>NC_089780.1:8165165-8225165 GCF_040412425.1 Macrobrachium rosenbergii | reverse complement strand
GTGATAAAGTCAGCTAAGATAATGAAACGAATTAAATTGTTTAAAATTGAAGTATATCTTTTAGTTTTCTGTAAAAGAATTGTGCTGGCTTTGTCTGTCCGTCCGCACTTTTTCTGTCCGGCCCTCAGATCTTAAAAACTACTGAGGCTAGAGGGCTGCAAATTGGTATGTTGATCATCCACCCTCCAATCATCAAACATACCAAATTGCAGCCCTCAAGCCTCAGTAATCTTTTATTTTATTTAAGGCTACAGTTAGCCATAATCGTGCTTCTGGTAACGATACAAAGTAGGCCATCACCAGGCCGTGGTTAAAGTTCCATTGGCCGCGGCTCATACAGCATTATATCGAGACCACCGAAAGATAGATCTATTTTCGGCGGCCTTGATTATGCGCTGTCCAGAAAACTCGATTGTGCCGAAGAAATTTCGGCGTATTTATTACTTGTTTAAATGTTCACATGGCTTACAAAAAAACAAAATTTATGTTTATTTTTATCTATTCTATGCTTCAAATTTGGCCGAGATCTAAAACTGTTCTCATATTTTTTCCCTCGAAATATTTCGAGTTATCGCATGAATTGAATGGATATTGACATTCATAATGGCAATTTTTTTCGTTATTTTTTTATTCAGTGCTCCAAATACACGTGTCTAGGTACACTAAAAAAAACTGGCAGCTACGATTTTTCAATTAATTTCGCAATTAGGGAGCACGTGGGAGGCAGAAAAAAAACGGTGTTAACAGGAAAAACACACACGGCAGTATGAAGTCGAAATCTTTGTAGTTTAATGAACAATTTTTTTTTTTCATGAAAGTGTTCAGGATTAAATAGAAATCAGGTTTATTTTTTTCTATTAGACGCTGAAATATAAATTTTATATGTAAGAAAGTTCGGCTTTAGCTAATACGGATGGATTAGAGAGCTAATAAAAAGGATTAGAGAAATCTTAATCACTAGCTTTTCTTGGTAAGCGAGATCATCTCTTAAGCTATGTGGAAATAATCCCGACTATGAGAGAAATAATTGGAGTTCTAAGTCGATTATTTTTTTTTAATCAAAAGCATTTCAGATTACTAAACGGGGGACTTAATGATTTATTTCTCACAAGTTATTTTTCCCTGTTATTCTCTTTTCAATTGCCTTACGTTTTTGTTCATGTCCTTGTTATCATTTGTAATTATCAAGTTTTTTCAGCAATTTATCATAAAACCTCCTAATTTTTCTATCCATATGTTACCTCGAAAATCTCTTGTTTTATAAAAAATAATTTTGTTTTTAATTTATTATTATTATTATTATTATTATTATTATTATTATTATTATTATTATTATTATTATTATTATTATTATTATTATTATTATTATTACCACAGGGTCCACTGACTTGAAATTCAGGCTTCCAAAGAATATTATGGTGTTCATTTGAAAGAAGCATTAAAAGGTAATAAGAAATATAGAAGAAAGATATCAGCTATTAAAAAAAGCAAATTAAGAAACTGCTTAACAAATAGATAAAGATGTAATTAAATCATTAAAATACAAAAACTATCTTATTATTTCTAATCTTCTCTACACCTCGTCTTCCTCAGTCATGCGTGTACGCACTTCCTCTTTCATTTTAATCTACGCATTTTTTGAAACTACGCATTTTTAAAACTACGCATTTTTAAATCAACGCATTTTTTCAATATAAGCATTCTTTTTATCTACGCATTTTTTTCAATCTAAGCATTTTTTTAACCTACCCATTTTTTTTATCCTACGCATTTTTGCTCGAATAATTCTGTGCAGATTTTTTCGTGGAGGGACGGGAGTTGTGGGGGGGGGGCGCAATGCCCCTTTTTCCAGCAGTCAATATAGTTCGTCCACCCTTCTGTTCACTTGCTTTTAATTTCACTCCCTTTGTGACCTTTTTTTACGATTTCTTTTTTTGTTTTTTCTCTCACGATAACCGTTAAAATGGTTTCACTGGAATTCTATTCTTTATATTTTGTTTATGTTATTCATTTGGTAATCTAATTTTGAAGTTTTTGTTTATGCACACACACACATATATAATTATATATATATATATATTATATATATATATATATATATATATATATATATATTTATATATATATATATATGTATATATATATATATATATATATATATATATATATATATATATATATATATATATATATATATATATATATATATATATATATATATATATATATATATCCTGTCTGCTTTTATAAATTATTTTGGTAAAGAGAAAATTCGCCTTTTCGTAAAACAAAACAAAAGAAAAACTTTGCAAAGTTACACTATTTATATTTTAAAAACATTACATTTTACATAACTTAAAAAAAATTACATTGGTCATGCATGAACAGGATTACATTTCCATCACGTAAAGATACAAGTCAGTATCATCATTTTTGTGAAAGCCTTGAAAAGCCGAGATTCTTCAAACAAAAGCGAGCAATATCCGTACGAGCCGAAAGGTCAACCTTTCCCCGATATAGCATCTAATATCAAGTTTGCAAAAGTTTGCAACGCGACAAAACTCAGTGGCTTTGTCGACAGAATTGTTTACACTGCGTCCTGCTCTATTCCTCTTGTTTGAGTTAAATTCACAGGACGCCTGGAAAATGACAAGACTCATTTGTCAGTTCATGTATAAAAGTCTACCTGAGGATGTTGGGTAATTTGAACTTCAAAAGTTCAAGCGAAGATGCGACGGATTGGTGTCCTGAGATAAATCTCCCTGTGTTTTAACCGTTTACTTAAGTTATTTCTATTTAATTTATTTTTCTTTTATAATAACTGGTCTCTTCTTTCTGCATTTTTAATAATAATAAATAATAATAATAATAATAATAATAATAATAATAATAATAATAATAATAATAATAATAATAATAATAATAATAATCTCTTTCTTTATGTTTACCTTCCGGTACTTTTTCGGATGAACACCTTAATATTTTTTGGGAGATTAAATTTCAAGCCAGTGGCCCCTGTGGTGGGCTTGTTCCATACGAATAGGGTTCATCTTCTGAATAATAATAATAATAATAATAATAATAATAATAATAATAATAATAATAATAATAATAATAATAATAATAATAATAATATTCTTTGGATGACTGAATTTCAAGCAAATGGTCTCTGTAGTGGGCTTGTTCCATTTTCTGAATAATAATAATAATAATAATAATAATAATAATAATAATAATAATAATAATAATAATAATAATAATAATAATAATATAAAAACACCCAGTCGAACAGGATGACTGCGATACACCAAAACAAAAAAAAATAATAATAATAGCTGAGGAATCATTAGACCTCCTTATGCCAAAATTCCGACAACTCTGCATATTCTCGATTCTGAGCCTGCAAGCTGACCGTATACAGTCGGGACGAGAGATAATTCATTTACAGCCGTGATGAAATGGCCTAATCACCCTTTTTACTGCTGATTAGCAGTCGTTAGGTAGTGATTTTGACTCGAAGATCTCGGTCACAGACCTTAAATTCATGGGTCGTGAATTAGCCATGAATTACTGGGACTTGTTTGGAAGTAGTGAAGGGTAATGAATGGTTTTATCCCATAAGTAGTTTAGTCCGGAGGTATATATAAGAAATCTGCTAAGGTGGCTAAGTCAAGCTGATATAGTAAGGGCATTGTTTGTGATAAGATGAATATTGTTTATTTTATTACAAACTATTTATTATTAAACAGCGTAGTTTAGCCAAAAGTATATATATATATATATATATATATATATATATATATATATATATATATATATATATATATATATATATATATATATATATGAGAATTTCCTTAAGGGATTGAATCAAGCAATTATTTAAGGCCATTGTTTGTAATAAAATAAAACAATGTTTGTTTTATTACAAACAATTTATTATCATATATTTATCAGTGTTTATTATCGTTCATTATAAGAAAAAATGCCACATTAATTCAGAAAACAAAAAATTAAATTAAAATAATAAAAATTCAAGTCTGACCTGCGGTAACAACGTTGAATTCAAATGATTATGTGACATTTGAATTCAACGCTGATTATTATGTGGAATTTAAATTCAATGTTGACTTAAAATGATTACGTGGGATTTGAATTTGAAGTTAAATTCAATTGTCATAATCAATTGAATTCAACGCCGAATTGAAATGATCCTGTTACATTTGAATTCAACGCTGAATTTAAAATGTTATAATTGTTTGAATTAAATGTGGAAGTCAAATGATCTTGTGACATTTGAATTCAACGTTGAATTGAAATGTTATGTGATTTGAATTCAACGTTGAATTCAAATGATAGTGATATTTAAATTTAACGTCAAATTCAATTGTCACATAATCACTTGAATTCAACGTTGAATTCAAATGATTATGTGATATTAGAATTCAAATTTGAATTGAAATGACTAAAAATCATTTTGAATTCAAACGAGAGAATTGTATTTGTTTTTGCCATTTTTTATCTTTATGTTTATTTTTCTTGCTCTCGGAATCAAAGGTTTCATCAAATTAAGACCCAGCTCCTTTCTCTCTCTCTCTCTCTCTCTCTCTCTCTCTCTCTCTCTCTCTCTCTCTCTCTCTCTCCTTTTCTTTAAATGTTAAGCCTTAATCTCGTAACGTAATTCCCTCTGGCCTTTTTATTCTCATTTTTGCTGTCACTTTTCCTTTCGTTAATCGACTTCACGTTTGAAATTCAGTTGCTTCCGTTTTTTAAATCCTCATTCTCTCCTGTCTTTAATGGGCTCTTTGTTTTTTTTTTTTTACCTAGTGGTCTTTGTGTGTGTCTGTGGTCTTTGGGCTTTTTGTGTCCCTGGTCTGTTAATGTCGTGGTCTTTACTCGTTCTTTGCAAAAGCCTTTGTCAGATGTATTATCGGTCTTTCTCATTAATCTCAGGAATATTTAAAAGAAGTAAAAATTGCGCCGAAGTTTCTCCTGTACAGAGCATAATTAAAACCAGGGCCACCTTAAATAGATCTATCTTTCGGTAGTCTCGGTATAATGCTGTCTGAGCCGCGGCCCATAAAACTCTCAGTCGGCCGTGGTGGCCTGTGTTGTTGCGGTGCCAGAGGCACGATCAAGGCTAACTTTAACCTTAAATAAAATAAAAACTACTGAGGTTAGAGGGCTGCAATTTGGTATGTTTGATGATTGGAGGGTGGATGATCAACATACCAATTTGCAGCCCTCTAGCCTCGGGAGTTTTTAAGATCTGAGGGCGGACAGGAAAAAGTGCGGACAGAGAAAAGTGCCGACTAATAAAAAAAGTGCTGAACTTAAAGTCGTTGCCGAGTCGGTGACGGTAATAATAATAATAATAATAATAATAATAATAATAATAATAATAATAATAATCGTCTGTTTACCAAGACATGAAATGCAAAGCTTCCTTTGACGTACGTAACACGCGTATCCTTCGATCCTTCCGCTCGCCTTCCTTCGCTAAATAATCCTTCCTGCTCGGTTCCTACGGCTCTCCCCCTGCTTGTCCAAGCAACGAACGGTATTTGACTGACTTAATCTCAGTGATTATGAAGGGGGAAAGACCCCTTCTGGGAATCCTAATCCGATTAGAAAGGCGTTTTTCTTCTCCAAGATTTCAGCTGAGGTTTGTTTTCTGGTCGTCGAGGCTTCGTCGATGATAATAGTCATCGTGATTGTGGTAAATTTGTGATGGACTTGTATCTCGCGGCGGGATCGAACCCGGGGTTTGTAGGAGGAGAGGTGTGGGGTGGGGTGGTATAGAAACGAGCCACAAAGATCGTGAAATATTTCGGATCTTCTGTACCTTTGGTAAGTGGTATCGTACATAAAAAAAGGTGTAAATGATTTGAGATTCGACAATAAAACCATGCGTTGTTCTGCTACGACTTATTATTCATGCAGATTAAAAATATTTTGCTCAAGAAACTGAATAAATTATCAGAAACTCAAAGAAATAAAAAACAAAAATATTAGCTGTGCTGTAGATAATGAACACTATTTTCAAAGGATGCCAGTTCAAGATACTATTTAGAATTTAGAACAAATCATAGTTCTGTGAATATATATTTAGAAATAGAAAATCAGAAGCATAGATTGATATAAATATAACGAAGAGGAAAATTATACTTCTCTGACATACTGAGTAACAGAAAAAAGAAGAATTTGATATTATATGAAAGAAGAAAAACGAAGTTTCTCTATTATATTGAGAAACGAAAACAAGAAAAATTATGTCTCTCTAACAAAGTGAGAACCAAACCACGGAAAAATAAACTGATACCACATATAAAAAAAAAAAACGTCCCTAAATATCACCTCACAGAAACACTGTGATCTAAAACTTATTCCCTTAAGACCCTCTCTGAACGCTGTACACCTCCTGCAGTCGTTTTGAAATGCGCATAAAACCTTGTAACCAGAGGTCAGGAAGTTAAGTTTCCTGCCGCGTTCGAAAGTTCAGTCATTATCTCTTTTGTTTCGCTTCGCGCTTCGAACATTTTTTCCGCAAGGTCGTGAGCGCATTGGTTGATGTCCCGTTTCAGTTTTAAGTAGGTTTCTCTCTCTCTCTCTTTCTCTTTCTCACTTCTGTGATGGCATTAGAGAGAGAGAGAGAGAGAGAGAGAGAGAGAGAGAGAGAGAGAGAGAGAGAGAGAGAGGACGCTACAAGATACAGGGTTAATCAGCCGTGCAGTTTAAACAGATTTCTTTCTCTCTCTCGCCCTCACTCTCTCTTCTGTAATGGCATTGGAAAGAGAGAGAGAGAGAGAGAGAGAGAGAGAGAGAGAGAGAGAGAGAGAGAGAGAGAGAGAGAGAGAGGAGGCGACAAGATACAATTACTCAACCGGCTCTCTCATTAACTCTCTCATTATTCTTTTTCGTTCACCTATCCTTTCCCTAGGCGGGAATTCAGACTTTTTTACTATTACTTATTTTTCTTACTTATTCATTTATCTATTGATTGATTGATTGCTTGATTCGTTTTAGGATTAACAGCCGGATACAGGAGATTGGTCAAGTTTTTGAGTTCTGGTATAACATCCTAAAATACTGAACCACGACCTTACATTCACGCTGACGCGTAGCCTGTCTTAAAATTCACCGATAAAAATAAATCTCCGCAGTCTCTATAGCGTTGTTGTGTATGTGTACTTACATAAAAACAAGCCTTCATAGCGTGTGTGTGTTTATCTGTCCCGGAAGACCCATAAATCGACCCATAGCATGCGAATCATCGCGTCTTTCCAACCCGATGAATTGACATCGCTGAATATACCACTATCCTACCGGAAAAATTGATATATCTCCGAATCTCCTTTTCCTGGGCTTTCTATTCAATTGCCATTTCTCAGTCACAGATAAAATTGTCCTCTGGGTATGCCATCCTGGCTCTGTCTTCCCTTTGAAAAGGCTGAATGGAGCGTTGATGTGTTCTGAGTGGTTCGTTGAGAATCTGATGAAGGCCCTTCTGTGATCTTGAAATTCGTCTAGGAAGAATCGAGAGAGGAGTCTTCCTGGAGAATCTTCCTGGAGAAGGAAGAGGAAAGGTGGGAGGAAGGTCTCCTGATTTTCGTAATCAGGTTGAATATATATATATATATATATATATATATATATATATATATATATATATATATATATATATATATATATATATATATAATATTATATATCTGTGAGAAGATGTATTTAACAACAAGAAAGCAATACACATATTACACACAATGAATGTTATTCTTCTGTTGATAATAATCATTACAACAAAATCCACATATAATAATAATAATAATAATAATAATAATAATAATAATAATAATAATAATATATATGTATATATATATGTGTGTATATATATATATATATATATATATATATATATATATATATATATATATATATATATATTGTGAGGTTTAGTACTTCTGTTGGGACAATCGTTTGCCGATTGTTCCCTTGGTGGGTTGTTGCCTCCTTACTTTTTCTTATTTTTTCTTTGAAGGAAAGTTGACGTCTGTCACGTTGTCTCTGACAGTGGCAGTCAGGTTCGTAGCAGCAACGAGTCAGTATCTCGGCAGCAGAGCAGCAGGCAGTCGGTCTGGATGGGCATCAGGTATTGCTTACCTGTTGGCTTCGACAGGAGGTGAAGGATCTCCTTGTCTGCGTGACTTCATCCCTGAGGGCAGCTGAGGGTATTTCGATGACTGACCGTGGTCATTCAATGTGGGGATTGGTTCCCGTTCGGCAGCATGTGACTGCCTCGACGACTCGGCCGTGGTCATCCAGTGTGTGGATTGGTTCCTGTTCGGCAGCCAGAGGCTGTCTTGGTGGCACGACGAGTTCGTCTGTTTGACTTCGTCCTTGTAGACAGTTGTGACTGTCTTGACAACTCTTGTGGGTTTGTCTGTTTCTGTGTTGAGCCCGATTTGGGACGTTGTATATGTTTGAGACAAAGTTCTCTTAATTATGTAATTGTTTTTGGCAGTTAAATTTTTGGACGAGTTTTGGATATTATTAATGAAGTCACTTTTGTTTACATGTTTTAATGGCTGTAATGTAATTATTGAAGTATGCTGCTTATGTATTTATTATGCCGTTTATTTATCAGTATTATGCTGCTTGTATTGTTGCTTTTGTTTTGTTTTGCTGCCTGTGTTTATTTATGCTGCTTAAATGTTTGATTTATTTGAAGTTTAATTAATTGGATTGTATTTTCCTGCTCAAGTGTTATTGATTTACTAGTATTTGAAGTTTAATTACTTGTGTTGTATGTTGTACGTTGTACTGACTCGATTTTGTTTAATTTGCTCTTTAATAATGTTGAATGAATTGTTCATTCAAGTGTAACTTCACTGAACCTGACTCATTTGTATATAATGTATATAACTTTGTTATAATAAATTAGTTTAAGGTAATTTTTTTTGTTTCGTTCAGCTCCTTCCTCCTTTGTCTGCCTCAATTTCTGCCAGTCATTCCAGTCCCGTAACTTTGTCTGTATTTAAGAACCTGCTGAACCAAAAGTGGTTCATAACATTTGGCGACCGTGACAGGATCGGTTCTGTTTTATCTGGCAGGGTTGTGACGGCACTGGAGGAGAGAGAGAGAGAGAGAGAGAGAGTGTGTGAAGTGTAAAAAAAAATTTATTTTTTTTTTTTCTGTTAGGTAAGAGGTGTGAGGTTTAGTACTTCTGTTGGGACAATCGTTTGCCGATTGTTCCCTTGGTGGGTTGTTGCCTCCTTACTTTTTCTTATTTTTCTTTGAAGGAAAGTTGACGTCTGTCACGTTGTCTCTGACAGTGGCAGTCAGGTTCGTAACATAGCAACGAGTCAGTATCTCGGCAGCAGAGCAGCAGGCAGTCGGTCTGGATGGGCATCAGGTATTGCTTACCTGTTGGCTTCGACAGGAGGTGAAGGATCTCCTTGTCTGCGTGACTTCATCCCTGAGGGCAGCTGAGGGTATTTCGATGACTGACCGTGGTCATTCAATGTGGGATTGGTTCCCGTTCGGCAGCATGTGACTGCCTCGACGACTCGGCCGTGGTCATCCAGTGTGGATTGGTTCCTGTTCGCAGCCAGAGGCTGTCTTGGTGGCACTGACGAGTTCGTCTGTTTGACTTCGTCCTTGTAGACAGTTGTGACTGTCTTGACAACTCTTGTGGGTTTGTCTGTTTCTGTGTTGAGCCCGATTTGGGACGTTGTATATGTTTGAGACAAAGTTCTCTTAATTATGTAATTGTTTTTGGCAGTTAAATTTTTGGACGAGTTTTGGATATTATTAATGAAGTCACTTTTGTTTACATGTTTTAATGGCTGTAATGTAATTATTGAAGTATGCTGCTTATGTATTTATTATGCCGTTTATTTATCAGTATTATGCTGCTTGTATTGTTGCTTTTGTTTTGTTTTGCTGCCTGTGTTTATTTATGCTGCTTAAATGTTTGATTTATTTGAAGTTTAATTAATTGGATTGTATTTTTCCTGCTCAAGTGTTATTGATTTACTAGTATTTGAAGTTTAATTACTTGTGTTGTATGTTGTACGTTGTACTGACTCGATTTTGTTTAATTTGCTCTTTAATAATGTTGAATGAATTGTTCATTCAAGTGTAACTTCACTGAACCTGACTCATTTGTATATAATGTATATAACTTTGTTATAATAAATTAGTTTAAAGGTAATTTTTTTGTTTCGTTCAGCTCCTTCCTCCTTTGTCTGCCTCAATTTCTGCCAGTCATTCCAGTCCCGTAACTTTGTCTGTATTTAAGAACCTGCTGAACCAAAAGTGGTTCATAACAATATATATATATATATGAAGGCGATACATAATTCAATTCTCTCATTCAACAGACTGTCTTCGTTCGCAAAATACGATTCCTAAAGCAAAATAATTAGCGATTCTACAAATTTCTCAGTGAAATAGCATATTTCGTTCTGGCTGGAACAAATACAATCCAATTTGACTGAATACATTTGTGTTTATCACGAGGGTTCTTACGCATTCATATATGCTCATGACGTCACGAGTTTCCTAAGTTTATATTGCCATAACAACGACATATCTACATTTATAAAGAGATTATGCACACGCGGGAATTCCTACGCCATTTTATTACAGAGTACCGCGCTGCAACATTTGGAAAACATTCCAGCATTCGCGCTTATGAAGCATATAATTTTAAATCCTCGATTTTTGTATTTTCGAAAGCCATTTCCACGTGGCACTATAGTACTCAGTCAGTATTCATGAAATGTCAATTTCATTTTCCCCTATCACACACGTTATATTTTCCTCTCTCTCTCTCTCTCTCTCTTCAGGTTTCATAAAGCAATTTAGCCGTTCGCCAAATATATTTATTCGACTGTTCTTGCCGAGTAAAACAATGGATGCGCCTTTTATGTGATTTTCGTATAAATGGCTTTAGGAGGCGTGTGTGCTGGCTCGCCCAGCTTTGCAGTTTTTGAAAATATGTTGTCAGTAACGAGAACGTTCAGACTTGCGCGTACACACACACATATATTTATTTACATATATATATATATATATATATATATATATATATATATATATATATATATATATATATATATATATATATATTTATCATAAGTATTTTGATTTATTTACTTAAATTAATAATAATAATAATAATAATAATAATAATAATAAACAAAACTAAAAAGAACATTGTCTTTGAAACACAGAACCTCTCGTCATTACCTAAAATACTTTTGTCATCCCCAGAATAATAATAATAATAATAATAATAATAATAATAATAATAATAATAATAATAATAATAATAATAATAAACAAAACTAAAAAAGAACATTGTCTTTGAAATACAGAACGTCTCGTCATTACCTAAAATACTTTTGGCATCCCCAAAATCGGGGATTTCAAACCCGCAAATGAAAGAGAGACCCGGGTTTCAAAGTTTATTTTTTATGGAGGCTGCGTTTCCGATATTAATATCCGGGAAAGGTTATGTGACACTGATCTGTATCCGTTTGATGGGTCGTTAAAGCAGAATTTTTTTTTTTTTTTTACTTTGAAGGAGACTGTCGTTTGTTTTTGAAATGTACTGTAGAATGTTGGGTTCTGGTGGGTTTAATGTTGATTAAGAATATTCGGGTGTGTTGTATGTGTTGTATATTTATATGTGTATATATATGTATGTATATATACATCATATATATTTATATATATGTATATATATATATATATATATATATATATATATATATATATATATATATAGAGAGAGAGAGAGAGAGAGAGAGATTTTGAGATAGGGGCAAAGATAAAAGTAAAGAGAACAGTCTTCTGAATGCTGGCACACCCGTGTCTAGCCAAATGGATCTTCTATCTCTCTCTCTCTCTCTCTCTCTCTCTCTCTCTCTCTCTCTCTCTCTCTCTCTCTCTCTCTCAGATAGCTTATCCCTGAACTAGACGAAGCGTAGCATCCATCTCCACTGAAGAGTGTCTACCGCCTGTGAATGACCCGAGTCTTCTTGCTCTCTTCCAGAATGTTGAATACAACGAGAAACATTGCCAAGACGTTTAATGTGTCACTTAAGGTAAACTGATCTTATTGTTTTGGGGATACTGAGTAACTGGGACCTCAAACGTTCAAGCTAAGACGCAATGTATTATTTGCCATAAAACAATTCTCCTTCTATTTTGGTAATCTATTTACATTTCTATCTATTCATTTATTAATTTGTTAATTTATTTTTCTTAATAAGCGATATATCTTCTTTTTGTATTTCCTATTACCTTCTGTTGTTTATTTCAAATGCAAACCGTGTTCTTTGGAAGCTTGAATTTCAGGTCGATAATGGACCCCTGTGGTGGGCTTGTTCCGTATGAATAGGTGTCAACTTCTGAATAATAATAATAATAATAATAATAATAATAATAATAATAATAATAATAATAATAATAATAATAATAATAATTTTTTTTATTTCCTATGATCTACTGTAATATTCTTTGGAAGCTGAATTTCAGGTCGATAATGGCCCCCTGTGGTGGGGTCGATCCATATTAATAGGGGTTTATCTTCTGAGGGGTAATAATAATAATAATAATAATAATAATAATAATAATAATAATAATAATAATAATAATAATAATAATAATAATAATTTATTTTGAGTCTTAAAATGAAGAGACAAATCCACAGTTTTGTATATGTACATATACATAACTGTGGATTTGTTCCTCCAATAATAATAATAATAATAATAATAATAATAATAATAATAATAATAATAATAATAATAATAATAATAATAATGTGAAAGAAACAAACGTTTTTGGGGAGGGCAGACATCTTTAATTGGAAGTGGAGAAGAAAACGTTTCAAGACCCCCCAGAATTAATTTCCTTTCGCCCGAGGAGTGGAGTGGAGGTTCCTGGGAAGAAATTAGGAAAGGAACGTTTTAGTTTTCTGTAAAAGAAAACTATTGTGCCGGATTTGTCTGTCCGTCCGGGCTTTTTTCTCTCCGCCCTCCGATCTTAAAAACCACTGAGGTAAGAGGGCTGCAAATTGGTATGTTGATCATCCACCCCCCAAACATCAGACATACCAAATTGCAGCCCTCTAGCCTCCTCAGTAGTTTTTATTTTTTAAATAAAATAAAAACTACTGAGGTTAGAGGGCTGCAATTTGGTATGTTTGATGATTGGAGGGTGGATGATCAACATACCAATTTGCAGCCCTCTAGCCTCAGTAGTTTTTAAGATCTGAGGGCGGACAGAAAAAGTGCGAACGGACAGACAAAACCGGCACAATAGTTTTCTTTTACAGAATCTAAAAAGGGATTAACAGGAAACCAGATATTATTGCCAATGGGAGCAGATTTTAAAAGTGGCATCCACTGTGAAGGCTAGAGAGAAAGGAATGAAAAAATGGTGTGAATTTTTAGGTACAGATTTGTTTTGTACAAATTAATATAATTTTAAATCCTTCACCAGATGTCTTAAAACTGGAAATTTTAATTTGTAGAGATATAGGAACCAAAAATGGTGTGAATACTTTGGATCTGAATTTATTTTGTACAAAATTAATATAATTTTCAATCTTTCACCTGGAAATTTTAGTTTCTAGAAAGATAAGAGTGAATGTTTGGGTGTAAATTTATTTTGTACAAAGTAATATAATTTTTAATCTTTCACCAGGTGTTGTAAAACCAGAAATTTTAAATTTCTGAACAATTACATCTGGCTGGCAATGACGTTCTGATATATTTCATACGGTAACACAATAAAAATTAAGGGAAAAAAATAAATTTCTACCAAAAGTTTGTAGAAAGATAGGAACAAAAAACGGTGTGAATATTTGGGTATAAATTTCTTTAGTACAAAGTAATAATTTTTAATCTTTCACCAGGTGTTTTATAAAATTCTGAATGATTACATCTGGCTTGTACTGATGTTCTGATATACTTCATTCTGTAACACAGTATAAATTAAAGAAAAAAATATATATTTTTACCAAATCCGCCCCCTTTCCCAAATCAGCGAACGCCCTGAACCGAAAATATATTTTTTTTTCATCCCAAGGAAACTTCACTTCTCTGACAAATGGGAATTTCGCCCTTATAGAGTTTTCGAAGTCCCTCGAAGTCCTTTCTTGCGCTCGCCGTCCGGCAGACACAGATGTCTGCCTTCCCAGAGGAACCTCTTCCCAACACCGAGGATTTTTCCGTAGACAATTAGTTAATTCACTTTCGGAGACATTTGCACTTCACTGGAGGGGGCGGCTGGCTCTTCGCTGAACTGTTTAGTTGCATCAAGAGTTTAAACAGTTTGGCTGTTTGTATACGTGTTATAGTTGCTTGAAGTATGTCCTAGATAAGATCTAAATTCATTACCTAGTAGGGGGGCCTTATGCCAAAAGCGCACCTCACGCGGTGCACTGTTGGGGTTACTTAAGGTTCTTTGCGGCATCCCTTAGGCCACTAGCTGCAACCCCTTTCATTCCTTTTACTATACCTCCGTTTCGTATCAACTTTCTTTCATCTTACTTGCCACCCTCTCTAACACTTCTTTCAATTCTTCATTATTTTCTACCTTAATTTTCTAAAAAAGGCGAAATGATAAATAAATTAAGGCTTCTAATCATATCTCGTCACCTGAACTGAAACGAAGCCTTTATAAAAAAAAAAATTCTGAAGTTTCAATCATATTCTCATCCGCTGAACAAAACGGAAACCTCTCAATTTCAAATGTCATCAAACGCGAGCCTCTTTCGGCAAACCTCTTCCCTTAACTTCCCAACCGAAACTAAACCCATAAACCTTACATCTGAGGCGATACAGACCACTTCAAGCACACAGAAGCGATCCGCGTTTCCAGCAAACACTAGAAACGACATCAGCATCGGAAGCATGCAACGCGAATGACATTCCTGAAGTTTGAATGAAGTTCTCTTCAGGGAGAAGTTGTTGCGTTTCGACCTGATAACAGTGTTTGAAGCGTTTGACATTTCGCGGATGCCTCGTGGTCGCGTTTACGTCGCAGAGGAAGGAACTTTTTTGTTATTTGTTTGTGTTCGTGAGTCTGGAGGGTAGAATCGTTTTTATCTGAATGGTTAAAAGAATTATGTGGATAATATCGTTCCGTTTCATTTATTATGGACACCTTTATTATTTTTTCGGGTTAATTCTTCCATATAATATTGTTTTTATATTGACTGAGGTAATGTTATACTAAAGAGATGATTTTGTTGATTAAAATTATGCAACGAAACCGAGCTTAGATTGTTATGTCAAAATATTATTGCATCATATCTAATATCTCTTGCAGTTTGCTCTCTCTCTCTCTCTCTCTCTCTCTCTCTCTCTATCTATCTATCTCTATCTATCTATCTATCTATCTATCTATCTCTATCTATCTCTATCTATATATATATATATATATATATATATATATATATACACACTTTCATAATGAAATTACCCTAACTCAACTATCAAAATATCTCTCAATATACTAACAGACAAACAATACAAATTATTACCCTGAATCTCCAAAAATATATATTATAAACACATATCCGGAGAGGAAATAACAATAATAAAAAAAATACAAAAATCTGACCCCGGAAACAAGAAAGCAACGAACAAGAGGTCCGCTAAATATCTTGTAACCAGGCAAGCGAGAAAGCCAAGGTTTTCCAGCCATTTCCTCTTCTCCCTTACTTACTACGAGACGTTGGGAGATCAGTACGGTCCCCCGGGGACCTCTGGACGCAATAAACATCGACGAGAGACCGCTACAGACCATTATCCTGAGGTATTGTGGGGAAGGAATTGCAAAGGCAGCAGTTCTCAATGCGTTTTGCCTTGTTTTTGTAAGTGGTGTGGTGTAACGGTTGCGTGTACAGTATTTCATTTGTTTTAAAGGGTTATTTTTACAAGACCATTGAGTTAGAAGAATTCTTCTAGGGCTGGCCTGAGGGATTTATGGTAATCTTTTTTTTTTAAGATTTATTTGACAGGTTACAGTGCTGCAAGAAGTTTAAAATTGCTTCTTGCTGAAATTGTATGGTTTTTAAGATAAAATTGTATAGTTTTTGAGATGAAATTGTATGGGCTTTAAAGTAAAATTGTATAGTTTCTGAGATAAAATTGTATGGTTCTTGAGATAAGATTGCGTGGTTTTTAAGATAAAACTGGATGGTTTTTAAGATAAAATTGTATGGTTTTTAAGATAAAATTGTATGGTTTTTAAGATAAATTAAGTACGGTTTTTAATATAGAATTGTATGGTTTTTAAGATAAATTTGTACGGTTTTTAAGATAAAATTGTATGGTTTTTAAGATAAAACTGTATGGTTTTAAGATAAAACTGTATAGTTTTTAAGATAAAACTATATGGTTTTTAAGATACAAGTTTCTTGGGCGTTGAAATATCTGGCGTTCCGTTAAAATTTGCTCTGTAGAGAGACTTGTGTTTGACATACATCGAAACTGGTTGGGGAGTGTGAATTGCAAGTGACTGACATTTTGTAAATGTTAAATTTTATATCTCTCGAGATATAAAATTTCTTGTCCCAGGAAGGTGTAAGATTTGTGATATTATTAATGAATTCAAGTTTTTAATGATGACTGATGAGTGCTTTCTGTTTCATGTATATAAAGAATTATTCAACCATTTATTTATTAATTTAATTTGCATGATTTCAGGACGTACAGTCTCAAAAATAATTCCCCACGTATCTGAAGATATTCTGTCAAGGTTTAAACAATCAGGACTTATATTTACACCAACACTGTGCTGTCAATCAAAGCAGTAGGCAGCCAATACTGTGACGAGAGAGAGAGAGAGAGAGAGAGAGAGAGAGAGAGAGAGAGAGAGAGAGAGAGACGTAAAAGGTCAGTCACAAACTTCAAATCGTTTTATTTCAGCCACTTTTAGAGAGAGAGAGAGAGAGAGAGAGAGAGAGAGAGAGAGGAGAGAGAGAGAGAGAGTAAAGGGTCAGTTCCAAACTTCAAATCGTTTTATTTCAGCCACTCTTAGAGTTATCTAAAGTTTGATCTCCTCACCTTTTCCATTTTTTTAATTTTATTTGGCGACTGCTCACACCGCTGCTGCTTGTCTATCCGTCTGTCAAGTCAAAGTCATCCTTAGTGATAGGACATCAAGTGGCAGTTTCTATATGCTGGGAAAATATAGCTATAGCTATATTTCTGTTGGTTAATAGACTTGCATGTCCCTACCTGTTGCTTATTGCGTCTTTTCCCAAAATTTGTATATCAGGAAAACAGTAACACTTTTTTATGTGATGTTAAAATTAATTTTTTTTTTATCTCATAAGTTAGCGTATAATTTCAGTGATTCTCTCTCTCTATCATTTGAAAACTGACGATTCTCTCTCTATCTCTCTCTCTCTGAATACACAAACACGCATATACACACATACATATATATATATATACACATTCTGAGAGAGAGAGAGAGAGAGAGAGAGAGAGAGAGAGAGAGAGAGAGAGAGAAAGAGAGAGAGAGAGAGAGAGAGAGAGGTCGTCAGTTTGAAAATGATCCGAGCTGATTCTCTCTCTCTCTCTCTCTCTCTCTCTCTCTCTCTCTCTCTCTCTCTCTCTATATATATATATATATATATATATATATATATATATAAACATAAATATATATATATATATATATATAGAGATAGAGATATATATCGAATCATTTGAAAACTATATATTCTCTCTCTCTCTCTCTCTCTCTCTCTCTCTCTCTCTATATATATATATATATATATATATATATATATATATATATATACATACACATTCAGAGAGGGAGAGAGAGAGAGGTCGAATCTTGAATTTCGACATCAAGAGCACCGGAATTTGGACGGACTCACTCCATACGTACCAAAAGCCAGAAGAATGAATAAAATATCCTTCATCTGCGATTCAAATGAACACTTGCAACGCCAGCGAGATCCTCCCGATGAATTATTCAGTCATTAGCATCAAAGACTGGCGAGTTTTTTTTTTTATTTGAGTGAGTTATTGTGCTGGCGTTTAAAGACGATGGCACGTATACAGTCCCTGTAGGTTTATTAGCAAAGATTAAATAGGTAAGTATAACTTTCCACGTAGTGTAACATATATTTGGCAATCCAGACCATTACCTGAGGTCTCATTTATCATACGTTTATCATAAAATGATAAAAAAAAATTCAAGTACCTCCCACGTATCAATTCGAAATCACACACATTCCCAATTCCCTCAATTTTATACCGCACGTAATTTATCAAAGGCTAATTGAAGTTAATTTTTTTTTCCAGGTCTTGAATTTTTGCTTCGTCATTCGTGAATGCCTCCATTTCCGTTCCCAATCGTCATTAATTACAGGGGCAATCTATCACCAACAGAGGCCTTTGGCAACTCACTCAGAGAGAGAGAGAGAGAGAGAGAGAGAGAGAGAGAGAGAGATAGTCTTGGGAATCCCTTGGGAAATTTTTATCTAAACCATATAATAAAATTATTAGAGAGAGAGAGAGAGAGAGAGAGAGAGAGAGAGAGAGATAGTCTTGGAAATCCCTTGGGAAATTTTTTATGTAAACCATATAATAAAATTATTAGAGAGAGAGAGAGAGAGAGAGAGAGAGAGAGAGAGAGTCTCTTGGAAATCCCTTGGGAAATTTTTATCTAAACCATATAATAAAATTATTAGAGAGAGAGAGTGAGAGAGAGAGAGAGAAAATTTAAATTTCCTAAGGAATCTTTTATTCCGCTTATTTCTTGTTCCTATTTTAAACTCGAACCAAACTGAAACCTTTACCAATTATTTCATCGTAGAAAGCTTCGTCTATCAAAAATAATTTTTTTTTCCGTTGGAATGTCAAGAGAATTGTTTTAAAATCGAACGATATTCTTATCACCTCGAGGTGTCTGCATTTCTAATAATATTTCCATCTCAATGTTTGATTGCGAATTTACCGTGTTCCATAATAGCGTAGGTAAAATAATATAACAAGTGAGGAGGGTATTATGCAATGAAATTTCGAAGCCTTCTCAGATATATGGCCACTAAGGATCACCGAAACGGGGAGCACCCGAAATAGTTCGTGTGGTATCAGGAATTAAGGCCCAAATCCCAATGGCAGCCTTAAAGCAAGGGCTTATAAGAACGATAGTAAAACGTAGTAATCCTTCGTCCATTCATAAAACAAGAAAAATGTTGGTGAATGAATTATACTGTAGTAGTACTTTAGTGATACAAAGATTTACTAAGTCATAATAAAACGTAGTAAATCGTCGTTCGTTGTTAAGATAAGGAAAAGATAAGGTGAATGAATTATTCTATGTTAGTTCTTCAATAATACAAAGATTTGCTCATTCATAGTTAAAAGTATTAAACTTTCGTCCATTCATAACAGAAGAAAAGGGTTGGAGAACGGGTTATACTCCGTTAGTTTTACAATGCTACGAAGATCTGCTCGGTAATAATAAAACCGCAGTAAAGTGGTCCATTCATAAAACAAGGAAGAGGTTAGTTAATGAATTAAACTATATTAGTATCACAGCACCTAGTACCACGCATACATTCATTGACACTCCAGCCCCATTCAGCAAAGCTTCCAATCCATCGATGATCGTTGTCGAAAATCTTGCCCGTGACATCCCCGGCTCCGTTCTGACGCAAACAGCGCCATCAGTTTTAATATCTGCACTAATACCCGGGGCAGCTACAGTTCGTTTGGGCACGGAGTGCCACTCCAAATAATGGAACGCAGTTACTGAATGGCATCACGGTTTAATTTTATTGGTCGCGCGAAAGCCAGGGAGGAATTATATACACGAATAGCCCCGGTCAATACTACAGGTTAGCTGGGGTGCGAGTGTTTCTTTTAAGCTTGGAAACATTCGTACTTGTATTTTGATAATTTGCTTGCATTTTTATTTACTTGTTCATTGCTTTGGTAATTTAATTCTTCTTGTTTAATAACTGATATCTCCTCTTTCTGTATTTCCTATTACCTTCTGTTAATTCTTTCAAATGAACACCATAATATTCTTTGGAGGCTTGAATTTCAAGTCGATGGCCGCTGTGGTGGGCTTGTTCCATATGAATAGAGTTAATAATAATAATAATAATAATAATAATAATAATAATAATAATAATAATAATAATAATAATAATAATAATAATAATAATAGTTTAATACAAAAATCAATCCTGTGACTGTTTAGTAACAGAAATAAAATTTCCGAAAATATATAATCAAATATCTCTTTTAATTTTAAATACGTGTATAATACCAAAAAATCAATCCTGTGACTGTATCTATTAACCACAAATAATAAAAAAACCTCTTCACTGGTTAAAATTCGTGAAAATTAGATCCCCCCCCAAATCTGAAAGGCTTCTTTCCTGGTCAAAATTCGTGAAAATTGAACCCCCACAAGATACAGAATCTTATCTTTAATACAAACTTTTGCTTCCTGAGTTACAATGCCTTCCATCTTCGGGGCTAAAGAAGAGGAAGAAGGCCCGGGAAGGCAGACCTTCTTTGCAACAAAGAAGAAGAAGAAGAAAAAGAGCATCTGTGGAGGGTGGAGAAATTTCTCCAACAAAGGGAAGTGATGGAAATTCCAATAATGCGTTGATAAAAGAGGAGATGGGAATGATCAAGCGTGGAGTAAAAAAAAAAAAAGAAAAGAGAGGCGGAAGAATTGGAAAAGTTCTAGGAGATGAGAGAGAGAGAGAGAGAGAGAGAGAGAGAGAGAGAGAGAGAGAGAGAGAGAAAACTTCATGATTATAATAAAATATTATTGAGTATTGTTGAGATAACGTGTAGCAATGTTTTACAATCTAACAAATAATTATATATTATATATATATATATATATATATATATATATATATATATATATATATATATATATATATATATATATATATATATATATATATATATTACATACATACATATGTGCTTACCTAGCCTAGATATTATCTGACGCCCTTCTGTGCTCACATTTTAATCTCTCGATTTAATACAGTCCAATACCATGAAAAGGACCCTTTAAATCTAAAACCACAACACTAAAAACAGCTATTTCTCGGAAACATAACCAATATAATCACTTATACATTTTTTTTAACCCTTCGGAATTCATTCGCCATGAACGAAAATTTTTGCAAACAATAATATTTACTTCTCTCGAGAAAACCGTAGCGAGAGGAATGAAGCATTAAGAAAAAGGAGCAACAAAAAAGAAATTATTTCGTGTTACCTCTCTCGGTTTATTGATTATCTTCTTGAAAGGAACTTACTTATCCTCGGGTGCATTACGGTTCGACAGACCTTTAGAAAAAAGGTATTGATTTTGTTATTATTTATGGTCCTCTCTCCCCTCTCTCTCTTTTCTCTCTCTCTCTCTCTCTCTCTCTCTCTCTCTCTCTCTCCCTCTTTTTATATTTATATATATATATATATATATATATATATATATATATATATATATATATATATATATATATATATATATATATATATATATATATATAATATATAAAAATCTTTCACTTGACCTCTCTCTTTCTCTAACTGAATCTCTCTCTCTCTTTATCTTTCTCTTTATCTCTCTCTCTCTTTCTCTAATTGAATCTGTATGTCTCTCTCTCTCTCTCTCTCTCTCTCTCTCTCTCTCTCTCTTTCACCAGTTGAATCTGTCGTTCTCTCTCCTTTTCTCTCTTTGAATTTATATCTCTCATAACTGTTCTCTCTCTCTCTCTCTCTCTCTCTCTCTCTCTCTCTCTCTCTCTCTCTCTCTCTCTTTCCTCGCTAATGGGACATTTAGCAGCCCCATGTGTCAGGCTACTGAAAAGCCATTGGAAGATGAGGAAAGAAAAAAAGAAGGAATATTTTCAAACAGTCTTCTAGTTTTCCCACTCAAATATTCTCTTGTATTTAATCAACATTATTTGAGATATTTGCTTGATTAATTTTTTTAGTATGGGGAGTTAAATTGAGTATTTTTTAAAAATAATCGAGTAATTTCAAAATTAATTTTCATAAATCGTTATGTTTCGCCCGTCCGACTTGGGCGAGAAAACAGCAAAATGAACCAAGAAAAAACTCTGAGTTTATTTTTCTAGAACGCTAAATAGTTTTAAAAAAGGAATATGTCCTGGTATTTTCAAATTTTATCTTTATAAATCGTAATGTTTTAACTATTCAACATGAGTACAAAAAATAGGAAATAAAGGAAATAAAAAAAATGATAGAATCGTAATTTTGAGTGTAGGGAGTTAAATTGAGCTTATTTTTTTATATGCTAAATAGTTTAAAAAAGGAATACTTCTGAGCAATTTCAAAATTTGTTTTCATAAATCGTAATAGTTTATCTATCCACCTTGAGTACAAAAATAGGAAATTGTAAGAATTAGCAAAATCAAAATCTATTTTCACAAACCGTTAGGTTTTACCCGACAAGCTTGAGTACAAAAAATAGGAAACGCTGAAAAATGGCAAAATGAACCAATAGAAACCCCTGTCACACTTTTTCCACCTTGACAAATGACCCAATATGACAGAAAATACAGGGTGAAATAACACGTGGACGAAAGGTCATCGCAGGTCAGAATCAGTGTTGCCAAACCGTGTGATGACGCCATTCGAAGAACGAGAGAGAGAGAGAGAGAGAGAGAGAGAGAGAGAGAGAGAGAGAGAGCTAAGTGAAACGAAGAGGCAAAACCCATGTTGATAGCGGATGAAAGGAGAGATGAAAAGGAAAATAGAGAGAATAAAAGCAGAGAAAAAAGATGCTTGTCTTCAAAGAGGGTGAATGAACCAGGCCTTGAAAGGTTGAATCGCCAAGGTTAAGGAGAGAGAGAGAGAGAGAGAGAGAGAGAGAGAGAGAGAGAGAGAGAGAGAGAGAGAGAGAGAGAGAATTTTTTGACATACAGTTTCAAGACGTAATTAGTACATCAAATTCCTCAACAATAGCAAAATAATGTGGAAATCTCCTTGGCTCGATGGGAATTTAATCACAAACTGGCAACTGGAATTCCTGCCCCTTTTTTATGAATGGGAAAGAAAAAGAAATAGTATTTGAGGATGTGTAAGTCATGAACGTGATTACGTCAGAGAAGAGACTATTCCTTTGACGAGAAACAGGATCTTTGACTTGAAATGCTTTGCAGATGGCTGAAAGCTTATTAAATATAAGTGATTTCTTTGAGTGAAATGGAATGCGAGTAATTGGAGAAGACTTGTCAGAATAAAAATACATGCGAGATAGATCAAGAAAATCCGGGTTTTTGTTCGTGTATCTAATAGTTTCTTGAAGCATCTCAGATGCAAAATACACTGTCATTGTAAGGGAATTTGTAGTTTTTTTTTTAAACAGAAACGATTCAATTCTAAATTGTTAGAACGTACAGAGAGTCAGTTTATGCCAAGATTTCCCCTCCTCAAAAAAATCTTTTCAAGTATGATGTTTATAGATATAGAATTCTATGAGCATTTTTACTCTGAGGAAAAATTCTATATATTTCTATGTATAAAAATTGTCTGATACATTCATTATTTAGCAACATTGCAAGATTAACTGATAAGGAGATAATCTGATTTAATGACTGTATTCATAAAGTTAATTCAAAGCTAACTGAATGATCCTTAAGGTATAAACTTTTGATACACGATGAAATTCATAAAAAAATAATCTTATAAAAAAGGAAATTCCCTTTGTTCATATCTCACAGGTTTTGTAATGGCATATACTTTATATATTAATCCTAGCACATATTTCTAACAATAAATAAAATCCAAAGTTATTGGAAGGAAAATTTCCAGGGTCAAAAAAATAAAAGATTTAACTTTCACAGATCTAAAACAATAAATCTTTAAGCTTTGAGCAAAACGAAAACGCAGGTTTAGACATATATAAGATAATCCTTTCAAGTGACTTTTGGAGGAATATTGCTTGATTTCAAAAAGAGATTTTATCTGATCTCTGATTATTCTTTTGGCGCAGATCAAACAGAGTTGTGATCTTTTTCAAGACCCACTTTACTTCAAAGTATAACTTAAGCATTTTATTCTTTAAGTATTTTCTCTTTGTCCAGGGTAAATGATAATATACATACATATATATATATATATATATATATATATATATATATATATATATATATATATATATAAATGTATATATATATATATTATATTATATATACATATGTACATATGTACGTATATATATATATATATATATATATATATATATATATATATATATATATATATATATATATATATATATATATATATGTGTGTGTGTGTGTGTGTGTGTGTGTGTGTGTGTGTGTGTGTGTATTATAATATGGTTTGTTATACTGACTACAATCTAAATTCCCTCATGCTATGAAAACTATAATACCAACTGGATTTATCCCCGAAACACTTAACAGAACGCCTACTTTAACCACATAAATCCACCAAACGGATTAAATATGCTCCAGAGACCATTAAGAGCTATAATCCCACTTAATCATAACGCTTTAGAGGCCATAATGCCGAAGAAAACACAAGCCATTTAAGACCTTTGTGTATAATGAAGAACTCGGAGGCGTTTGTCTTCAGATTCCTGCGGTTAAGTAACTCGCTAAAATAAAGTGCTGGGAAGTTGCGGGAGCCGTAAGGAATGTTCCAGACATGAGGGATGTTAGAAACATAAGGAATGTTCCAAACACAAGGAAATGTTAGAAACATAAGGAATGTTACGAACACAAGGAAATGTTATAAACATGAGGAATGTTACGAACATGAGGATTGTTACGAACACAAGGAATGTTAGGAACATAAGGAATGCTTCAAACACAAGGAATGTTACGAATACAAGAAATGTTACAAACACAAGGAATGTTACAAACACAAGGAATGTTACGTACATAAGAAAAGTTACAAACATAGGGAATGTTACAAAGATAAGGAATGTTAGAAACGTAAGGAATGTTACAAACAGTGAATGTTAAGGAATGTTACAAACACAGTGAATGTTACAAACGAATGTTGCAAACAAGGAATGTGAATATTATAAAACGTATGAAATGTTACAAACATAAGGAATGTTACAGCAAAGGGGTTAGAAACACGGAAGAATGTTTGAAACAAACGTACAGGGAATGTTACAAACACAAGGAATGTTACGAACATACAGCCGTAACTGTGAGTTTGGGTAAGTTCGTAGATGCAGTCTGAACCTTTTTTAGTCGAGAGAGAGAGAGAGAGAGAGAGAGAGAGAGAGAGAGAGAGAGAGAGAGAGAGTACTTTAATATGCAAATAGCATTCGGCGTGATTACCCCGAAAAATAAAATGGAAACGTAAAAAAACATTAAATATAATTCTGTCCACTTCTATATTTTTATACTTTATCATTTTTGTGCCAAACAAAAAATACACTGCGGTATCACGAGGCATTCCATAAATTCCTAAAAGAAGTGGGAATCCAGTAACAGAGAATATTGATATGGGCTCTGTCCCTTAGGGATGAACAAGCAAGTAAGCCAGTTCTCTTGGCGTATCGAAATATTGGGAGTTTTTCCCAAAAATGCGAGGAAACGCTTAATTGCAAAGACTAGTCCCGTGTCTGTTAAGCTACGGAGAGAGAGAGAGAGAGAGAGAGAGAGAGAGAGAGAGAGAGAGAGAGAGAGAGAGAGAGAGAGAACGTTTTGGCCTTTTGCAGATTTAGTTAATTGTATTGATGTGACTGCTTCCAGCAGTGCCAAAAAGCTTTATATATTTATATATATATATATATATATATATATATATATATATATATATATATATATATATATATATATATACATTATATATATATGTGTACACAAATACACACACACACACATACATATATATATATACACGTATACATATACCTTAAAAATATGGGATGTTTTGAACCACCGCCATAACACGAAACACACCAAAGTAATTGAGAAACTTGTCAACGGAGAAGACAATGACAATAGGAGAGAGAGAGAGAGAGAGAGAGAGAGAGAGAGAGAGAGAGAGAGAGAGAGAGAGAGAGAGAGAGAGAGAGAGAGGCAGGCTGATAGAATCCTTAACTCGACCTGAGAAAGTTACGCCAGCAGGAGATGGCGCCTCGGAATCCAATACCGAAAGTATCCGTGTGAATTAGAAAGTCTCCATTTCGCCGAAAGAGAGAGAGAGAGAGAGAGAGAGAGAGAGAGAGAGAGAGAGAGAGAGAGAGAGAGAGAGAGAGAGAGAGAGGAAACCAACCAGCAAGATTAATCGGAGAGATTTTGTGTAATGTCTCATTTTTCCCCAAAAGCTTTAATTTCTTTTCGTCTTCTTCTTCCACCCGCGAACCAGAATTAAATGTGGACACTTTCGCCTTAATTAGAAAAAGGGGCTCTCTCTCTCTCTCTCTCTCTCTCTCTCAACGATTCCCAGAAGTTTTTATTTATTTTCTTTACTAATTACACAAATGACTGGGTCGATCTATATACCAAAGGGTTGAATATCTTAGGTATTAGTTTTCCAGTTAAATTAAGCTGAGGGGAACGTTTGTCGTGGGTTGTAAAGTTTTATATATATATATATATATATATATATATATATATATATATATATATATATATATATATATATATATATATATATATATATATATATATATATATACATATATAATCTTTCAATTATTTCTGTTCATAATTTGCTTTTATTTACTACATTCCTTAGCCGTTCATATTGTGAGTTAGAATACCTGTTTATTTATATATTAATTACTATTTTCTCTAAATGTTTCTTTATTTATGTATTTAATTATTATCTATTTATTCATCTGTTTATCTATTTTTAAATGTTCGTTTTGACATTTTTAGCTGTCCAAGTATCGAGTTCAAATACCTATTTATTCAAGAATTTACTTAAACAGTAATATCTCCTAATACTGAGTTATTTATTTATATTCAAATATTTGTTTATGTGATATTTCTATTAATTTATCTTTTACACAATCAAATAATCCTTTTGAACATATTTTTTCATTCACGAATTCATTTACACAAGTTTGATTAATATTTATTAGAGTATTTGTAAAAACTAAGAATGATTCATCTTTACGCAACTTACTCCACTACTAACCATTCATTCATTTTACTCCCCCATTCATGTTTATCTCATATTTACTACTAACTTTCTCCTTTC
The DNA here is from genome assembly GCF_040412425.1 of Macrobrachium rosenbergii. Lineage (NCBI taxonomy): Eukaryota > Metazoa > Arthropoda > Malacostraca > Decapoda > Palaemonidae > Macrobrachium > Macrobrachium rosenbergii. The sequence goes on along the minus strand of NC_089780.1, from coordinate 8,197,914 downwards.
TGCCATTCACTAAGGGGACAAAAGAGCCGTAGTGAGTTCCTCCGAATTTTTTTTCCTGACATCAGTTTTACAGTCGCGTTTTTTTCCGCTCTATATGCGTGCAGGTTTTTTTTTTTTTTATCATTTCGGCTTCGGGTCAGTTTGTGTGGCGAATTTGAAATTGTTTTTTAAACGTTTTTCTTGTCACATTTGTTTTTTGTACATATCAACCTTCTGTTCCAGTTGTACACCATACGTTATACTTTTCATACTTCCTACATAAGACATATACTGTATGTATGTATGTATATATATATATATATATATATATATATATATATATATATATATATATATACATATACATAATCCCTCCATATCAAAGATCCATGTTCAAAACTATAATTCAGCAACTGTGCATTAATTATACTCCATCAAAAAAAAACACATTGAAAAATCCACTATTAAAAAGATATTCGAAAAAAAAATTCATCAAAAATAAAACACTGCAAGGTATATCTCTCTCAATACGCTTACCAAACGTTTGCTATTGTTATTTACTATTGTTACTCTGCATATGTCAGAATTTCCTGTGAACGTTTTTCATAGGAGCTATTGGACGCCATGGCCCTTGGGATATGGGGAAAACGTTTGGGAATAAAAAAGTCAGTTTTCATTTGTTTGACAAACGATTTCACAATGGCTGTGAGCCCACCGTTCATATTTATATGGTTAGGAATATTGACGAAGAGAGAGAGAGAGAGAGAGAGAGAGAGAGAGAGAGAGAGAGAGAGAGAGAGAGAGAGAGAGAGGTTCCACATTTGATTGTTCATCCTAGAAATTTTAGTATCATCTATTTGTATTTATTTCTTTTTGTTTTTATTCTTATTTTTCTTTCTCTTCTCTATGCTTATCTCTCTCTCTCTCTCTCTGTCTGTCTGTCTGTCTGTCTCTCTCTCTCTATATGAAAAATCTCAAGCTCTTCTTTTAAGTAAAAACACTAAATATGTTTTGCAGATGCTTTTAATGTTGTCATCTCTCTCTCTCTCTCTCTCTCTCTCTCTCTCTCTCTCTCTCTCTCTCTCTCTCTCTATGAAAAATCTCCAGCTCTTCTTTTAAGTAAAAACACTAAATATGTTTTGCAGATGCTTTTAATGTTGTCACCTCTCTCTCTCTCTCTCTCTCTCTCTCTCTCTCTCTCTAATTTATCCATCTCTGAAATTATTTTATGTGGCTTTGTATATTTGTGTCTTTAAAATCATGCGAACCCCTTAATGCATAAATACATATGTATGTCGATAAACGAACGTAACATATGTATTCAAATATCTAACATACGGATATATAGAAATACACTGTATATATATCCGAACGTATTCTCTCATCCCATCAAAAAACGCTCTCATTCCTGTATCGGAAAACACAATTTTACTCTTAGCGTCGGAAAAAGTGCATAGCACATATATCCAGGGAATAAAAGGACTGAATCGTTCAAAAAATACTTTTTGTATATAACAGGGGCCATTTTTCCATTTTTCTTTTTTTTTTCGAAAGACTGCCGTTTCATTTTTCTGTCGCAATATGCATCTTTTTTTTTCTTTTCGGAATGTGGAATATAGATATAATAAAAGTTTATTTTGTGTCAAATAGATTTTTTTTTCGTCTCTTTCGTTGCAAGGAAGGTAATGAGTGTGGATTTTAATTTGCGGTTTTTCGAATTTGAATGGGGTAATGCAAATGATTGTTAGTTGAATGGTATACGCTAAAATACTCTTTAATTATTATTATTATTATTATTATTATTATTATTATTATTATTATTATTATTATTATTATTATTATTATTATTATTATTATCATGATATTGGTAATATCTGTCAGTTTGAAGATGTACGCTTTCAAAACTTTAACAGGATTTTTTTTGTGGTGGGAGTTTTAATATTGAAAACCAAATAATATAGTTTTTTTCTTCGGAAACCAAAATTATAATTCAATTACTCTAAAAGAGAGAGAGAGAGAGAGAGAGAGAGAGAGAGAGAGAGAGAGAGAGAGAGAGAGAGAGAGAGAGTTCATATCTAGTGCAAAAATTAATTATTTCTTTTTATTTTTTCATCGTAATTGCATTGTCATTTATACCCGGCATTTATCTTTTATTTCCTTATATCTTCTTTTCCAGAGCTGATTTTTTTTTATCCGAATAAAATTCAATTCTTCTTTTCTGTTTTCATCTTTTCTTCAGATTTGAAAATTATATTATTGCTTCATGATTCTTTGCATAACAGTCTTAATCTCCCGTAAGAAATATTAACCGATTAAAACAGCAAATATTATTAGTCACAAATACATATATAACTACTATTTTAATTGGCGTATTATTGTGATTAGTATCTGCGGTTGAACCCTATACATACATACATGCATACATACATACATACATACATACATAAACAAACCGTGAGATAATCTTATTTGAAATATCTTTATCTTTATCGGTCTCGTCCGTTAATCCTGAAGATATTCAAGAAAAAAATATAACACTAAATAGCGCCAAGAAAAAATAAAACACTAAATATCGCCAGTAAAAAAATGAAACATTAAATAGCCCAAGGGAAAATATAAAACACTAAATAGCGTTAAAAAAAACACTAAATAGCGTAAAAAAATAAAATAAAACACTAAATAGCGCCAAGAAAAATAAAACACTGAATAGCGCCAAGAAAAAATAAAACACTAAATAGCGCCAAGAAAAAAAATAAAGCACTAAATAGCGCCAAGAAAAAAAATAAAACACTAAATAGCGCCAAGAAAAAAATAAAACAATAAATAGCGCCAAGAAAAAAAAAAAACACTAAATAGCGCCAAGAAAAAAAAAAAAACTAAATTGCGCCTCCGTTGAACACGAATAAGCACAGATCGAAAATAATTCTGAATTTTCCCCCTCCCTCCCACTCGCTACTCCCTCCCCCTCCGTATTGTTCCTCCCTGACCCCTTTCATAATTCCCTCCACTGCAAATGAAAAATGTTGCAGTAACAATGCGTCTCCCAGTAAGCGGCGTATGCAACAAAGATCAACAAAAAATGGTGTATTTTTTTTTCTTTTCAGCTGTTCAAATGACTTCCTTGCTCTTATACAACATTCAGCGTAGCAAGGCCTCAAGTAGGTGCTATTGATTCCTCTCTCTCTCTCTCTCTCTCTCTCTCTCTCTCTCTCTCTCTCTCCTTTTTATACTGTTAATGTGACGTTACCTTTCACTGAGCGCGATGGTGTATCAAGATTCTTCTGCTAGATTCCATACCTCGACCAGCGACTCTGTGGTTGCTGAAAGGGAATGTAAATATAAATATAATATAAATATAAATAAGTAGATTGACAAACTTTATACATATATAAATATATATATATATATATATATATATATATATATATATATATATATATATATATATATATATATATATATATATATATATATATATATATACAGAGAGAGAGAGAGAGAGAGAGAGAGAGAGAGATATTTAATGTCAAGTATAAATATTTTAATATTTTCTCTTCAGAATGTTAGCCTAGTGTTCTTTCAATTATTCTTTGACTCACTATAGTCAGGTAATTACCTGCTATACATTATACTATTGTTGTTTATTTATTCGTAAACAAAATGAAAAATAAACATAAACGAGAATTTCCTTTTTAAGTGATGGGATGAATAGGAATGTCAGATATATAAATATATATATATATATATATATATATATATATATATATATATATATATATATATATATATATATATATATATATATATATATATATATATATATATATATATATATATATATATATATATATATATATATATATATATATATATATATATAAAAACAACAACAGAAGAATGAACCATTTATGAAAACTTTCTACTTTCCCTTCTTCATACTATATGATGTGCCTTTTTCTCATTATTAATTCTATCAAAACACAAGAATTCATTAGAGCAATTAAAAGAGGGTTTCTTAAACATTGAACATGAATTTTCACCACAAAAAAATTTTTTTTTGACAATATATGATGCACATTTTTACTCACTAATTATATATGAGTTGCTAATGAGTAGATGAAGCAAGGTAGCACCAGAGAGAGAGAGAGAGAGAGAGAGAGAGAGAGAGAGAGAGAGAGAGAGAGAGAGAGAGAGAGAACAGTTTAAAACGGTTCTAAAACAAACTTTGGTTTGATTAGGAGCAAAGGTAGCTCTGCTGGGGGCGGGGAGAGAGAGAGAGAGAGAGAGAGAGAGAGAGAGAGAGAGAGAGAGAGAGAGAGAGAGAGAGAGAGAGAGAGAGAGAGAGAGAGCAGTTTAAAATGGTTTGAAAATGAACTTTGGTTTGATTAGGAGAAGGGTAGCTCTGAGAGAGAGAGAGAGAGAGAGAGAGAGAGAGAGAGAGAGAGCAGTTTAAAATGGTTTGAAAATGAACTTTGGTTTGATTAGAGCAAGGTAGCTCTGAGAGAGAGAGAGAGAGAGAGAGAGAGAGAGAGAGAGAGAGAGAGAGAGAGAGAGAGAGAGAGAGCAGTTTAAAATGGTTTGAAAATGAACTTTGGTTTGATTAGGAGCAAGGGTAGCTCTGGTGAGAGAGAGAGAGAGAGAGAGAGAGAGAGAGAGAGAGAGAGAGAGAGAGAGAGAGAGAGAGAGAGAGAGAATGATATAATTTCCAATGAAGAGAAGATCAATTATGAGGGAAAAAAAATACAAACACAAAAATGAACAAATAAATAGATAAAGCGTCAGTGAATTACAAAAATCCCAAAATATCGCTTCCAACATTATCATAATTATTCCAGGGATCGTAAAGCGCACCTGCTCCCATCCGCCTGCCTGCCCGCAAGCGCGCGCTCTGCAATCAACACTCGGTGAATAAATAAAACGGTTGGCAGTCGGGTTTCCAAGATATTTTGCCTGTTTTTCTTTCATCGTGTGGGGCGGGGGCGGGGGGGCGAGGGAATATGAAATATTTCATATGTACGAGAAGCGTTTTTCACGTGGGTAACATTACAGTGAGTAAAATATTCTAAATCCTTGTTACTTGAATTACCATAAGTTATTCGCGTACCTGTTTCATAGAGGTTCAGTTTGGGGAAGTTTCTTGTCCGTGTTTATTTGTTTTTGTTTTTCGTAAATTTGTTTTTTGTGGAAAAAGGAATTAGATAGAGGAAAAGAAGGTAATTTTAATATTTACATTAAATGACTTTAATACCATAACGTGTGAATAATGAATAATGAATAATGATAGAAAATAAAAACATGATCCCTTCTTTGTGTATTTTCCATTATCTTCTGTTACTTCTTTCGAATGAACACCATAATATTCTTTGGAACCTTGAATTTCAAGTCAATGGCCATTGCGGCGGGCTTGAACAGGGGTTCATCTTGTGAATTAATAATAATAATAATAATAATAATAATAATAATAATAATAATAATAATAATAATAATAATAATAATAATAATAATAATAATAATAATAGGCCATATGGGATAATCATGAACAATGCTCACTTCCTCTTCTTCGTATTAGAACTTCTAAGAATCTAGGACGCAGGAATAAACATTTCTGACAAACCTAACATAATATTAATTGACAAAAAGACTAAACACTAACAAAGCTAATTTTTTCTCCTTCAAATCAAATATGTTAAGAATCTAGGGCGCAAGAATAAACACTTCTGACGAACCTAAAACGTAACGACACAACACCAACTTCCAACATGAGTCTCTAATTCCGTGAAAGTGACACAAAACCATTTAATGCATTCACACAAAGCCACAGTTTGCTGAAGAGAGCAAAATACTGTAACAGCCGGGGTTTCCATTCAGATCCGAGTGAAAAGCTTTGCATTGATTGGGGGGTCCTTGCTCTTGCAAGCGCCGGATGGACCAGTTGGTTCAAAAGTACTCAGCTGACGTTATACAAATCCGGTTATGTAAAGCGAATCAAAGTCCATTCTGAAATTGCGTGCTTTTTTCTGAAGTGATGTGATTGTTTTTGTATTGTTTTATATGTTACAGTATGCCGGGAAAGTTACCGTATGCCTGGAAGGTTACCGTATGCCAGGAAGGTTACAGTATGCCAGGAAGTTTACAGTATGCCAGGAAGGTTACAGTATGCCAGGAAGGTTACAGTATGCCAGGAAGGTTACACTATGCTAGGAACGTTACAGTACGCCAGGAAGGTTACAGTATGCCAGGAAGGTTACTATATGCCAGGAAGGTTACAGCATGCCAGGAAGGTTACAGTATGCCAGGAAGGTTACTGTATGCCAGGAAGGTTACAATTTGCCAGGAACGTTACAATACGCCTGGAAGGTTACATTATGCCAGGAAGGTTACAGTATGCCAGGAAGGTGCAAAATTATGTAATATTTAGATAATTGTTAAAAGGAATGTTTTGATAGCATGCTGTGACAGAAATCAGTAAGAACATCAACTTTCAACATCTAGCACACTTTTGTTTATGGCAACGATCGTACACACGACTGAAATTGTAAAGAAATCATATTTTGTTAAAAACTATCCCTTAAAATAATATGGAGTAACTTCAATCAAAGACTGACTTGCCTTCCACAAACACAAAGAATTATTTTATGTACCCCTGAAGTTTCAAAGGTGTAGACAATTTTTCGTACGAAACAAATTGCTTATTGTATATAATTGTTTGGTTTAGAAGTGAGATTTTACTAATAGAGGGATGAACTAATTGGCACATAATTTTACCTTCAATTCGGTCACAGAATATACACAAGTATCAACTTAAACAATTCTTAGGACACAGTCGAAAATGAATATATACATAGTCACTAACTTTTCATTTGTAAATCGTGATCTCTAAAAGGATTTATATACAGAAGAAATATAAAAAAAAAAAAAACAATTGCAGCTTCTACGTAACTTATTCTTTACACAAAGGGGACAAGTGCTTTTATAACATAACCTACAAAACTGAAATTAATTAATAAGATAAATAAAATATACTGGATCTGTAAAAACTACAATTTCCTAAAGGCAATACAGCTCTAACACTGTAATTAATCAATAAGATATAAATAAAATATAATGAATCTGTCAAGGAACAATTTTACGAAGGCCTCACAAAACAACTCGAATGACATTTATCCACCTCCAATCACTTTAAGCAAAAGGAACTCCCATAAAAACGGCGAAATTCGTCGGAATGATATTTTAATCCCAGACCAAAACGCCTATAAATAAAATCCAATGGGTCTTTTGTGCCCCCCAACAGAATCAATTACGTTTAACGGGTTGATTATTCACTCTGCCTCGATCTTTGTTTAAAGTCGTGCAGAGGGATTTTTGGTTTTTTATTCAGATCACACTCGTTTAATTTAATGAGAAACTTTTAAAAATTGTTTTTTTCTTTTATGGGGAAATTGGTTTCCATATCAAGGTCGGTCACCTGGAGAATAATATGCGCGACCTTTCCGCTTACATTGATGGCAAAGTTAATTTCTGAAAATTGCAGATTAGACGAACAGTCCTGTTTGATGACAGGGCCATTTCAGATTCATGAAAAAGTGCCTTGCTTGTTCAATAATACAGTAATTTCACAATCTATAAAACATGTATCTGTACAGTATGTTTGTACAGGAGAAGTTGCATAAACTACATAAACCAACATTAAAGTTTGGTAATCAGTAAATGAATTGTTTAGAGAAATTAAACAACCTGATTATAATACCTTTTAAGGCCAAAAGCTTTGATTCTGTAAATTCATTCATCATTCATATTTTCCTGATGTAAGAACTTCCAAAGTTTTTAAGTTTATTTGTCTTGATAAAAAGAATTATATAGAGTAAGTTATCTGGCTAGTCGAATATAATTTTTTATAATCCTTCTCTCAAGAATCAAAGAATTTGTATAGCTCCTTAATTCTGAGAATTTAACTTGAGGGTATATCAGTATGGGAGGTTTAAATACCCAAGAAATTCAAGAATTTGACTTGAGTTTTAAATACTCCAGAAATTCCAGAATTTCACATGAGAATTGAGAATTTTTTTCCTGGAAATTTTAAAAGTCCCCAAATTTCCAGAATTTTACTTGAGAATTTTTCCCCTGGAAATTTCAAATGCCTCAGAAATTCCACATCTTCATAACAATTTCGTCTGCATTTCATGTTGAGAATTCATAGGAATACAGAACGCTGCATGACTTTGACCCTTTTAACTGAAGGCTGGAATTGGAAGTGAAATATAAAAATTAGCCCAAAAGCCAAGTGCTGGGACCTAAGAGTGAGTTGAGGAAAGTAAGATGGAAGAAAGAGGAATATGAAAGGAGGCATAGCAAAATGAATGAAAGCAGTTACAGCTAGGGGTCGAAGGGACGCTGCAAACAACCTTAAGTAATGCTTACAGTGCACCGAACGAGGTGCACTGAAGACACTACCTCCCTACAGGGTTTAACTGAAGACGAGGCGGTCCTGTAACGCTTGTCAAATCTGGAAGTCAATGTTGACCCAGAATATATTCTGGAAAATATATTATGGAAATGTCATTATTTTTGGAACGCTTATCCACCTAATGCCCTGAATCTGAAGCCAAAAATACACTTTTGATTCCAGTCGTTGTTTAAAATGTATCTCATTTAGAGCGATTCAGTGACAATCCCCTATACTGTATGGACTTGATAATCCACTGTTCGCGAACTGACATTTTCAATGGCTTGTTTTATGAAGGTAATCTGTTTTAAATCCCTCATAAGCTGTTTAGCTCGCGTTTGATGTCATGTTTGTATAGCTGTCTAATGACGAAGTAATTTATGAGTGTGAAAAGCAACCATATTAATGAAATTTTAGTAAACTAGGTCGTGTTGTGTATGTAATCTACAATTATGCCAATGTTGTGGAAGATTATAAAAATATTATCAATATTATTCAGAAGTATAAATAACAGCTCTGAGTACATTATTTGCTTTCCGTGTCTAAATATTGAATTTTTAAATAGCAAAACGTTTCATAATGAAATATACACTCGTTTACCAGCGTGTGGGTAGTTAATGAATCAGTAGCTGGCTAAATAATATACTGATTAAACAACCTTTTAATGTTTATTTCAAATGTTCTTTATTGTGTAGGTGATTTTCTTTTATAAATAATGATTTTTCTTTATGGTCCAAAAAACATTTTGAAGGATTTTAATGTATGCTGGCAAATGTTACCCTTTAGTCCATATTTTGCTAATGATCTAATTATTATGATTACAAATAATTTTAATTCTTTCTTATGGCTTGAAATAAATAATATAAAAGTTTCTATTGTCTTTGGTAATTTTCTTGTATAAATAATGATTTTTCTTTATGATCCAAAAAGAGTTTGAAGGATTTCAATGTATGATTACAACTGTTAAGATTCAATCAAAATTTTGCTGATGACCTAAGTATCATGATCACAAATAGATTCCATTTTTTCTGTTTTCAAGAAGAAATAGAAAAGGATTTTACTGTCTTGAGTGTGTCACTTACATTTTGGAAGGATTTTAATGTACGACTACAAATGTTGGCCTTTAGTCAATATTTTGTTGATGATCTAAACATTATGATTACAAATAAATTGCAACTTTTTCTGGGTTTCAAAAATTAATATAAAGTTTCTGCTGTCTAGAAAAAATCCCTTATCCCTTCCTCCATCACTGGAAAAAAATCAACACCATTTAACCCTGCAGACCAAAGGGTATTATCCAAGACTGTAATCGCTCTTAGGTCACTGGTGCACTTTGGCCTCATGTTATTGAGATGAAAAACCATTTGCAACGCATCTGTTCAGCAACAACAACAACCTGTTCCTCTCTCACTGAATTGCATTGTGATGATACACAAACACTGTGAAAACGAGTCTACCTTTGACGAATGAGAGGAACAGAATGCCCCCCCCCCACAACCACTCATACAGGGTGACAAACGGTGCACATGAAAAGTATGATTACATATGAATTATTCATATAACTTTCAGGTTATTCATGCACCCCACCTGGGCTTGCTGTTTACTTTTGCTAGCGTTCCGTGTTTTGAAAGTGTTTCATTCCGTCTGCTCAACTTTCAAGCCTGGGTGATTTAATGATTTGCAGGTTCGTCGGGCGTTGCATATTCCTTTGACATCAGTTACTGGCGGTGCTTTGCCAAGTGGATACTTTCATTCAGTTTTCTTTTTCAACTTTATCACTTTAATGATCAGTTTCTCTTCTCTGCTTCTGAATGGATTCACCAGTTTTAGTAAAATGATATGGAATTATTTACTAGAAATAAATTCGAGTCATTTTTGTGTCTAATGCGACAAAATTCAGCTAGAACACCCATGAGAACCATTACATGCTCTTGTACACAAACATACACACTACCTATACACTTCCACACCCATACATAAGAGAACAACACCCAAGTACTTATGTATACACACATACACACTTATATGTAGCTATAAACAGGAGGAAATCACTGATTACACTTTAGATTATGTACAGTGGTGAAAGCTTTATAAAGTGGCTGACCAAGGTGATTAAGGTATGTCTGGACCATGGAAAGATGACAAAGGAATTAGCATTTTTTGTTGTTGGGATTATTTCATTTTCACTGGAAGGCAACGTTAAGTAATTTCTTGTTATGTAATTTTCCCTAATCTATTTTAGATAACGTGTTTTGAAATATGTTTCATTAATAATAGTTGAACGTAGCGATATTCAGTGATCAATGCAGTTAAAAGTTACAGGAATAGATAGTTTTATCTTGACTAATTGTAGTAACACAGTGTCAGATTGTGATATTTATTCGTAATTTCTTTCTCTCTCTCTCTCTCAGTTTGTCTGTCTGTCTGTCTCTCTCTCTCTCTGAAGGCTGGAATGTTTTCAACAACAACAGAAAAACCATAATAACACAAAGAGAGAGAAAAAGCAAACATGCAACTGTCTAGCAGCCTTAAAAAAAAAAATACTTTAGGATTTTAACAAAACCAAGTTTTTCTCTTTCGAGATTTTTAAAATGTGATCTCACTCTAGTCCAAATTTTTCCCTCCGGCGCAAAGAAAAACCCTAATGACGAACCCCGCATTAAAAATTGTAGATGTACCCAATTAATATTTTTTGGGGGGGAAGGCTAGCTAATCGAGTTCAATCTTTTGTCAATGGAATGACGGTGCGTCCTCGAAAGATTTATCAAGCGTTTGAAAATGCCTGGGGAAAAATAAAGTGTTTCTTATGGAAGTGTCTATTATGATTACAAAAAGATTTCACAGTGGGACGACAATATCATTGCGGCTTTATAAATTTGCATTCTCGGTCTTGAACTTTCCTGTCAAATTATTATTACAAACCACCTTTTTTTTTATACATACAAAAAGACAGTGTAACGACAATATTATTGTTTCTCCAGCAATGAATATTCATATTCCTAAAAGCTTTCCCGTTAGAATATTATGACAATTTTTTAGATACAAAACACAGAGTTGCCGAGTACAGACACAAGATCTAGGAAAAATTAATAAAGTGAACCATTTTAAATTTTTCTTTTTTAATCTGCTACGGCTCCGAAAGGAGGTACAGTAACAGGAATGAAAGGGGAGGAACCTTAAATAATTCCTACAGCGCACCAAGCGTGGCGCACTGACGGCGCTACCCCCTACAGGGCTGCAATATATAAAAAAAAATATCTTATTAATTCTGAAATCGCATTTTTTTAGGGAATATAAACAGAAAAAGTGCCTGTAATTGTAACTTTATATCATGTAGAAAGACGTTAAATTTATTATTATTATTATTATTATTATTATTATTATTATTATTATTATTCCAAAGATGAACCCCATTCATATGGAAGGAGCCCGCCCCAGGGGCCACTGACTTGAAATTCAAGCTTCCAAAGAATATTATGGTGTTCATTAGGAAGGAGGAAGAGGAGATAAAAGGAAATAAGGAAAGAAAAGAACTCACTTATTAAAATAAGAAAAGAAAAATAAATGAATAAAAATGCGATTCTAAAGCTAGTTCGTCTTCGTTAGCGACTTCATCAATAAATGAAACCCTGACATTCATTTAATGCTCATTAGCCTCGTCAGAACGAAAGTAGGATATTGACCTAATTTAACCCCGTGAGATGTCTCAGTTATCCGGACGTCCAAACAATTCGTTTTCGTAATGAAGTCTAATCAAGAACGTCTTTCCTCTGCTAAGTCAAACAGACCAAAGTTGACACAAGAGAATCTTGATAATTCTTTCAATGTTAATCTCCGCGAGAAGCTTGGAAGAATATGGTAAGAATAGCCAGACGCGACTATACTAAAAACGAATATTTTTTTCGTTTAAAATAGGAAATATATATGAAAATAATCAATTCCAGCAGTACAGTTTTTTATCGTTTTATCAAGCATTTAGATTGCCAAGATCAGCAAAAACTGAGAATTTTTGAGAAAAGTGAAATTAAATTTTGATATAATATCTTTGATGCCATATCTTTGCTTGACTCGTACTGGGAAAGCCTTGTTCTTTCTCTCTCTTTCTCTCTCTCTCTTTCTTTATCTCTCTCTAAAATAAACTATAATCAATAATTGACGCCTGTTGTAGGTAATGGTTTTTCTATAGAAAACTAAAGATTCAGGATAATCTCTCTCTCTCTATAAAATAAACCATAATCAATAATTGGGGTCTCTTGTAGGTAAAAATTTTTCTATATAAAACTAAAGATTCAGGATAATCTCTCTCTCTCTTCTCTGAAAGTAAATTATAATTAATAACTCGAGCATATCAATCACATCAGTTCTGTGGCATTAAAATTCATAATCTGACAGACTGATCGTCTTCCAACGTCGTTAATCCTCGAAACGATGAAACTAAATGACTTACATTACCCACGAGTCTTATACCTCTGCCCACATCCTGTTCCAAGTAAATGATAAATCCTCGAGCTGTGACAGAAATAAATGATTGAGGATTATAGCTCGACAGACTGATTCCATAGAAGCTTTCTCGCCTTTCATCAAGGCTGCTGTTATTATTCTACTTTATTGGTCTTCTGTGATATACAAAGCTTCTTTTCCCATGATACTTATTTAGGCTTGTGGTATTTTCGTCTGGAGTAACATAGAAAAATCACAATCATCCCTTTTGATATGTCACAATCCCCTCTCTCTCTCTCTCTCTCATCAAAAATTGGATATGCCTTTTTCCCCGTAGATGAGGCGCTATTGTGTGTATAAATGATTTTCACTCCCTTATAGTAGGCTACATCATATAAGAATACCGATCATTCTTGTTCCATCAGCTTAATCTGATGAGAGAGAGAGAGAGAGAGAGAGAGAGAGAGAGAGAGAGAGAGAGAGAGAGAGAGAGAGAGAGAGAGAGAGAATGTAATATGGTCACTCTATCATGTCAAGATGAAAGTGTAATTTTATGTGATTGCAAAAAATGTCTTCAGGCATCCTTATTCTAGATTTCATTATAGAATCTGCTTATTCTAGATTTAATTTTATGATCTGCTTATTTTAAACTTCATTTTACAATCTGCTTATTCTAGATTTCATTTTATAATCTTCTTATTCTAAATTTCATTTTATAATCTGCTTATTCTAGATTTCATTTTACAATCTGCTTATTCTAAATTTCATTTTATAATCTGCTTATTCTAAATTTCATTTTATAATCTGCTTATTCTAAATTTCATTTTATAATCTGCTTATTCTAAATTTCATTTTATAATCTGCTTATTCTAAATTCATTTACTCATTCCTGACTGGTTCATAAATCAAGGATATAAAGAGAATTATCAACTTTTTCCAAATTGTTCTTGTAATTTTTACAAAATTTTTCCTCTGAAGATCCAATGCTTTTGTTTACAATAGCTCTATTGTTTTGTCTCTCTTATTGGTATTAAATACCCAGTCATGTTTTATTCCTGAGGTTCATCTATAAAAGGAAAGTAATATATCATTCCTCTGGACTAAGGAAGCACATGTATGTCCGACGCTAAATTAATATGCAATATAACAAAGTTTTATTGATTTTACTTTCTCTTCATACTCCAAACATCAACACTGTCACTGCCCATCTCAAATCTACCCAAAACACCTGATTAGGGAGTCTGTCCATTACTATAAACCAGAATCAAACACAATTTTAAAAAAGTAATTCAAAAGAACTCTTTTATCAGTACCTGGGAGCTTTGTCCAAAAAAACTCAGCTTCAGTTTTCGACAAAAGACTGAGAACACGCCTTCATTACAAACGAGATCAAGGTAGGTGAACGGAAAAAAAGTCCCTTGTGCTGTTAATTAGTAGTCATTTTTATCTCTCTCTCTCTCTCTCTCTCTCTCTTCCTTTTTTTTTCATACCGAGGAGAGTTAACGAAGGGGTAAGCTTTATCAGAGACCTAAAAGTGGCTGACACCCTGTGCTATTTTTTTCCCAGGTAGAATATGTTTTTTTTTTTGTCAGGAAACTCCTGCTTTGTTAATTAGTAACTGGTTTTTTTAAAAATCACCATTACCTCCTGATATACTCTCTCTCTCTGTCTGTCTGTTATAAAACCTGTAAATTCCAGCTTTGTCAATTAGTAACTGATTTAAAAAAAACACCATTACCTCTCAACATTCTCTCTCTCTCTCTCTTGCTCTCTCTCTCTCTCTCTCTCTCTCTCTCTCTCAAAAGTCAAGGGAAAGAGACTGCGATTCAAGGCAATAAGTCTTCATTTGCTAAACAATCTTGGCTTTACTCTTCCCCGGTAACTTAGAAATGTGGTTCCCAAGAGCAGTTTTCAGGTCAGATGTGGGCTGGGCATTCAATAGCCAAGTGCCACTATTTATTTTTGGATGTTTACCTTTCCATTTTTGAAATATTAACATGATAAAGGACTTGATCCCCGAAATTCTAAATTGGAATTAAATAGTCTAAGTGGTTCAGTCCACTAGTGCATTGTAAATTAAGATATGGAATTAAAGGTATTATTATTATTATTATTATTATTATTATTATTATTATTATTATTATTATTATTATTATTATTATTATTAATTACTCAGTTACAAGCATAAAAAAGGCTTAATCTCCAAAATTCTACATTGAAACTAAATAGTCTAAGTAATTCAGTCCACTAGTGCTCTGCAAACTGTGGAAATAAAGGCATGATAATAATAATAATAATAATAATAATAATAATAATAATAATAATAATAATAATAATAATAATAATAATAATAATAATGATTTTTATTACTAATAACTCCACTAATCACCCCATTACAAGAACCACCCGGATATATGCAAATAGAATTCTCATTCAGGGCTCAAATGGTTCCAACGCATCTTAGCCTCATTTGAAAAAAAAAATCATCCTTATTATGTTCCGAGATTCAAAGGACAGAGGCCTTGTTGGTAAGACAATGCCTCTCATTGACATTCAGAATATTATCATTTCCCTTTGTCTCGGGATAATAGCCACTGATTGCCTGGTAATTTAGTTAACTGCGTGAATAGATTAAATAGGAAATTAACGATTAAATGTGTACGGGAGCAAAAGTTAAGTGGGAAATAGGAAAAACAGGTATGAAATGCGCCGGGGTTTCTTCGGTGCAGTCGAGTTTTCTGTGCAGGTTATAATCAAGGTCACCGAAAATAGATCTATCTTTCGGTGGTCTCGGTATAATGCTGGGTGAGCCGCGACACATGAAACTTGAACCACGGCCCGGTGGTGGGCTATGTTGTTGGTACCTGTAGGGCTGCCAGAAGTACGATTATGGCTAATTTTAACCTTAAATAAAATAAAAACTACTGAGGCTAGAGGGCTGCAATTTGGTATGTTTGGTGATTGGAAGGGTGGATGATCAACATACTAATTTGCAGCCCTCTAGCCTCAGTAATTTTTAAGATCTGAGAGCGGACAGAAAAAGTGCGGACAGAATAAAGTGCGGACAGAAAAAAGTGAGGAGGACAGACAAAGCCGGCACAATAGTTTTTATTTACAGAAAACTAAAAAATTATTATTGTTTAAACAATATGGATGTTGGGAAATAATATTAATTTAGTCTTTTCGAATTTTGCCAGTATCGGCCAATTTTTTTTTTTTCTTTGTCAAATTTGGACATGTTTATGAATAACCGCATATCTTTTTTGTTGAAAAATGTTTATGACATATCTGTTGTGCATCTCTCTCTCTCTCTCTCTCTCTTGATCTGTGCTCTTATATATATGATACAAAATCCACCAAATGTCTTTCAGCTCCTAAAATATATATATATATATATATATATATATATATATATATATATATATATATATATATATATATATATATATATATATATATATATGAGTCTTTCAGAGAAAACGAGAGAGAGAGAGAGAGAGAGAGAGAGAGAGAGAGAGAGAGAGAGAGAGAGAGAGAGAGAGAGAGAGAGCATCAGCTACTTTCGGTAACCTAAACACACGCTTGGCAAGGCTACCAAAAATTGCAGTACATTCCCTATAACCACTTTTTAAAAAAATCACACCCCTGTGATTATCCATCGTTCAACGTTAATTACATAATTGATATGGTTCCTTGTTCCGGGAACCAGGTAACATTAAAAAAAAAAACTCTCTCCATTACCAGGAAGCTTTTGATGTGTAAAAAAAAAAAGGCGCAGAAACACCAATTAAGCACTAATTGTTTACCCCAGTAATTAGCTCGGAAATATCAGCTGACAATTTATACTCTAAGCGATTGATGTTATTGGCACTAACTCTTGGTTTTTATTCATGAGAAACTGATATTTTTGTTTTTGGTTACGAAATTTATAAGTTTAAATTGGGTCTGAGATGAGAGTTCTAAAAAGCCTTCAAAATTAACTGGAAGCGTGAATGTAAATTGATATGAAATGTAAAAAAAAAAATCAATTATTTAGCATCACCGTGAATCGAAAATTGGGATGGAATGGAATGTCAAATTTAGGTCAAAGGGGACCTACAGCGAGGTCATTTCACTGTGAAACACTTGTCAGGAGAAGGTGGAAAGCAAGAAGGAAGAAAGAAACTGTGAATGGAGGTACAGTAAAAAGAATGAAAAGGGCTGCAGCTTGGGGCCGAAGGGACGCCGCAAAGAAAATGCCTGGTTACTTATAACTCCATTGTGGCTTTAAAATTCTCAGATTCGTCACAGAAAGTTATAGAATTATCAGGTTAACAAGGTTTCATCTCTTTCGTTTTGAATATCGTAATGAAATCATACATGAAAATCGAGATAAAACTATAAAATCGCGTCTATTTTAGAAATTGTAATTAGAGATAGTTGAAATGAAACAAAGATTTACTCTCAAATGGTAGAATATGTGGCTACCATCAGTTCTGAGACATATTCCAAAGGGCAGTGCTTTTAAAATAATTCAATAAAAATGAATTAAAAATTATATAAATGAAACAAATAAATTAACAATGTTAGAAAATGAATAACATAAAAATCAGATAATTATAGTAAGTTTTAAAAACATCAAACAGATGTGGGGTTATATAATCCAACCTAACACATTTATAGCGCCATTAATTTTGTACTAGGTTCCTTCTTCAATGTAAATTAAAATGTCATACTTGATTTAGGTTGTTAAAATGTAAACAATGCTAAAATCTCCTTGTGTAATTACTCATGATATTGCTGGGACGATGTCAATAATAATGATTTCGCTATTGCTGATCATATCTAATTTTATATACAAGCTCATTTATCTTAACCTGTTGCATTCCAGTAAAACATCTTCTATATAAAATAAAAAACGATATACATTCTATAACACTTGATTAGCTGTTCGCCATTCCAAGCCATTAGGTTATAACCTGATTATATCCAGTCTCTCTCTCTCACTCTCTCCCCTCTATCTCTCTCTCAATCGAAATCAATTATAAAGCAGCCCCCACAGTTTAAAAAGCAATTAATGAAACAATGGTAACCATATTTTTCTCTCGTATATTGGCATATTCCCAATAATCTATTTCCAGGCTATCAGTTTCCCCCGAACTAATTTGTCCCGCGAATACGATAAATAATGATGGTATGTCAGGTTGGCAAATTTCCTCTTGAAAAAAGAATAGTTATGTAGATGTAGATGGACTGATAGATAATTGGAGAAGGAAATCACTTTATTTATATTCTAGATCTGGTCTTTTTCAGGCTGGCAAATTTTCTCTTGAAATGACAGTAATTGTGTAGATGGACTGATGGATAACTCGACAAAGAAATCACATTCTTCTTATATTCTAAATCTAGTTTTCTCAGGTTAGCAAATTTTCCTATTCAAATGAGAATAGATATGTATATGGACTGATAGATAATTGGGTAAAGACATCACTTTTTCCCTAAATTCTAAACCATTAATTTTTTATTACTTATTTCCTCTTCTTAACTGTGTCATTTGCAGATCAAGGCGTGTCTTCCGTATATTCTAAATCTAGTTTTTTTATAACTTATCTTTTTTTGCAATCGTGTTCATTTGCAAAGATTAGAAGCGTGATGACAAATGAGTTGATTTGAGTTCATTTGCAGCAAATGGCTCGTCTTGATGGGGAATTATAAGGTGCAGAATCTTATAAACCAAAGGAGAGATTAATAAACAATAAAATCCAAGGCCTGCTGAGTATACAGTCCACTGCCACAAGATCTGGTAAAATGTTTTGATGGGAATACGAACATAGACTCTCATTTGATGCTCTTCAAAAGGACGATTTTACTGTGTTCTTCTTCGTACACTCAACGCATGTATATAGGTAATGCACATGGGAATATTATCTATTCCCTCTCCCTCTCTCTCTCTCTCTCTCTCTCTCTCTCTCTCCAGGCTGATTTCCCATTGGAGCCCTTTTGGATTTATATAAGTCTGTTCACTCTGTCCATAATGGTTTTCGGCTGAAGATTTAAAGACAGAAAGAAGGGAACAATACAGTTTCTATCTCAGGTATAGTAATTTGCATGATTTTACAGTTCATGATAATCATCTGGGAAAACAAGAAGAAGAATAGGGGGGGAAATAAAAGTAAAAATAATGAGAGGGAGAATTGATAAAGAAAGGAGCAATATAATACTATCTCAGTCACAGTAATCTGCATGATTTTATAGTTCATGATAGCATCAAGGAAAACAGGAATAAGACGTAAAATAAAAGTTAAAAATAAAGAGAGGAAGAATTGAAATAGAAAGGAGCAATACAGTACTATCTCAGTCATAGCAATGCTTACAGTTATACAGTTCATGACAGCACCTAGGAAGAAGAAGAAGAAGAAGAAGAAGAAGAAGAAGAAGAAGAAGACGTAAAATAAAAATAAAAATAAAGACAGGAAGAATTGGAAAAAGAAAGGAACAACGCAATACTATCCCAGTCACACAGTAATACGTACAATCTAAGAACACAGGAAGAATACGTAAAGTAAAAGCAAAAAAAAGATGAGAACTCAAAAAGGTGAACCACAGATAAGCATCACACTTTTCTTAGACCTCTGGAGATAATATCAGGGATTCCTGGAAATCCTCGTTCGACAGGGGATCACCTCCATCTGGAAAGGAGGGGGGAAGGGGAGGGGAGGGAAGGGGGAAAAGGGATTATTTCATCGTCGATATTAATGATCCTCATCTTTTTCACGCGCCATTAACCCAAAAGGACTGTCTCAATGATTATCATGGGCTCGAAGGAAATTCATAATGTTTGTAGATACTGCTGGTGTCGTTGTTATTATTATTATTATTATTATTATTATTATTATTATTATTATTATTATTATTATTATATTGATAAGGTGGGTGTTAATATATTAGCTAATCTAGGAAAAGTTTCTAGCAAAACAATTGCAAAATGTTAAATCTAATCATATATAAAATATATATTTATTTATTTATTTATTTATATGTATATATATAAATATATATATACATATATACATACATACATACATACATACATATATATATATATATATATATATATATATATATATATATATATATATATATATATATATATATATATATATATATGCATACACAGAAGTCTCCTTCCCCCGCCCTCTCTCTCTCTCTCTCTCTCTCCCAAATACAAAAGAGAACTTATTGGAAATTCGTGAATCAATAGTTAGACATCTTCAATGCAGTTATCAGACAGGAGAGAAAAATCTGACAGTTGATGAACAACTCAGGTTGAAAATTCGAGTCAATATAAAAAAAAAGATTATTGAGAAACAAAATCTCAAAAAATTATTGATAAAAAATTTCAAAATAACGAATGAAAACAGAAAGATTAAGTTAAAAGTGAGGTGAAGGTGACCGGCCCTTTGTCAATTAAGTGATAATTGTTTAAGAGCTCTTCAGTGTTGAAGGGATGAAAAAGAAACATTTCTTTTATTATGCCTGAGTAAATGTGACTGTTACAATAAATGTAAAATTTCAAATGCTTTTAGGGATACCGAGTAAGGATGTCAGTTGATAATCTCGATTTTCCTTCTGTCAAAGAAACTAATTGTAAGTGAAATTTCAGCTTCAGAGAATATTCCTTATTAGAAACGAGTAACTCTAGAGAGGTAACTGTAAAATTTCAAAAGCTTTCAGTGATACAAAATGAGAATATCAATTGGTAATCGAGATTTTTCCTTTGTCAAGGAAACGAATTATTAATGAGTTTTCAATTCCAAGAAATATTCAGCCCTGGAAAGGACCTTGGATTTTGTCGAGACAGGATTATACAGCTCAATGTAAATAGTTTAAGTACTGTAACTATGGTGAGGTGTGTGTAAAATTTCAAATGCTTTCAGGGGCACAGAGTGAGAATATCAATTGATAATCTCGATTTTTCCTTTTGTCACGAAACTAACCATTAATGAAATTTTAGTTTCAGGAAATATCTAGCCATGCAAACGACTTCAAACTTTACCAAGACAGGCTTATGCACCTAACTGTATATAAATGGTTTCAGTAAAATTTCCACGAATAATAATTTTTTCACGAAATATAGGACGTAATATATCAGCAGTGAATACAGCAGTCTTATGCCCAACGTTTTTGAAAATTCTAATGGCTACTAAACACTTCAGTAGTAAAAGAGGTAATTATGGATTTCCACAAGAAGATGAAATGGTTTAGTTTGAAAAACAATGAATATGCACGATGCAATGATTTTACCTTCAAGTGCTTTCGTTAATGGGTGTCAATTTCAAACCTCAAAACCACAATTTCTTCTCTTGAAAATAATTGAATTTGTTTATCACTGAATGTCATTTCAAGCTTCTTATTTTTACTTGTAAAGTCTCCTTATGAATAAAGCTAAACTGATCACCGTAGGCTGAAGAAGGCTTCTACCAAGGGAGGTTTCTCTAAAGCTCCGTCAAGTGAGAAAATATAACCGAGTGGAGTCATTCACTCAATACTGAGAAATTAGATAAGGAGAGAAAATAAGCTACATGGAAACTCAGTGAATAATTCCCCTCGTAAGTAAAGAAGGGGAAACTCATCAACGTGTCTGATGAGAGGAGAGAGAGAGAGAGAAGAGGGGAACACTACGTGATGAGTGATAATGAACACCATTCTGACAAAATATGACAATAGTGGCACCCTTTGAATGATGAGGGTGAGTCGATGATTTCAAGAAGTGGATCTCTTGAATCGTGGGAGTTGAGACTCTCTCTCTCTTCTCTTTCTCTAATTCCATTTTATCATACTGTTTGGTATTTAATGGCAGCCTTGGATGATCTTGAGGCCAATGCATGAAGGCCTTGGACTTTAAATAAATGGATTGTGTTTCACACAACTAGGAGAGATCATCTCATGTAAGTGCTTGGGATTCAGTTCTGAAGAATCTAAAAAGTATACTTGTGATTTTTGAATATAATTCTTTACTCTGGACACCGTGTCAACCGTGGAGGAATAAATTTAAATTTTAAGATTACCAACCTGCTCCCTTTCCCCCCCATCCCCCACACACACACACAAAACAGCAATACACCCAGAAGGTCAGAAACTGTCCCTTGTCAGCTAAGGAATGGCCTGACATATATAACACCGAGCCCCAAAGAAATTTTGAGATTCCACCTTCGCTTCTCTGTCATAAATCATTGGTGGCTGAGAGTCCCCGTTTCGTAGAGAGATTTCAGAAAGAGTTTTCTCTCTTGAATGCAGAGGAGAAGAGGCAGGGGGTTATAGACACTGTCTAGGTATCTTGGGGTGAGGATGTTACGTAGTTAAGTGGGTTCTTGGATTGAATTGAAGAGGTTATTCTGAAAATGAATTGTATCTTATAAGTTATCTACTCATTCACACACAGACAGAGATACAGATATATATATATATATATATATATATATATATATATATATATATATATATATATATACACATATATATATATATATATATATATATATATATATATATGTGTATATATATATATATATATATATATATATATAATATATATATAACCTAAATCTTTGAGCTTAACTACATTAGAATGATGCTTGCAAAGCAGAGAAATAAACAGTGGGTAAGTAAGAGAAACCCCATATTTTCGCTTGAAGTAGAAAATGTAAGATTTTGAACAAACCCCTTTAACAAAAAAAAAAAAAAAAAAAAAAAAAGCTAAATAAGATTTTCGAAATAGAAAAAAAAAACACCTTCCCCATTACGAGCGTGCAAGATTTATAAAATTAACGCTGACAAAACAGTTCTGGCAAAAGAGAGAGAGAGAGAGAGAGAGAGAGAGAGAGAGAGAGAGAGAGAGAGAGAGAGAGGAAAAGGAGGCATATAATAGGATTTGGCTTTTAGCTCAATTAGGGCTGACAATTGTGCGCTAAGTGTTCCCTTTGAATTCAAATCCCATATCCATTTACATATGCATTCTTTATGAGTTGGGTTAATGTGTTTTTTTCTTTTTCTGTGGGACAAAGAAGGTATGGAGTTATATTTTGCAAGCTGGTGGATTTAGCAACGTTTTCATGGAATCTCAATATTTTTAATACGTGTAGAGTACTCGTATGATTGCCGTTAAAACATGGATACAATGAAAATATGATGGAAACCTTCTGTGATAAGCTATCAGAAATTTGTGAAAGAGTATGAAATGACATATTGCCTGTAGGGCAGATGCATTATTCTAAAAGGTATATATGATCAGTTTTATATTGATTTAAAAGAAGATATTTTCATTTCCTATACTTTAATGTGGGGCTTTAGAATTTCATACTTCCAGCTTGTTCCTGGTCAGCAATTGCGCACGAAATCATTTTCTTATTTTTAAAGATGATAAAATTGGCTGTTTACGCGACTTTTTCATATTGACGTATTCAGATTAAGTCCAAAATAACAATAAATTCGGTTACTAGGCACTAAGATAATCTATAAAACAAATAAGCATGAAAAACTGTGCAATCATCTTCCGGACCAACAGGAAATAATTCTTTCACTTTTGAACGCCGTGGAAACGGCTGTTTACGCGACCTTTTAAATATTTACGTATTCCAACTGAAGCCAAAACAACAGCGGATTTGCTTACTAAGCACTACGATAATCAATACCACAAATAAGCGAATAAAAAGGGTTATCCTCTTCCAGATGCCTGGATATAACTGTCTGGAGAGCCTGCGTGTGAGGGACCAAGCCACGCAACTCTAATTGCTCTTCCATGTCCGAAGCCACAATAGACAAAAGGCCTTTGGTTTAACCTGAAAGGGGGAGAGAGAGAGTTTCAGCCTTCAATTTGCGGAATGTAACTCACGTCGACTTTACCTGCTGAGGTATCTGAGATAGGATGGTTTAATTAACCGCAGGTAGAAGGCCTATTCCTCTGTCGTTTATGAAAGGGGCCTCTTTAATCAAAGAATTATGGAATGGGGAATATATTTGGAGTGTTGGTAGAAGTTTATGCAGATGATTCTACTCTTCATGAATCATTCTCCATTTTTTTTAAATCAAACGACTTTATAAGCTTATTCTGGAATTATATAATATGAGCTTATTCTGAAATTATATAATATGAGCTTATTCTGAAATTATATAATATGAGCTTATTCTGAAATTATGTAATGTAAGATTATGATGTAGTTATTCAATATTACCTATGATGAAGAAAAATAATGATATTTAATATTCTCTTGTTTTTAAATGTGACATAGTGGATTTATACTCGTTAATGTGTCTCTCTCTCCATCCTCCTCCTCCTCTCTCTCTCTCTCTCTCTCCCAGACGTCTTAATTCCCGAGATTTACTCAGGGTCAAATCTTCCTGTACTGATAGCCTCAGTCACCGATGCAAACTCGATATCGACATCATGTATTCGGCAAATTGAGCCACTCAGGACCTTATCAGGTTTCAGAGTCAGGAAGCTGAAAACATTCTGATCTAATTCTGTATACTCAGCTGATCACCTTGCCTCAGTAATCAGTGCCTGTCACTTAATATCTGTCTGTGTAAGAAGGCTGAGATTTTATTTGGTGAGGAATATTTGACGAAAATTTTTGGGATTTTCTTTATACATTTATGAAATGCTAAGTCCTGTTATATTTGCAGTATTTGAATTTGACCTCAATGAAACTTGTTATTAGAGGAAAGTAGTTAAACGCTTGAAATGAGACCCTTGAATTTGTAATGTTTTGTATCCAAGGTACCTGGCATAGATTTTATAGATGGATATACTTGTTATGCTTTATCTGAAGTTGGTTGAACCGTCAATATTATTATTATTATTATTATTATTATTATTATTATTATTATTATTATTATTATTATTGAAAGAAATTACAGAAGATAATGTAAAATACGGAAAGAAGAGATCAGTTATTAGAAAAATAAAGATAAGTGAATACATTACAAAATAGTCTCTCAGCTTTTTATACTCATAAAAATTTACTCAAATAAACTTCTTTATGCATCAGTAGAGGCTCAGTAGAATATTTTCTGATGTAATAAATTTTACTGTTTATTTCAAAGACACATTCCATGCATATTAACCTTAACGCAAGCACAGTCAAGGAAGACGTTTCGAGTAATTAAGACAAACCGCCCAGACATTTGCTTCTTGCAAGTGCAGCAGTGCAATCTCCATGCCATGACATGAGAGAGAGAGAGAGAGAGAGAGAGAGAGAGAGAGAGAGAGAGAGAGAAGCATCTATTATACAATATTTATCCATTCTGAGCGAGCTCTAATCACGAAATTCCTGATATATTTTCCCCCTCTTCTCTTAGAGAGAGAGAGAGAGAGAGAGAGAGAGAGAGAGAGAGAGAGAGAGAGAGAGAGAGAGAGAGAGAGAGAGAAGGGGTATCTGAAGGTGTAATTATGTCAGCGTGTCGGGGACTGGAAAAAGTGACAAAGGATGTGTAAATATATATATATATATATATATATATATATATATATATATATATATATATATATATATATATATATATATATATATATAAATATATATATATATACATACACACACACACACACAAGACCCTTCTCCTAGCACCACAAAGTCGCTAACGAGAATTCTCTCGCAGGAAGAAGACTGAGAAAGTAGAATCTAAAACGCATCATGTCTCACCTTACGTAACTATATTTAAATCCGGTATTTGTCCACAGCTCTAGAGGCTATTTGCATAATCTAATGGAAAGTTAACACTCTCGTGTTTAGCGCAGAGGAGCATCGGGGAGTATGTCACCGTCTGTCCATGAATATTCTAGTGGGAAATAACCAGGCGCGTTCTCTTCGTAAGCTAAGCATGTGCAAACATACATATATGTATATATATATATATATATATATATATATATGTATGTATATATATATATAATGTATATACTATATATATATATATATAAATGTATAATTTTAAGTGTAAAAAAGATTTTCAGTTTGAGTTTTATGCTAAATATGTGTTGTCTTTATCCATTTTAGAGCCCTTGAAGATGTAATTATATATGAGAATTACGAAACGTCGGGAAATAGTTATGTATAATAAGAGCAATTCTTAATTGTCCATCAGTATACGTGTTGTATATATATATATATATATATATATATATATATATATATATATATATATATATATATATATATATATACATACATACATACATACACAAACACAAACACACACACACTTAGACACTCTCAACCTGAATATACCGTAAACGGCTCCTTCTCTCACCCCACCAGCCCCCAAAACCCCATCTCCCCAAACAAAAAACGTCATCCATTTCACGAGGCCTTTGTTGCCCCTCCAAAAGGAAGGGCAATATATTCCCATCAAAGCCTGTGAGAGAATATCATGGACGAGGAGGAGGCATAATATGAGATGTGTGAATTTTCAGAGAGAGAGAGAGAGAGAGAGAGAGAGAGAGAGAGAGAGAGAGAGAGAGAGAGAGAGAGAGTTATTTCTAAGTAATCAGATATTTTTAAGTTATTTATTAGTTGTTTGACTGGTAAATGTGGTAATCAGTTGTTTTGAAATAATTTATCATAAATCAAAATTCTTCTGACATACATTCATCCATCCATCCATCCATCCATCCATCCAATCTCATCCATCCATCCATTCATTCACTGATTCATCCACCCGTCTATTCATTCATTCATCCAGCCATCCATTTATCCATCCATACATCCATCCATCCATTCCTCCACTCATCCACCCATCCATACATACATAAATTCATCCATTCATTCATCCATCCATTCACTCATTCATCCATCTATCTATTTATTCATTCATTCATGAATCCATCCACTTATTCATTCATTCACTCATTCATCCGTCCATCCATTTATTCATCCATTCATTCATCCATCCATCCATTTATTCACCCATCCATTCATGCAAACAATGACTTGCCCCCTCCATTTTAATGCCCCAATAAAGAATGTCACATTCTTTGCAGCTCTCTACTGCCAATCACTGTAGCTGCCACACTGTTGAGGGTTAACACGATACCTCAAGTGTTTCTAGGTGGAAGGGGAAAGGTGCTATGGTGAAAGTTGGTGAAAGGGAAAGTCTCTTGAGAAAGTCTATTGGGGAAAGTTTTTGCGAAAAGGACAAATTGCTTGGTATGGGGAGGGACAGAAAGGTACGATTATTTATTTTAATTCGTGGTTTTTATTGACATGTATAATAATTTGATTTCGATTACTTGTTTTCAAGAAAACATTTATATAGATTTAGAAGCAATGAAGCACCTTTGCAAGCACAAATATTCCAAGTTAGAAGGGAATATAATATATATATATATATATATATATATATATATATATATATATATATATATATATATATACATATATATATTTATATATATATATATATATATATATATATATATATTTCTCTCTCTCTCTCTCTCTCTTTTACTGCATGCTCTCTTAAGTACATGATATTTACGTGATTATCCTAACAGGGAAAGAGATTTGCATTACTTAATAGAACAGGTTCAACAGGTAATCAATGGACTTAATGAGAGTTAATTAATTTAACGACATTTTCAGTAACGCTGCTCTCTTTCTCTCTCTCTCTCTCTCTCTCTCTCTCTCTCTCTCTCTCTCTCTCTCTCTCTCTCTCATGCGCGCGCTTGGAGCATCAGAAATTGATTTATAAATGTTTGCAAACGAAGCTAATGCAATTTGCTGTTGCCTTTCCCTGGAATTTAAATTTCTTTCTTCTCCTTCAAATTGCAAGGTGTTGAGAGAGAGAGAGAGAGAGAGAGAGAGAGAGAGAGAGAGAGAGAGAAGAGAGAGAGAGAGAGAGAGAGAGAGAAATATTTATTACAATGAGATATTTTTTCCCGGTTCAGTTTTTTCAAATTGTTTTGATCCTACGTCTTCGTCTTTCAGAGAGAGAGAGAGAGAGAGAGAGAGAGAGAGAGAGAGAGAGAGAGAGAGAGAGAAAGGTGGCATTTATGAATATGGGATATTTTCTTCAAGGCTTCATTTTTCCTTAATATTCTTGATTCTGTGTCTTTTGTAAAACAATTCTATAACTGCTTTTGTGGTTATAGCATAAGTTTCCCTTTTTCCCAACCACCCACTTGGTGTATTTGGGTATGAATATGTGTGTGTGTGTGTGTGTGTGTGTGTGTAGCTCGTTAATGCCCCGGCATACTCAGGCACCATGTACCCTCGTCTAATCAGCATTTGCATTGAAAATTAATACTTCATTAACACTCCACGAAGTGATAGGGAGATGGTGCAAGTTTAATGACTCGACGCTGAATGTATTACTAAACGCAGGCATAATTATCCGTCTATTTTAGATGAAGGGGCAATTATGTTTAAATCAGTCCCTGTCACTACAAAAAAAAAAAAATTAAATAAAAATTAATTATCCCAGAAAACAGAAAAGCAGTCACTACAAAAATTAGGTAAAATTAAATATTTCAGACAACGGAAAAAGAGTCTGACTTTATATTTTTTAGATGAAGGGACAGTTATGTTTAAATCAGTCCCTGTCACTACAAAAAAAAAAAGGTAAAAATTAAATTTTCAGAAAACAGGAAAGTAGTCACTACAAAAATTAGGTAAAATTAAATATTTCAGACAACAGAAAAGGAGCCTGGCTTTATATTTTTTTGATGAAGGGACAATTATGTTTAAATCAGTCCCTGTCACTACAAAAAAAAAAAAAAAAAAGGTAAAAATTAAATGTTTCACAAAACAGAAAAGTAGTCACTACAAAAATTAGGTAAAGTGAAATATTTCATTCAACAGAAAAGAAGCCTGGCTTTATATTTTTAGATAGATGAAGGGGCAAATGTAGTCAAATCAGTCCCTATAATTGCAAAAAATTAGGTAAACATTAAATATTTCAGAAAACAGAAAAGTAGTCACTACAAAAATCAGGCAAAATTAAACATTTCAGTAAAAGCAGAGAGAGAGAGATTCTGGACATTCATGTGAGAGCTGCACTGAAGGTAAAAGACTGTGTATTTCCCCAGAGTAGAAAACACAATGCAATGAAAATTAATATAAAAAGTATTTACATGACAGAGCCTCTGGGATAATAACAGATTAGTCCCGGAAATAATTGTGAAAAATCTTTACGAGATTTCACAGTAAAAAGTCTGAAATTTTTACTCAATATCGAATCTCAAACCAGGAAATAAATCTTAGCATTACTGAGGTTATACTATAATACTTATGGCCATCTCCTAGCAACGCAGATGGTTGCCATAGCAACGGTGACAAGTTCATTCGAACGGGGAAAAAATATGTGAAAATTATTAACAAATGAAGGGAAATTATTGCTGCTGGGTGAAAGATGTTGATGAGAGTTTTTGATGTTCGCGATGTTGATTCGGTGATGTTGATTATGAAGAAGTAACATCGGAGGAATTCTGCTACTTTTCTTTTTTAATTAATCCAAAAAATTCCGACAGGAATTATTAGCAATCTGTTACGGCTCGATAATTCCGGATATTTCTTACTGGGTAAGGAATCTTTAGAAAATAATCGAGGTGAATTTTTACTTTATTTTTTTTTTTAAGTTTGGGAATTGCTATCTGTTGAATAGAACTACAAATGACTGAGTAGAGCTTAATTAAAAATGTATTTTTATATTTGATTCAGCTATATATATAATACATATATATATATATATATATATATATATATATATATATATATATATATATATATATATGCATCCCATAACCCAGTTGCTCTACAATGCAAATATCTCCAATAAAAGTATAAACAGAAGAAATACAATAAAAGTATAAATACAAAGGAATAACGTGTGTGTGTGTGTGTGTGTGTGTGTGTGTGCAACTTATTTATATCTTTTTTATTGTAGGGATGGAAGACCTTCGCTGTCACTGCCAACGCTTAAGAACTTTCCTACCACCATCAGGGTGCTATTGTGTTGCCAATTTCAAAGTTCTGTTCAAGGCCAAAGTTTGGAAAGGATTTAGAATACGCATATTAATATCTCTCTCTCTTTCTCTCTCTCTCTCTCTTGGTCTCTCACTGGGATTACAGTGGCAATGGGGGTGGCTAATTTCAAGATGTAAAATCGAAGTAAAATTATAATCTTTAAGAAATAAAGTTCTCTCTTTCTCTCTCTCCTCAATCTCTCTCTCCCTTTTCTCTCCCTGAATCTCTCTCTCTCTCTCTCAATCTCCCTTTCTCTCTCTCTCTTTCTTTCTGTCCCTCTCTTTCTCTTCTAGCTTTGTAAGAAACAGAATAACAAAGAAATAACATTTTCTTAATTAGATAGTTGAAGAGAGTCGACCCTGGAACATTTTAATTTTTTTTCTTTTCAAATTAATATATTTATAAATGTTTATATCAGTTATTCCTATTTTATATCCTAATAAAATTCTATTTCAAAACGCCAAATTCCAAATTGGCAACTCGAACCAGCTAATTCAAGCACGCATCAGCAAACGCTTCCAAAAATCAGCCGAATGTTCATCCAAACGCCCAAAAAAAAAAAAAAAAAAAAAAAAAAAAATGAGCATCGTTGTAAAATTATTATAAAAAGCAAACGAGCCCTGCCTTAGATGCTTAACAGTAAATGCTTGCCTGAACAAGCAGTTACGAGATATCTGGGAAATACTGAACATCAAAGGAAATCGTGAGGCCTGGGGGGTTGGGTGCGGGGTGGGTGGGGTAATGTGCCCTAATCAAGGACGCTGGTGAGATGAGATGAGACGATGCTCAGGTGGTAATTAGATCACCTGGGATGAATCTGGTTTCGTCATGTTTATTTTTTCTGTTCATGATGTTCGCCTGTATAACATTGCAGTTATTATTTATGTTATTGTACAATTATTGCAGTTAGTATTGATATCATTATACAAGTTCATTGTTTTTGTCGATGACTGTATAGATTATAAGCCTCAGTTACGTTCAGCCTAAATGAGAACTCGTGCACTAGACTAATGGTACCTAGGTTGATAAATAGCTCTTTCAAACCACTTTCCAGAATTTTTCATTAATTTTTTCATTGTCTGTGATAATGCAATTATTATTTATATTATATATTTCTACCATATATGTGGGCGACAGTAAAGATTATAATTGTCTCAGTTGCGTTCATCCTAAATGAGAAATTGTTTTCCCTAGGCCTAACGATACGTAGGCTGATGTATAGCGCCTTCAAACCTCTTTTATGAATCTTTTCATTAAAGTTTAAAAAAATGTATTGATTTGATTTTTATAAATTCCCTTGACAATTGCGATGATGTCGATACCAGAGAGTTATGAATACACACAACGGCCCAGAAATGAATAAATCTACGTTATTCGTGAGCTTTATCGAACCAGCCAGACACTGTAGTGACGAAACATTAAGATATCGTACTGCTTTTTTCCTTATCGTATAAATATTATAAGAACGTATTTCATTACAGGTAAATTAATGATAACTGTAAAATACATTTTGAAATATTATTGTTCTGAGGGCTGTTAAACTTCAAGTAAAGAGTTTTGCACAATAACCGTAACATATCTCAAATATTGGAAACCGTCTTGCCAACCCATTCCTTTCTATTCCGAGGCTTTGGAACGATGCTTGGGGAGAATTTTAAATATGCAGTGCCATAATAAAGTAATGTTGACTTATTTCGAATAAAATTATTCTTGAAATAAGGAAAAAACGATGAAAATACCTGACGAGGCTATAGGCATAGGCCTAGCGTTCGCTTAGCCATGAGCTATAAAGGACTAGCTTATGGTCGGCCAAGATTCGTCTCCTCGTTACAATTCGTAAATATGATTCGATAGCTTTTACCATACACAAATTATTTGTAAAGAAATCAGAGAAATTGTGCTTAGAATAAGGTTTAAATGATATAGGTTGAGAGCATAGGTCTAGTTTAGGCTGCGAAACTTCGTTTCTTTGCTATTGCCAATCTGCGAGACATATCGATCGATGAAAACGCAAATCAAAGAAGAATTTGTTACAAATATGTATAAAAAAATAAAAGTATATTAATGAAAGAAATCGTTCTCTACGTTTTGTTTACATATTCACACCGAGTGTGACGCTTCTGAATGTCGTTGAGAACTACTTTTGACAAACCGTTCATAGTTAAACAACTCTAATGGTACCACCAAATGCTTGTAATTAAAAATTTGATGGCGCAGACAGTATTATCCCATAGGCCTACCTACTGTAAAGAATCTTAATGACGGACAAAACACAGTAACATGTTTTTACAAGACGAGACCAGCTTTCTATAGGTCTAGGCCTTACTTAATACTAAGCCTTTTTAAATACCCTAAATCTGATTTTAAATGTCTGAAACTAAAAAAAAAAAAGATAATGGAATAGACAGTATCATCCTATGGGCCTACCTACTGCAAAGAATTCAAAATGAATGACAAAATACAAGATACAGTAACATGTTTAAAAGGTGAGACCCTTTGGCACAACCAATACTATAGGGCTACGCCTACTTACTACTAAACATTTATGGTAACAAGCAAGGTTTAAAAAATATATATATAATAATAAAACATACGACGTATGTAAGACGAATGACATTCCGATTACAAAACTGAAATAGACATTGCAGTAGATTTCATAATAATAAGCCGACAATATACCACGTGTTAACTGCTGCAAAGAAGCCATTCACATGACCGGCATAATATTACGAGTGAATAAAATCAACCTACTTCGTTCACCTGTGAAATATGACGCCATTTTCTCACGAGGGAAAATTCTGGATCTATTATTGTACTTGTAATCGGCATAACTCGCCACTACGAGGAAAAACAACGGAAAAATCGAAGAACAAACACAGAGCAACAT
>NC_089780.1:8155165-8160165 GCF_040412425.1 Macrobrachium rosenbergii | reverse complement strand
CCCTTGGAAATCCCCCCCTTCCTTCCGTACTCCCCTCTCCCTTCCTCCCTCCTTCCTCCATGGGCTCTCGACTAATTCCCCAAATGGCTGCCTATCCAAACCAAGCGCTCTCAAACAGCTTTTATTTATTTTATTTTTTTTTTTTTTTAAGAGTTTTCCTTTTAGGCAAATAGTTCATTCTCTCTCTAAGGCAAGTAGATGCGCAATCAGTTTCCGTCTTACGTTCAAAGTGGGGCCTTGTCAAACAGTTTGTTATTTTTGATTGACAGAGAGAGAGAAAGAGAGAGAGAGAGAGAGAGAGAGAGAGATGATGATAAGAAAGGGTATATATATATATATATATATATATATATATATATATATATATATATATATATACAGAGAAAGAGAAAGAGAGAGAGAGAGTTGGATGTATGTATGTATAAAGAGAGAGAGAGAGAGAGAGAGAGAAAGACTGACAGACAGACAGATAGATAGATATATAGAAAGATAGATAGAGAGATTAATATCTATATATATATAAACATATTTGTCTTTTATATATATATATATATATATATTAGAGAGAGAGAGAGAGAGAGAGAGAGAGAGAGAGAGAGAGAGAGAGAGAGAGAGAGAGCGTCGCCAATACAGTGTTCACAGCCAGTTGTAATCTAAATTCAGCTCAATTCTATATGTAATTAATTACCTAATTTTTTACCGGATAGTTATTGTTGATAATTGATAATGTGATATTAAGTAAACTGCAAGACCCAAAAATTTCCAATAATTAGAAACGTTGTTATTCCAATCAAGCTTATCATTAATAATATTAAAATTTTTTCGACAGTGTATCCGGGTGTCCGTGGTGATTTGAAAGCCTAAGTTTAATTAAGTAAAATTTAGCTTTTGTAATCAAAAGTTCATTGTGATTTTTAATGATATTCTTTGTTTTTCTTTCGTAAATGTCCTTTTGTTGCACAGTATTAAAGAGGTTTAAAGATGTGGATTAGAATTAGTTTGAGTTTATTATTATATATATATATATATATATATATATATATATATATATATATATATATATATATATATATATATATATATATATATATATATATATATATATATATATATATATATATATATATATATATATATATATATATTACAGTAAGTAAAGCGTACCAATATTCCATTTAGGCTACATCCCATCACAGGTTTTAAGTCACTAAAATACTTTTTCACAAAGTTTTATAGAGTTTCTATAGTGTCTGCTTATATAACATTCACACTCGGCAAATATCACGGTTAGAAATAAACAAACATCCTTTATATAAAATCATTTCATTCCTATTTCATGACGATTCAAACATTTTCCAGTCAAATGACCACCAGAAGGATTTGTGTGTGAGTTAGCCTGATGTTGTCACACGCTTGGCGACCGGATATCCCAATTAAGAAGAGAAAGAAGAAGAAGAAGAATGTTGTGTTGAGTTTTCAAACAAAGTCTCATGACGAAACGAGGACCGGAGATTTAACTAACAGCCGCTGGTCGCCGTAGCGGGCTACTTCCGTCGGTGCACCTCATGCGGTGCACTGTAGGCATTTCTTAAAGTTAATGAGTAACAAGCCACGATAATGTAAATGATAGTCTGTATTTTTCCAAAATACAAAAAAGGAAAATACAGTCTATCATTTACATTATTGTGGCTTTTTACTCATTATTTACAATATTGACATTATTTACAATTTACAATATTTACAATGCAATTTACAACTTACAATACAAAATTATTTACAATACAAGATACACCACAGATTACTTAAGGTTCTCTGCCGCGTACCTTCGACCCCTAGCTGCAACCCAAAGACCAAGCGTTGGGACCTATGAGGTCATTCAGCTCTGGAAAGGAAATTGAGAGTAGGAGGTTTGAAAGGTGTAACAGGAGGAGAATCTCAAAGCAGCTGCACTATGGAATAATTGTTGGGAGAGGGTGGATAGCAAGACGGAAGAAAGAGAATATGAACGGAGGTACAGTTAAAGGAATGTAAAGGGGTTGCAGGCACTTCTGTTTGTCTATTTTATTTTTATTTTCTTTATTGGAAATTTTTTAATTTAAAAATATTTTTTTTACTTCGGTAATATTTGGAATATGAATATGATAATTTCGCTCCTTCTAATCATCAATAACTTATATGTATATAATTTTTCATTCTCTGAAAATATATATCCATTTATCCACTACTATATGTGTTCTTAATATTTCTTTTAATTCTTTCACATGACGTCTAAAATCATTTTAAAATCTACAATCTAGAACTCACGACCTATTTACCATTTAAAAATCGTGTAGAATAAAATCTGTAAAAAAAGATTAAATACAAATGTTTATAAACGACCCCCTTCCTAAAGTTTTCCGTCCACTCGAAAAATCATCCAAATAAAAGTTTCAGGTTCTTGAGAACAGCTGCCAAATTCGTCTCGTTTCTTTGTTTGTTTTCTTCCGTTCTTTCGTTCTTTTGTTTTTGTCTAATGACAGAAATATTTTATTTATATATTTCCGTTTCTTTGTTGTCTTGGTGCAAGTTGTGGAAAGATAATAATTACGATTTTGCAGGGAGGAAGTTCTCCGAGATTGTGTTCGTCTGGGAGGTTGGGATTTTCATGCAGTGGATTTTCTCTCTCTCTCTCTCTCTCTCTCTCTCTCTCTCTCTCTCTCTCTCTCCAATGAAGCAAAATATCTTTCATGACAGATCAATTACATAAAGATGAATGTTGCTCTAAAGCTATGTTAATGACATAAATATATATATATATATATATATATATATATATATATATATATATATATATATATATATATATATATATATTGATCACATGCACAATTGTTCCTCGCATTAATACAACTGAAAACAGGACCTCATTCAACAGGATTTTTATGGCTACCAGATGATGAGGACAGAAAGTCCTTGAAGGTTGTAACTTTTATTTGATATAAGATCTTCCTTAGAGGCCATCTTGTTTAAATAAGGTCTTGTTATTGGAGTGTATATATATATATATATATATATATATATATATATATATATATATATATATATATATATATATATATATACTATATATATATATATAACTAATCCATATAAAATCAGGACCCCTTTTAAACAAGGTATTATCTATGGGATTTTATATTAAATAAAAGTTACAATCTTCAAGGACTGTCTGTCCCCATCGTCTGGTAGCCGAAAAAAAATATATATATATAATTAATTACAGAGTTGATTTACCCACTCTACTGTCACTCCAAAGTTGAAAAATTCCTTCTTAATACTAATAATTTCTCACTCACAGCTGCTTGCAAATTCGACTGCCCTTCTTTCTTTCCCCAAAACTTTTTAAAAGAATTTGAACACCTCGTTCCAATATTTTATTCTGACTGACGGCCCTTCAACGCTGCTTGACAAACTACAGTTTTTTTCCCCTGGGCCGAGAAACGTAAATGTGCGAGATTAAAAATGGCTAATAAATTGTCGTAGGAACAAATTTATCATATAAATGGAGGAAGGCGAGACGGAGTCTTAAAATATGGCTTAGACTCACGGCTTAATCTGTACTGCCGTCGTTTACAGAGTGTATGGAGGAGCTGAAATTTATTTAACTTAACTAATGGTATATTGTTTTATGAAGGATGTAACTTAGGAAGCAAGTTGCTTATCAGAGATTTGTTGTTCTTCTAAGTTTTCAGCTTCGTCTGATTAACAAAGATTAGATGTTTCGATTATGGTAAGATGCCATACAAGAATCAGGTTTTATATGAACCCATACAATTTCTATTAAGCTCTTTCTCACCAATTTCTCTTCCCAAAACCTAATACATATTTTTTTGAGACCATATCTTCTCAGTAATAAAAACCTCTTTTTCAGTTACATTATAACTAAGCTCTTCCCATTTTTATTTATGGCAGAAACCCTGTTTTTGCAAGCATAATCTACTTTTTGCATTTAAACCACCTAGTACAACCACTCTTCCATATTCTCCAGACTCAGTAGGGTACATATGTAAACTATCCCAGGGACAGTCTTCTTTATGACCAGTCTTTTTGTATAATATATACACACATATATATATATATATATATATATATATATATATATATATATTTAAATATATATATATATACATATATATATATATATATAAATATATATATATATATATATATATATATATATATATATATATATATATATATATATATATAATCTAAATACAAATACTATTCTTCCAGAATCATTTATTGATACAGTTGACTGTATCTCAACCTTATTCATATGCAGTTAAGTATGACTGAATCAACCATAGACACTTCTTGATACGTACGAAATAATTCATGACATATTCACTTCATCAGTTCCTACTACACAGACGAATGACCACAAACCCTAATAATCCTGAAGGGGAGATCCTGTGACCTTACCCTTTAATGGGAACACCGTGATGCCCTCTGCATATTCCCATTCCTGAGATTTTTTTATCGATCAGTACGGACCAAACGCGTCCAGGTAATGAGATTGGAATATTATCTAAAGATCTAAAGGTATTATCTTTCCATAGATGTCACGGCTTAATCCACGATCCAGTGTGCTAAATGTTCGAAGGGAAGTATGGGGAGAGAGAGAGAGAGAGAGAGAGAGAGAGAGAGAGAGAGAGAGAGAGAGAGAGAGAGAGAGAGAGAGAGAGAGAGAGGCATTTAACTCAAATCTAATTATGCTCATAACAGCTATAGTACATTTTGGACAATCTTCCCCATCAAGGAATCCATTGTTCCAAGCAGACTTAGTTACTTTCTTGCTTGGGGCGATATTGATGACTGCAATAAGATTTAACAAATGCTTTTAGATGGCATAAAGGGAATAACGAAAGCATCAGTTGAAAAGCAATTGAATCTAGTCTAAACGACATTCAGGATGAAATTAACCAATAATCTTGCTTTTGAAGATAGTTATGGAGGCA
>NC_089780.1:8145165-8147665 GCF_040412425.1 Macrobrachium rosenbergii | reverse complement strand
TTGCATGAAAAACAAACAATTAAAATGCAACTAGTAATTGCAAATGAATTTGTTTAATCCTTAACTAGAATCGATATACGTTTCTCTTTCCAGTGGTTTCTGTTTTTCATTGTCTAAATTTTGTATATTTTTTTACAATGTACATTTTCAACTTTTGTAAAGATTTTAACGAATATATTTTATTTTTGCACATTTTGCTTATTTATGGAGCGTGTTTTGAATTATTTGACCAAAGGTAGTTGCGTTATATTTCTTAATTTGAACTATTTTTTTTTTTTTTTACTTTAGGGTCATTTTTAAAAAAAGACAATGAACGGTTTTCTAATAATAATAATAATAATAATAATAAAAATAATAATAATAATAATAATAATAATAATAATAATAATGACAAAGTTGCGGAAAAGACATCCTTTGAAATATATCTCATTATATCATATTATTATTATTATTATTATTATTATTATTATTATTATTATTACTGAAGTTGTCCTTGTTACTATAATTCTCATTATAAAGATACGCAGAGATTATCAGCAATAGTAGTGACAAGACTCAGCGTTTATTATTATTATTATTATTATTATTATTATTATTATTATTATTATTATTATTATTATTATTATTATTATTATTATTATAATGATACGTCACAAACACCTCGTCAAAATAGGCAATCGCGGTGCTTGAAATCAGAGCAGAAATGTTGCAAGACGTTTGCAAAGCGAGAAGTTTCTGTCGGTAATCCTTAAGAGCTTGATCTGATGAGGAAATGTTGCATCTCTGCAATCTCCAGAATCCGCGTTTGAATTTAATTAGGAGTCTTGACAGAGCGGGGATTAGGTCATTCGTGCGGGAACCGATAAAACCGGGTCATAATTTCATAATTCTGTTCAATTCTTTTATATTCATATATATATATATATATATATATATATATATATATATATATATATATATATATATATATATATATATATATATATATATATATATATATATATATATATATATATATATATATATATATATATATATATATATATCAATTCCACTACCCACCTTTGCCTGAAACTAATTACACTGTACCCACTGTTTAACCGAAAGCTGCCACTGTTTACATTTTGATGTTGACGTAAAATCTCAATTAGCACATTCCTGGAACAGTCAACCCATGAACTTTTCCGATCTGAGGAAGAATTTTTTTTTCCTTTTTTTTTAATGTGGGGGGGGGATGTTTTTTCAGTCCAAAGCTCTTTTTTAACCAAAGACTGATTTCATTATCATTTCGCCTCCACACGAAAAGGAACATTTGATGTGTACCTTTCATGAATTTAAGCGCACGTCGATCTTCAGTACAAAAGATACATCTATTTGAAACTTGACTGTACTATCTACAAACATTTGTAGTCTTTTATGTCGTTCTATTAATATTTCGTTGCGAGATCAAGACTCGGAAACGAAACGAGATCTGAGTCTCTAAGTCTTTATTTCTTTTGATTAGACGGATCAGATGACAAAACCACCAATCTGAAACCTTTGGGTTGTTTCATGTTCTCTGGGTGAAAGAAAATGGGATTCCTCTCATTATCTATTTCCCGGTAAAACAGTTTATTTTGATTCCCTATGAAACAATTAATTCTGCATTATTTTTGTTCTTGTTTTCTTGTTTATGCTTTCATTGCTTATTCTTTTTGTTTTCTCTCGGTATTTATTCTTGTCTACATTATCTTTCATTCTTCATACCTGTACACGATTTTCTCTCATTCCCTATGACTGAATCTCAAACAACGTCACTTCTCTCATTGGTGAGACTGTATCTCAAATAACGTCATTTCTCCTATTACTAAGTCTGAATCTCAAACAACGTCATTTCTCTCATTACTGAGTCTGAAACAACGTCATTTCTCTCATTACTGAGTCTGAAATAATATCCTTTCTCTCATTACTGAGTCTGAAATAATGACCTTTCTCTCATTACTGAGTCTGAAAAATAATGTCCCTTCTCTCATTACTGAGTCTGAATCTCAAATAATAATGTTCTTTCTCTCATCACTGAATATGAGTCTAAAATAACTTACGTTCTCTCACTACTGAGTCTGCAATAATGTCCTTTCCCTCATTACTGAGTCTGAATCTCAAATAATGTCCTTTCTCTCATTATGTCTGAATCTCAAATAACGTCATTTCTCTCATTACTGAATCTGAATCTCAAATAATAATGTCCTTTCTCTCATCACTGATTTGAGTCTCAAATAACACCATTTCTCTCATTACTGAGTCTGAAATAAGGTCCTTTCTCTCATTACTGAGTATAAAATAAAGTCCGTTCTCTCATTACTGAGTCTGACTCTCAAATAATGTCCTTTCTTTCATTACACATTAGACTGAGAGCTTCCATCGTATTTCCTTAGATCTGCTCTCTCTCTCTCTCTCTCTCTCTCTCTCTCTCTCTCTCTCTCTCTCTCTCTCACCTTTTAACCTTTCCTGAGCTCACCTG
>NC_089780.1:8125165-8137665 GCF_040412425.1 Macrobrachium rosenbergii | reverse complement strand
ATGACGAATATGTCCTGTACGAGTATGGTACACGAACCTGTCTGACACCGTACGCGTACAAAAATGGTCCATCAATACAAAAAATCATTCGGGACAGGTAAAGAACTCAGGGGTTGGCATAGGCTAATGGAATCGCTAATGGAGTTGAAAGCGACCAGAGTTTTTCATTTATAGAAATTGCGACCGGTGGTGGTTTGGGCATTCGGGCGAAAACTAATGATGGATGGTTTATGACAGAAGTTATGCAGGTAGGCATAGATATTAATTTCTTTTTGTAAATACAGTTGTAGCCATCAGTAATTAGGGGGCTATTTGAAAATCTTGTAATAATAATAATAATAATAATAATAATAATAATAATAATAATGTACAGAGTAATTTCCTTTTGTAAATACAGGAACATGCATGAACAATTGGGTCAAGCCACGTGATAAAGGGCAGTTTAACAATAATAATAATAATAATAATAATAATAATAATAATAATAATAATAATAATAATAATAATAATAATCAGCAAAATTCGAGTGACAAACACTTGGAATTTTCATATTGAAATTTAAAGAGTTTAATTTTCTGGATTTTATTTATTTTACTTGCAAATACACTGTAAATAATATAATAATAATTCCAAGGTTTTGCTTTGATCAGTATATATGTACATAAACAAATAAATAAATATATATGTATGTATATTTATGTATAAATATTTGTATGTATATATATATATATTATATATATATATATATATATATATATATATATATATATATATATATATATATATATATATATATATATA
The DNA here is from genome assembly GCF_040412425.1 of Macrobrachium rosenbergii. Classification (NCBI taxonomy): domain Eukaryota; kingdom Metazoa; phylum Arthropoda; class Malacostraca; order Decapoda; family Palaemonidae; genus Macrobrachium; species Macrobrachium rosenbergii. The sequence goes on along the minus strand of NC_089780.1, from coordinate 8,136,864 downwards.
TATATATATATATATATATATATATATATATATATATATATATATATATATATAACATCGCAATATTTAAAAATCCTTCTATCCCACAATCACAACCATTTCCCCGTGTGATATTCTGCCCTTAACCACCGCAAACAAGCAGCCTTCACCCAGAGTGAAGGACAAAGCAAGAAGGACATGAAGGGTAGAAATTGCCTTCATTAACCCAAAAGCAAATGAAGAAGAGTGAAAAGAGTTGTTTTTCTCCAGACAGTTTTTTTTTTTGCAGTTTTTTTGGGGGCTGCGCATTCTTGTAATGATGATTGACTGTTTTTTTTTTTTTTTTTGGTTTGGTGGAATCATAGTTATTTACGTGCATGAATTTATCTGACATTTTATATATATATATATATATATATATATATATATATATATATATATATATATATATTTATACATATATATATATATATATATATATATATATATATATATATATATATATATATACTTATACTATATATATATATACATATATTTATATATATATATATATATATATATATATATATATATATATATATATATATATATATATATATATATATATATATATAATAAAACTCATATATATAATCATCATCATCATCATCATCATCATCATCTTCTTCTTCTTTCTCTTTTCTCAAAGAAGGAAACGCCTCTCTCGTAAAAGCTGAGATTCTCTTTGTCGCACACAACGAGAAACCTGGACGTGATCACGGAATCGCCCCAGGCAGGAGGAGAAAAATGGAGGGAGAGAATTATGGACAAAAATGAGAGAACAGGAAGAAAAAAGAATAACAGGAATGGAGGAGGAGGAGGAGGAGGAGGAGGAACGATTATCTTCGTTCGGATGTTTATGTCAGACGTGATAAAAAGAAAAGCTCTCGTCCCCAGTTATGGCGTCGGAAGATTCTCTGTCACACGCAAGATTTCTTTGTATTTCTTTTTATTTTTTTTCTAGATTTTTTATCGAGGTTACGATGCCTCTTTCGCCGTCAGTACAAAGGTATAGCGTCTTCCTTCAAAAGGAAGGCTCCCGTTTTATTCGCGTGTGTGATGCAGTTAAGATAATCCTTTTAGTTTGCAGATTTTTTTTCCAATTTTATAAATCAAGTTTTTTAGACGTAGGCAACTTGTAATACTTATAAAGGTATATCATCTTGCTTCAAAGGCAAGGCTTCTATTTTTTTTTATTCGGGTATTTGATACAGATAATATAATCCTTCTAGTTTATATATTTCTTTTCTCTTTTTAGGAATTAAGATTTAAAAGCAGGCAAATAGCAATTCACCTTTTGCTGTTAGTATCAAGGTACAGTTTCTAGCTTCAAAGAACAAAACTCCATTATTGTGTGATACAGGTTAAATAATTCTCCTCGGTTATACATTTCTTTTCTCTTTTTAAAAGTCAAGTTTTAGAAGCAGGCAAATCGTAATGCTTCTTTTTCTGTTCATACAAAGATACAGTATCTTGCTTCAGAGAGAAGGCATCCATTTTATTTTGTGTTTTTGACAAAGATAATCTAATCCTTTCAGTTTGTTTATTTCTTTCACGTTTTCAAGAGTCGAGTTTTAGAAGCAGGCTAAATCGTGATGCATCTTTTGCTGTTAGAGAAAAGAGTTGTTTTATCTTTGTTCAAAAGCGAGACTTTCATTTATTTAGGTCTGTGATGCAATTCGTGTAACCCTTTTATTTTTTTTATTTTTCATTTTTAAAAGTCGAGCTTTAGAGGAAGGAGCTAGTTGTCTGTACATAATGCAATAATGCAAGTGCATGCATGCCTATGTGGTATAGGCCTGCTTATTTATAAAATCAAAAGCATTTTAGACCTATATATATATATATATTATATATATATATATATATATATATATATATATATATATATATATATATATATATATATATATATATATATATATATATATATAGGCTGCCATTTAAAGCCCGTATGATAAATTCAAAAGTATTTTCGGTCTGTTAAAGTTATTAAGAAAAATGTTCAAAGATTCTATACAACATTAGGCTGCTATTTAAAGCCTATAAGATAATCATAATTTTCAAAACACGAAAAAGCAGTAACCAACGCATCGCTTCTTACCCAGTAAAAAAATCACATTACAAACCCCTCTCTCTCTCTCTCTCTCTCTCTCTCTCTCTCTCTCTCTCTCTCTCTCTCTCTCTCTCTCGATATATGCAGCCTTTCCCACGAGAATTCGCAAGACTAATGGCGAGTCCTTACAGGGGTGAAAGCAATTTGTATGTTGTTCCTTACCCGAGTTCGCAATTCCCACGGTTGTTTTGCGATGTTGTTCTGAAGGTAAGTCATTTTTCTTTTTTGCACATGCAGTTTGCACGGGTTCTTTGTATCAAAAGATTCTGCAGGATATTTTATATATTTTTTTGATAAATATTGATAGAAAGGACACTTTTCAGTTAGTTAAATGTTATAGAGAAACCAGAAATTTGATTGTTATCTTAAATAAACTGATTGGTAATGTTGGTGAAATCGTTTCTTCAGGTTCATTTTGGTAAATGTTGATAGAATGGGCTTTTTCAGTCAATTAGATGTGACAGGAAAATAGGGAAATAATTATTTTCATAAACAAAGTGACTGGGAATCGTGAAATAATTCATAATTCCATATCAATGATGTTTTTGATAGCAGTCTCATGAAGGTGGTTTTTGTCAATGGAATCTGTTTTAATCTGCTTATGGAAATTAGCGAGAAATTTCCTCACTGGCCAATTGGCTCTTTATCCATTTTATGTAGGTAGAATATTTCAGTTTAGTTTATCAATTTTATCACGTCATATCACAGAAAAGGAGAGGTATGTAATTCAGTAATTGTAAAGACAAAAGTAGATTGTATCGTATTTTTGTAGAAACACATCTTTTGTGATCCTATTTGATCTATTTTTCCTTCGAAAACAAAATGTAAATAATAAAAAACAAGGAAAATATGCGACGAAGTTTCTTCGGCGCAATCGAGTTTTCTGTACAGCCGCTACAGCGTATAATCAAGGCCACCGAAAATGGCTCTATCTTTCGGTGTTCTCGGTATAATGCTGTACGAGCAGCGGCCCATGAAACTTTAACTACGGCCCGGTGGTGGCCTGGCCTGTGGCGTTGCCACATTAACCTTAAATAAAATTAAGAAAACTACTGAGGCTAGAGGGCTGCAATTTGGTATGCTTGGTGATTGGAAGGTGGATGATCAACATACCAATTTGCAGCCCTCTAGCCTCAGCAGTTTTGAAGATCTGAGGGCGGGCAGAAAAAAGTGCAACGCAAAAGAACGCTATACGCCGAAGCCACCACCCAGTGGACCAAACCGCCAGGGGAATCCGAATGCCCGGCGTATCCTTTCTGTGGAATCCAGAGGCTCATCTTAATCCCCTCACAGGATTGTGGAGGAGTGTTCGGAACCGTGGACGACGGCTTAATGTTGCCCAAGAGTCATTTGAGCGGGGGGAAATCAAAGACCGCCGGATCTATTTGCTCTGCGGAGACGAACTCTCAGTCTCGCAGCCTCAACCATCAGTGGGGATCTCGTGTCGTGAATATCTACTGGTGTGTTAATCCGTGCGACTATTATTATTATTATTATTATTATTATTATTATTAAATTACAAAATCACATTTATGTAAAAAGTAATGTATTTACAAATGATAAAATAAATTCAGGAGCTTTCGAGAGCCTGCTCAGCTCCCTTCTTCTAGCTGAAGGGAGCTGAGCAGGGAAAGCTCCTTATTTATGTAAATACATTCCTTATTTACATAAATGTGGATTTTAAATATTTTATAAACATATTCACGGGATTGTGAAGAAGATTTGCATTATTATTATTATTATTATTATTATTATTATTATTATTATTATTATTATTATTATTATTATTATTATTATTATTATTATTATTATTCTGAGATATCTCATTCCGTTGATATCTACTCTACTGGTATGTTAATTCGTCCATCATTTATTATTTATTAGTATTGCTCAGAAGATGAACCCTATTCGTATGGAACAAACCAATGACTTGAAATTCAACCTTCTAAAGAATATTGTGGTGTTCATTAGAAAGAGGTAACAGAAGGGAATGGGAAATATAAAAGAAGAAATATTATTATCATTATTATTATTATTATTATTATTATCATTATTATTATTATTATTATTATTATTATTATTATTATTATTATTATTATTATTATTGAGAAGATGAACCCTATTCACATGGAACAAGCCCACTACAGGGGCCAATGACTTGAAATTCAACCTTCCAAAGAATGTTGTGGTGTTCATTAGAGAGAATAACAGAAGGTAATGGGAAATACAGGCAGAAGAGATCACTTGTTAGAAAAAGATTTAACAAATTAATAAATAAATAAATAAAGATTTAAGTAAATTGTTAAAATACAAGGATAACCGTATTGGGTTAAGAGTTGGAGTTGAAACTGAATGACGGTTTGGTGTAATTATACAATTTTTAGGTGAAGGATATTTGTTGCTTTCTTATTTAAGGGGATGAAGGATATTGTAGGAATGAAGACAGAGCCTTATTATGAAAAAGGATCCCACGGCAAGAGAGAGAGAGAGAGAGAGAGAGAGAGAGAGAGAGAGAGAGAGAGAGAGAGAGAGAGAGAGAGATCCTAACCACAAATGTTTTACACTCATGTTTTTATTTTTAGTTTCTCCTCAGAACCATTTCTGGCTCAAAATATTCCAATTATGTCTTCCGTCAGAATAATAAAAATCACGTTATCATATTCTCACCACTCAGTGCAAGGAGAGAAATGTCAGCATGATAGATATGGAAAAAAATCAAGTTTAATCTTCCATTTTCTGAAAAAATCTCATTATAACAAAGTGACTCTCAAAGCTGATTAAAAACTGCAGGTGTATTTCCACGCTATTCTTGTGTTTGAATGTCAAGTTTTGTAGTTAAAAAAACGTAATATATATATATATATATATATATATATATATATATATATATATATATATATATATATATATATATATATATATATATATATATATATATATATATATATATATATATATATATATATATATATATATATATATATATATATATATATATATATATATATATATATATATATATATATATATACACACACACACACACACACTGTGCTTGCAAAGCAAATGTTTTCAGACCCGCAGGATTCCTGCCCGAAGTAAATGCCGAGAAAAATATATCACTGTTTGAAAATAAAACTTCACTGCCTTCTGAAAGCTTCAGGTAACTCACACTTTGAGACATTATTCATTTTTCAGAGAGGAAAGAGATTTGTCTTTGGTGTTATGCCTCTCTTGCTGTGCGGATGATTTTGCTTAAAAGAAAGAAAAATATTTATAAAATCTCTACAATTTCGAGTGGTTAAAACGAAAATGCTAAAAGGTTCTTTACCAAAACTAGCTTTTTCGAGAACTCATGATTCTAAAATCATCAGATTACCAGAATGGAAATTGTTATTACTATTATTATTATTATTACTATCACTATTATTATTATTATTATTATTATTGCTCAGAAGATCAACCTTATTCATATCGAACAACCCCAATACAATTTCTGAAAAGTATATGTTTTTATAATTGAGAAACAGTTTTATAATACAAATATGTTTTGGAGAAAAAATACTATTACTATTATTATTATTATTATTATTATTATTATTATTATTATTATTATTATTATTATTATTATTATTATTATTATTATTATTATTCAGAAGATCAACCCTATTCACATCGAACAAGCCCAATACAATTTCTGAAAAGTAAATGTTTTTATAATTGAGAAACAGTTTGTATAATACTAATATGTTTTGGAGAAAATATTATTATTATTATTATTATTATTATTATTATTATTATTATTATTATTATTATTATTATTATTCACAAGACGAACCTATTCATATAGAACCAGCCCAATTTCTGAAAAGTAATTATTTTCATCATTGAGAAAGAGTTTATATAATATAATTTTTTTGTGGGGGGCGGAGGACAAAGCCATAAGCTTTCGATCAAAGGAATTCTACAAAATGGAATTCTTCTCTTTCGTATTTTACAACATCAATAAATATTAACTTGGCAATAAATTCAAGATGAATGTAATCAAGTTTTAGCTTAAAGAAATCCTTTGTTTATTACATCTTTACCAATCTGGGACGAAACTTTCAATGTAAAATATTTAGTTTTCTGTTAAAATATTTAATTTTCCGTAAATATTCAATTTTCAATTAGTACTGGAACTGAGAGTTTTCAATTTCAAATTAAATGTAAACACTGGAATTTGACGAAATTCTATATTTTTTTATTATTTAATTTTTACAGGAAGGTAATTGACCAGTCTCTCTCTCTCTCTCTCTCTCTCTCTCTCTCTCTCTCTCTCTCTCTCTCTCTCTCTCAAATAAATGAGAAGTAGAATGTGAGGAACTTTTTTTAGATGAGGCATTTAGTGGTGGCTTTGATTTCATTAAACGTGGGAGTTTTATAACAGTTTATCCCGAGGGGAAAAGTTTTGGCCAGTAATTGCTGCTGCTGGTAGCTGCTACTGCAGTTACTGTTTTGAATGGTATATATATATATATATATATATATATATATATATATATATATATATATATATATATATATATATATATATATATATATATATATATAAGACACACAAATAGAAGAAATTCATTTCTCATTTGGAGAAAGCATCGATATTCATCTAATATACCCTATATCTTGTATATACATATCTTTTTATAAGACTCATAACTATAAGATATTCATTTCCCATTTGGAGAAATGAATATCTAATATTTATGAGTCTCTTAAATAAATTTATAAATATAAGATATTCATTTCCAGAAGAAGAAGAAGAAGAAGAAGAAGAAGAAGTATTCTCATATTACGTCTCACTTACATCAGATGTTCTCCATGTCCCACCTGGAGACTAATATCATTATCCTCACCTCTCCTGACGACGAGAGATCGCATTTGATTCGAAGACAAGCGACGAGGTATTCTGTTAATTGAAGACTCAGGGAGACTATCTCTCTCCATTCAAGGTTACGTCAAAGGGCTTTTGCCAGTTCCGGCTTCCGTGAAGGACGAGCAATTAGAGGCTTGGCGTTGGATCGCTGAGTGGTCTAAGACTTGGCTAGGCAATTCTTGTTCATTTTTCGTTGGGTAGTCGCGATGAGTGATTCGATATGCATATTAGGTTGTCGTATGATTATTGTTTTCTCTAGAGGAAGTTTGATGTGGGGATTTTTGCTTGTTGTTTGTTGATTGATATAAGTTTATGTGAAATTATTTTGACTGTCTCATTCTGACATTCGATATGCAATTTTGTAGAGTGTTAATCCAGGTTCAGAAAGAGAGATCATAACTTTCTCTCTCAATCTCTCTCTCTCTCTCTCTCTCTCTCTCTCTCTCTAGCTCTCTCTCTCTCTAGAATGAAATAGTTCTGTAATTGTGAAATTAACACAAGCTCAGTTTCTGTTTATCTTAATGCCAAAAAAATAATCATGACCTCTCTCTCTCTCTCTCTCTCTCTCTTATCGAAAATCTGCTATTTCTCTAATCATGAAATTAACACAATGGTGAATTTCATTTCACTAAAATAACTATAACCTCTCTTTCTCTCTCTCTCTCTCTCTCTCTCTCTCTCTCTCTCTCTCTCTCTCTCTCTCTCTCTCTCTCTCTCTCGCTAAAAAAATATTTCTCAAATCGTGAAATTAACACTAGGTAAAAAAATGCTCAGTTCCTGGTAAATTTCATTACACTAAAATAACTTAACCTCTCTCTCTCTCTCTCTCTCTCTCTCTCTCTCTCTCTCTCTCTCTCTCTCTCTCTCTTTTTTTTTTCTATCTCTAATCATGAAATTAACAAGAGAACAAAAAATAGAAAGAAAATTGTTTTATCCACCTAATTACTTATGCATCTCGAATCGAAAATCTGCATTTCAAAATCAGCCGTCAGCAATGAAATTAATATTCTGTCAAACGTTTCTCTATTTTTACCATCGTTATATTTTTTTTTTTTTTTTTGGGCCAGGGGAGGAGGTATGAAGGGGGCTGGGGGTAATGTTGCAAGGTTTCCACGACCGTCGATATGTGAGAAAACTCTCAGGCTTCGTTCGTCTTTTTTTTTCATGTGTTGTGATGCTTTGCAAGAACCATTTTGCAATCGTGGACCTTTCTCGCTCTCTCTCTCTCTCTCTCCGTCTTAATTTACTTAAACATAGCCGTCTAACTACACAAATATAAAACAGTCAAGGTAATTTTGGTACATCTTCGAATAAGAATTTAATTTGCAAAGCAAAATTCAGATGTCCAAAAAATAATGACATCCACTGGCCTTTAAAAAATGCAAAATTGATTTTCACTGGGACTGGAATCCATCATGACTTTTCATGTAACCCCAGCGTTTTCATTTGAAGGATTAATCTAGATGTTTGCCATATTTTCTTTTTTATTATCAGTGATCTTTCCTCCATATTTGTTAATTGCTATTCCAACCCTCTGTATCCATCTACGTAGACTCGCTTGCCTATAAAATCCTTTTCCAGAAGGCGTGAAATAAAATAACTTTTTCCCCCCGAATATTTAATTTCTCCGTCGCGTCTGATCATATTTCTCGAGATTACAATTCATGTATCACTTTTCATCTCTTTTTTTTTTTATTATCTTCAACCCTTTATTCTCCCTTTTACCCCTTTTCCGCAATGTTTTACAAATATTTTTTTTCTTTTACCTTTTTTCTGATTTGTTCGTTCTTTTAACTATACGTATTTGCATTTTTGAAATCGAGGCAGGAATGTTTTAGTGTTTTTCATATATGTTTGATTAGTCAGGAAGGATTTTTGTTTTTTATTATTTTGAATTTTGAGTTTGTCCTGTGATTAACCCTGTCTGTCTGTCAGTCTGTCAGTCTGTGCCTTTGTCTCTCTCTCTCTCTCTCTCTCTCTCTCTCTCTCTCTCTCTCTCTCTCTCTCTCTCTCTCTTCGTGCGTTCCATTCTATGCTGCTTACAATTCTCTCCCAGCCTGGAATCTCTACATGTATAAAACAGGTAAATCATATATATATATATATATATATATACATATACATTATATATACACATATGTATATATATTTTATATATATACATACATGCATACATATACCCACACATACATATGCGTTACTTTCTAATATAATATTCATGGGGAAATGGCGTCATGCACACCGATGCTCCACTGCTCTCATCACGAGCGTGTTAACTTTCCATTAGATTATGCAAATAGCCTCTAGAGCTGTGTACAAATACCGGATTTGAACAGAGTTACGTAAGGCACGGTATGATAGGATCTTTTTTTCTTTTAGTCTTCATTTTTGAGAGAGAGAGTTTTCATTAAAAGAGGTATGTTGGTACCAGGAAGATTCTCGTTTGTTCGTTATATATATATATATATATATATATATATATATATATATATATATATATATATATATATATATATATATATATATATATATTTCTTTAGATAGGAAAAATCATATTCGTGCTTCAGAGCAACAATATACACTTAGCATCAACTTGCAATATTTATGGCTATGCTTTAACATACCCCCACCCCTCTCTCTTTCTCTCTCTCTCTCTCTCTCTCTCTCTCTCTCTCTCTGTCTCAGTCACTCCCACCTTGAATAACGAGTGCAATCTCCAGATTAAACTTGTCCTAGGTCGATCAGAAGCCCCCCAGAAGAGTCTGCATCCTAAGAGAATCGCAGCGCCGCCGCGCGGACAGAGAGACCCCTCCCGGAGCGAGGCTGAATTTATCGCTTTTGAAGACCGCCCAGTATTTTTCAATCATTCCGATGGGTTTAGGAGGGGCTTTCGAGATTTGCGTCTCGATGCCCCAGTGTGCAATTGCACTCTCTTTGTTCTGATTGAAATTCTCTCTCTCTCTCTCTCTCTCTCTCTCTCTCTCTCTCTCTCTCTCTCTCTCTCTCTCTCTCTCTCTAACTGGGATACAATGTATTTTACTTAATATCAGTCAGTCGAGAAAGTCACTCGGGATCTGGAGTAATTGTTTTTCATTCCTTTAACTAGATTGATTTTTTTCTGTGCTTTTGTTTTTCGCTTTTGTATAGGTTTTTATTATTATTTTTTTTAATTAATAATGTCCTGCTTTTGTATCTCACTTGTAAATAGTTTTTTTTAATCGTTATTTTTCTAATTATAATCATAATTTGATATTTCCTTTTTTGCAATGATGATAATTATGATAGGTTTTTAATTTATTTATTATGTTTGTGGTGTCTGTTAATTTCTGTTAATATTGTTTACAATCTTCCCTTAACACTGGAAGAAGAAGAAGAAGAAGAAGAAGAAAGAAGAAAAAGAAGAAGAAGAAGAAGAAGAAGAAGAAGAAGAAGAAGAAGAAGAAGAAGAAGAAGAAGAAGAAGAAGAAGAAGAAGAAAATGTTTCTTTTAGGGACCGATAGATGGCATCATCTTACACATTCTAGTTTTCTGTAAAGGAAAACTATTGTGCCGGCTTTGTCTGTCCGTCCGTACTTTGCCCTATCCACACTTTTTCTGTCCGCCCTCAGAAAAACTAAAAAGGATGAGTATAAAAGCAACTTCTGGCAAATAAAACCATTAAATAGTCTCGAGGGTATCGGCTTATCAGAGTATATTACTGTAGTAGTGAGTTCCTGCATGATTGAGTAATGAAACTTAATTTAATGAAAAATTGTAATAGGAGCGATCGAGGAACCACTTGCAATCTGTAAGAGCCATGTAACACCATTATCTCAGGTTTCGATTATGTATTTCGTTCTTTGTATTTTTCATGATTTTTTTCTTCAAAGCAGTTATTTCTTTAAATGCAAACTTCCTAATCAGAAATTTTCTTTTATTGACTTTTTTTGTCTAACCTTGTTTGCAAGCACGATTTGTGTGTATGTGTATGTGTTTATTGATCTAAACATAACCATTCATATGTCTCCAAGAAATCCCATTTCATGCCTAATGAGACTCGTATCTAAACCACACTCACACACAGTTAGGGAGGCTCACGAAGCGACCTGAATATCGAAACATTCCTTTCTCAAGTCCCCCCAAAAGGCCAAATATTCCTCTCTCAAGTCCAAATCCATAAGTCCCTCCAAAAAGCCAAATATTCGTCTCTCAAGTGCAAATCCCCAAGTCCCCCCAAAAGGCCAAATATTCGTCTCTCAAATCCAAATCTCTAAGTCCCACAAAAGGCCAAATATTCGTCTCTCAAGTCCAAATCCCCAAGTCCCCCCAAAAGGGCAAATATTCCTCTCTCAAGTCCAAATCCCTAAGTCCCCCAAAAGGCCAAATATTCTTTTCTTAAGTCGAAATCCCTAAGTCCCACAAAAGGCCAAATATTCCTATCTCAAGTCCAAATCCCTAAGCTCCCCAAAAAGGACAAATATTCCTCTCTCAAGTCCAAGTCCCTAAGTCCCACAAAAGGCCAAATATTCTTTTCTTAAGTCGAAATCCCTAAGTCCCACAAAAGGCCAAATATTCCTATCTCAAGTCCAAATCCCTAAGCTCCCCCAAAAGGCCAAATGTTCCTCTCTCAAGTCCAAATCCCCAAGTCCCACAAAAGCAGGCGCCAAG
>NC_089780.1:8107665-8120165 GCF_040412425.1 Macrobrachium rosenbergii | reverse complement strand
CTGAACGTATAATATTACCCAGAATAGAAACACTTACATTATTCCTTATGTAAACAATCAAGATCATAATTTTGCAAAACGAGCTCTCAGACACAACAGAATCTAATTAAATTTAATGAACATTCATTAAAGCTACCTGCCATAAAAAAATATACTTGAATTTTTCACTCAGAACGAATCTTAGTTAGCCATTAATTAGAGAAATGTTTATCCAAAAGGATGATATCTTACAAGGAATCAGGCGCCCCTTGTAATGAGTCCTTTATATTTACTTAGTGTAATATTGAATTAATATTACTTGTTCCGACAAAATTAGTATTATTTACTACTGAGCTGCTAATTAAAGAAATAAGAATGAAAACTAATGTTTATTTATCATAATTCATGTTTATCTAGGAAGGAAATTCTTGTATTGTTATGAAATGAGTCACATTTTTTCTCGTCTAGAAGTATAAATTAACATTATTCTGATTGAATCGCTCTTAATTATTCCTGGTTTTGCTAATTAAAGAGGTGACAATGCAAAGCAATATATATATCTATCATAATTCACGTTTATGTAAGAGGAAAATACTTGTATTATTATAGAAATTGAAAGAACGAAGGAGGACTGTAGGTTATTTGTTTACGTGTGTAATTCAATTTGTCGCCACCAGGGCGGCGCTGAGCGCTGCTCGCGCATGCGTAGAGCCCCCCTGCTGCCCCGTCCTCCATCCCCAGTCACCCGGGAACCGCGAAAGTTGAAATGTTGCTTTGTGTTTGTGCTTCGATTTTTCCGTTGTTTCTCCTCGTAATGGCGAGTTGCTCGGGTTACAGTTACGATAATAGACCCAGGAATTCTTCGTCATGAGAAAATGGCGTCATATTTCGCAGGTAAACGAAGCAGATTGATTTTATTTCTCGTAATATTGAGCCGGTCATAATATGAATGGCTTCTTAGGGTTAGTTACACCTTCCCCATTAACATATCTTATATTTTCAGCGTATTATTATGATATATATCTAACTCTAATGTCTTTTTCAGTTTTGTAATCAGAATGTGATTCATCTGACATACGTCATATATTATATATATATATTTTTTTAAATATTGCTCGTTACGATAAGTGTTTAGTAGTCGTTAGGCCTAGGCCTATGAGAAGCTTGTTGTGCCAACGAGTCTCGTCTTTTAAAAATGTTACTGTATATTTTGTCCATCATTAATGATTCTTTACAATAGGTAGACCTATAGGATAATTTTTAAACCATCAATTTTTCAATTATAGGCATCTGGAAGTACCATTAGAGTTGTTTAACTAAATGCGGTTTATCAAACGTGGTTCTCACGACGTTCATTGAGAGTATTTCAGGACGACTTAAACAAACCATAGAAAACGAATGTTACTGTTCGATTCAAAGCAAATACACTTTTATTTTTTATTATATACTTGTAACAAATCCTTCTTTAATTTACCTTTTCATCGATCGATATGTCTCATAGATTGGCAATAGCAATGCAATGAAGTTTCGTAGCCTAAGGTAGACCTATGCTCTCAACCTATTTATTTGGTAAGATGCTATACCATTTAAACCTTAATATAAGTACAACTTGATCTCAGATATATTAAAATAATTTCTCTGTGGTAAAATTTATCGAATCATCATGCCAAGAAAAAGTCTTTAAGAATAGTGACAAGTGTAATAATCTTGGCTGGGCAAACGCTAGGCCTAAGTCTAATGCCTCTTCAAGTATTTTCATTTGTTTTTTTCCTTCTTTTAAGAACAACTTTATTCCAGATAAGTCAAAATTGCTTTTTACGTTAGTCCTTGTTTAAATTATTCCCTCCAAGTATCGTTCCAGACTTGAAACAAAGAAATGACTTGGCTAGCCTTGTCTGTCATCGACATGTTTACAAGACGTTTTCCAGTATTTTTAATATATGCTCGGATTAGGATGCAAAATCCTTTACTTAATTTACAATAGACCTCAGAACAATGATGTTCGAAATGTATTTTACAGTACTGATTAATTTACCTGTAATAAAATGCTCTTATAATATTTATACCGGAGGAAAAAAAAACAATACGATATCTTAATGCTTCGTCAGTACAGTGTCTGGTTGGTTCGATAAAGCTCATGAATAATGTATATTTATTAATTTCTGGGCCGTTGTGTGTATTCATGACTTTTTGGTATGAACGTCATGGCAATTATCGAGAAAATTTATAAGAGCCAAATCAATATTTTTAAAAACTTCTATGAGAAGATTCAGAAAAGTGATTTGAAGGTGCTACTATACTATCGTTAGGCCTAGGGAACGATTTGTCATTTAGGTTCAACGTAACTGAGGCTTATAATGTTCATTGCCATAAAAAAAAATAATAAAATTATATAATAATATAAATGATAATTGGGATATCACAGAAAATTAAAAATTTTAATGAAAAATTCGGAAAGTGGTTTGAAGAAGCTAGCGGTAGGTACCTCTAGGCCTAGTGCACCATTTCTCATCTAGGCTGAACGCGACCTGGGGCATATAATCTTCACTTCCGTCTACAAAACCAAGAAAATCATATAACAATATATATAATAATTGCAATAATTATATATAATACAAATAATAACTGCCATATCACAGACAGTTATCCATGCAGGCCAACATTATGGCCTAACAAAGTATACAAGATAAAACCAGATTCATCCCAGGTGATCTAATTACCACCTGAGCATCGTCTCATCTCGTCTCACCAGCATCCTTGATTAGGGAACTCCCCCCCCCCGCCCCTCCCCCCTTCCCAAAGCCTTCACGAATTCCGCTTGATGTTCAACATTTCCCAGATACCTCGTGATTGCTTGTTTTGGCAAGCATTTATTGTTGGGTATCTAAGGAAGGTCTTGCTTGCTTTTGAGAATATTTTGCAACGGTGCTCATTTTTTAAAATAGTGTTTGGGTGAACTTTCGCCTGATTTTTAGAAGCGTTTGTTGATACGTGCTTGAATTGCTGGTTTGAGTTGCCAGTTTGGAATTTAGCGATTTAAAATGGAAATTTAATCTGAATAAATATAAATATATTAATTTTTGTTCATAACCATGTGGAAATGTGTTCCAGGGTCGACTAACTTCATCAGTTTAATCCTGAAGTCGTTATTTCTTCGTTATTTTGTTTCTCTACAAAGCTAGAAGAAAGAGAGAGAGAGAGAGAGAGAGAGAGAGAGAGAGAGAGAGAGAGAGAGAGAGAGAGAGAGAGAGAGATGTTGTGGTGATGTTAAATGCGATGAAATGGGGAATGACTGGGTCCTCTTATTTGTTTTGGGGAGAGGAAACTAATTTCTTTAGTGTAGACCGTTTTTGATAGATGCGGAGGACACGGAGAATAATGGGCAGCAAATTGTAATCAGTTATTTTTTTAGCAATTAGTTATTTTAATTAATAATTTATGTTTTAAGTATTCAGTCATATATATATACAGTATATATATATATATATATATATATATATATATATGTATGTATATATATATATATATATATATATATATATATATATATATATATATATATATATATATGTATGTATGTATGTATATATATACATATACAAATATACATATACATGCACCAGCCCTATGTTTGCACATGCTTAGCTTACCAAGAGAACGCGCCTGGTTATTTCCCACTAGAATATTCATGGACAAACTATGACATACTCCCTGATGCTCCTCTGCGCTTGACAAAAGAGTGTTAACTTTCCATTAGATTATGCAAATAGCCCTCTAGAGCTGTGGACAAATACCGGATTTAAATATAGTTACGTAAGGTGGGACATAATGCGATTTAGGTTCTACTTTCTCAGTCTTCTTCCCTGAGAGAATTCTCGTTAACGAAGTTGTGGTGAAGGAGAAGGGTCTTGTATATATATATATATATATATATATATATATATATATATATATATATATATGTACATATATATATGTATATATATATATATATATATATATATATATATATATATATATATATATATATATATATATATACATATACACACATTCTTTTGTCACTTTATCTAATCAGCTACACGCTGACATAATTACACCTTCAGATATCCCCTTCCTCTCTCTCTCTCTCTCTCTCTCTCTCTCTCTCTCTCTCTCTCTCTCTCTCTCTCTCTCTCTCTCTACGAGAAGGAGAAAAAATATATCAGGAATTTGTGATTAGTGCTCGCTCAGAACGGATAAATATGATATAATAGATGCTTCTCTCTCTCTCTCTCTCTCTCTCTCTCTCTCTCTCTCTCTCTCTCTCTCTCTCATGTCATGACATGAAGATTACACTGCTGCACTTGCAAGAAGCAAATGTCTGGGCGGTTTGTCTTAATTACTCGAAATGTCCTCCTTGCCTGTGCTTGCGTTAAGGTTAATATGCATGGAATGTGTCTTTGAAATAAACAGTAAAATTTATGACTTCAGAAAATATTCTACTGAGCCTCTGCTGATGCATAACGAAGTTTATTGAAGTAAATTTTTACGAGTATAAAAAGCTGAGAGACTATTTTGTAAGGCGAGTTTCTTAATTTGTTCATTTATCTTTGTTTTTATTTTCCAATAATTGATCTCTTCTTTCTGTATTTTCCATTATCTTCTCTAACTTCTTTCAAATGAACACTATATATTGTTCTTTGGAAGTTTGAAGGTTAAGTCAGTGGCCCCTGTAGGGTTGTTTAATATGAATAGTGGTTTATATTCTGAATAATAATAATAATAATAATAATAATAATAATAATAATAATAATAATAATAATAATAATAATAATAATAATAATAATAATGACGGTTCAACCACTTCAGATAAAACATAACAAGTATATCCATCTATAAAATCCATGCCAGGTTCCTTGAATACAAAACATTACAAACTCAAGTGTCTCATTTCAAGCGTTTAACTACTTTCCTCAATAATAAGTTTCATTGAGGTCAAATTCAAATACTGCAAATATGACAGGACTTAGCATTTCATAAATGCATCAAGAATTTCCCAAGAATTTCGTCAAATATTCCTCACCAAATAAATTCTCAGACTTCTTACACAAACACACATAACATGACAGGCACTGATTACTGAGGGAAGGTGATCAGCTGAGTATACAGAATTAGATCAGAATGTTTTCAGCTTCCTGACTCTGAAACCTGATAAGGTCCTGAGTGGCTCAATTTGCTGAATACATGATATCGACACCGAGTTTGCATCGGTGATTGAGGTTATCAGTGTATGAGAATTGACAGGGAGTAAATCTCGGGAATGAAGACGTCTGAGAGAGAGAGAGAGAGAGAGAGAGAGAGAGAGAGAGAGAGAGAGAGAGAGAGAGAGAGAGAGAATAATGCATACGAGAGGTAGAGGGAGGAGAGCTAGACAGAGGAAGGTGCTAATAAATATGAGAGAGAGAGAGAGAGAGAGAGAGAGAGAGAGAGAGAGAGAGAGAGAGAGAGAGAGAGAGAGAGAGAGAGAGCATTGAATATGAGGCCAACATGTTTCATTAATAATGATTATATATCACATCATCTGCAATATATAATTTTAGATTAGGTTTATATTATATAATATTAAAATAAGCTTGTATTTTATAATAATGTAATATAAGCTTATTCTGATAATATGTAAGCTTACGTTACATAATATCAGAATAAGCTTAAATTACATAATTTCAGAATAAACTTGTATTAAATCATTAAAAAGAAAACAGCTTATATTATATAAGTTCAGAATGAGAGCTGATATTAGATAATTTCAGAAAACGCTCATAATATCTGTCGAGAAACAAAGGGGAAAGATTCCTGAAGAGTAGAATCACCTGCACTCCTGCAATCCTTTAAAGTGAGAGGTCCATTTGTAAAACGATAGAATCCTGGGTCTCCTACCTGTAGTTATTAAGCCATCCCACAAATTGAAGGCTGAAACTCTCCCTTTCAGGTTAAACCAAAGGCCTTTTGTCTATTGTGGCCTCAGACATGGAAGAGCAATTAGAGATGCGTGGCTTGTTCGCTCATACAATCCAGGCAGGTATATCCAGACATCTTGAATCATTGGTGGGGCTGGGAGTGGTTACTTGGTCTGAGGCACTTGTTTGTTTATATATATATATGTATATATATATATATATATATATATATATATATATATATATATATATATATATATATATATATATATAATTTAGGTGTGTTATGCAAATTTGTTTTTGGGGCTTAATTAGAATGCTGGGGTATCAAGTGATTTCTAAACAGCTTGCTTATTCTGTAGTTACCATCAACCACTAAGCTTTAAGTTTGAATGGAACCCGCCTCTCTCTCTCTCTCTCTCTCTCTCTCTCTCTCTCTCTCTCTCTCTCCAACTACTAAGCATTAAGTTTGATGTATATCTCTCTCTCTCTCTCTCTCTTTCTCTCATCAAGTACTAAGCATTAAGTTTGATAGATCTCTCTCTCTCTCTCTCTCAATCTCTCTCATCAAGCATTAAGTTTGATGGCTCTCTCTCTCTCTCTCTCTCTCTCTCTCTCTCTCTCTCTCTCTCTCTCTCTCTCTCTCTCTCTCGACTTTATTCAGGACACCTTCACCAATTCTATAAGCAAAAGGAAAATTCAAATTCGCCCTACTTGTTATGAATGTATATGACAATACACATGGAATTTGCATTCAGAGGGAAGGCTTAGTGGACAGATGTTGTCGCATTCTTAACAGAGCCAAAAGCCAAATCCTATTGGAGGCCTCTCTCTCTCTCTCTCTCTCTCTCTCTCTCTCTCTCTCTCTCTCTCTCTCTCTCTCTCTCTCTCTCTCTCTCAGCTACAGGATTAGCATCTTAACCCTAATTAGGTTTACCCATATTTACTGGACATAAAATCATATTCCGGTTCTCCATAGTTGATGACCTTTGAAAGATTACAGTAAAAACATATAAACTTGTCCATTTTTTTATTATTTCAGTTTACAGTGCATGAAGAAAAAAGTAGAATAATTTCCTTAATATTTTCACACCATGGGACACAGGTTTTTTTTAAGTTTTAACTACACGCATGCGTTTTTGAAATATATCCCGAATCTGCAAAACTCTTGCTTCCGGAAGTAAATGTGGGAAAAGAGTTCCTCTTGCCAGGGTGCGATGATCCCAGTTTTTTTTTTTTTATAAAGTGTTGCATTGCACCTTTTACTGCCAGTGTTGCGTTGCTTGGGTGTACGATGATGTATGCTTATTTCAGAGCAGAGTTTTCATGATAAGACCGAGGAAATATTCACTTAAGCTCTTATTACAGGTAGAAATTATTACTATACTGTTATTATTATTATTATTATTTTTATTATTATTATTATTATTATTATTACTCAGAAGATATTCCTCTATCATGTGGAGCAAGCCTTAAATTCAAGCTTCCAAAGAACATGGTTTTCATTTGAAAGAAGTTGCAAAAAATAATAGGATATACAGAAGTAATCATGTATTTTATTGCCTATTAGACATAATCTGGTTTACACACACTCAAATATAATTCATCTCCTGTTACTTCTGATTATTTCAGTTTTAGATAATTATTGCTTTTAGTTGATTAGGAAATTAACCCATTCACAAATTTTTTTGTTAACCTGTTCCATTTCTTCATTAACCTTATCTTTTCATTTATCTATTCCATGTAGTATAATACTGGTATGAGAGCTGGAAAAGACAGATGAGAGAGAGAGAGAGAGAGAGAGAGAGAGAGAGAGAGAGAGAGAGAGAGAGAGAACCAGTTCCTCACGATTCAAGAGATTCACTTCTTGAGAGAGAGAGAGAGAGAGAGAGAGAGAGAGAGAGAGAGAGAGAGAGAGAGAGAGAGAGAGAGAGAGAGAGAGAAGTTTCAACTCTTCACGATTGAAGAGATCCACTGCTTTAGAGAGAGAGAGAGAGAGAGAGAGAGAGAGAGAGAGAGAGAGAGAGAGAGAGAGAATAACTTCCAGTTCCTCACGACTCAAGAGATCAACTCCTTGAAATCATCAAACCGAATCTCATTAGTCATAATTCCCAAGGTGCCACCACCGTCATATTTCATCAGAATGGTGACATTCATTATCACTCGTCACGAAAGGTTCCCCTCTTCTCTCCCCTCTCATCAGATAGCTTGATGAGTTTCCCCTTCTTTACTGACGAGGGGAATCGTTCATCGCGTTTCTGCGTAACTTATTTTCCTCTCCTTATCTAATTTCACAGTTTTGGGTAAACGGTTCCATTTAAGGTTTGCATTTGACACGGCTGGTGAGCATTGCAGAATCTTGTGTTGAGAGAAGCTCTCTGAGCATGCTGTGCTCATTTTGGCATCAGTCACAGTGAATATTTAGAGGGCAAAATAAGAACCTTGAGATTATATTATATGTGAGCCTTAAAATCACCTGTTATCTTACATATCTTCTTTCAAATGAACACCATAATATTCTTTGAAAGCTTGAATTTCAAGTCACTGGCCTCCATGAGCTTGTTCCTTATGAATAGGGCTTTATCTTATAATAATAATAATAATAATAATAATAATAATAATAATAATAATAATAATAATAATAATAATAATAATAATAATAATAATAATAATGGCGAGAAAGTCTACACTGATGTGAGGGTATATATTTGTAAATATATATTTTCACTTACATCAGCATGGGTTTACCCAGTAATAATAATAATAATAATAATAATAATAATAATAATAATAATAATGTCTCTGAAATAATAAAAATATTCAAGTTTATGTAAGAGTATCTTAAAATATACATATTTCCACATACACTAGTATAAATTCTCGCTAATAATAATAATAATAATAATAATAATAATAATAATAATAATAATAATAATAATAATAATAATAATAATACAGCAGCGCTGATAAACATATTGAATTTTCCCCCGAGCCCACGATGATCAGCGGTAGAGTTCTCCGGGCTAATGGCGCGTGAAAAAGACGAGGATCATTAATATCGACGGGGAAAACGCCCCCCCAGACGGAGGCGATCCCCTGTCGAACTGGGATTTCCAGGAATCCTGAGATTAAGGGCAGAGTGGGTAGTGTTTCTTGTTTTAATTTAGAATCTTTTCCCCTTACTCTTTCTATCTTTTTTTTTTTTATTCTGTTTTCTGCCACTTCCTGTCTTCGTTTGTGAATTAGAGGAAAGATTCGGTTTGTGGGAATGTCTGCAGAATTCACGTTTATTTATACAATACGTATTTCCTTTTTTTTTAAATTCTTTTCCTACTCTTTTTATCTTTTTTATTCTGTTTTCTGTCATTTCCTGTGTTCGTTGGTGCTACCGTGACTTTAACGAAAATATCCAGTTTATGGGAACGTCTACAAAAATTGATATTAGTGTATTCGTACGTATTTCAACAATGTAATTAGTTGTGGGAATGTCTACAGAAATTCGTGGGAAGGTTTTCATTCGTATTTTATGAAACTAACATTATTTCTTTCCTTTTTGGAAGGATATAAGCCTTATATAACATTAATTCTATAGAACATTAAGTATTATAGGGCATTAAATTTTATAGAACGTTATCTTCCACCTTTAAGTAATGATATTTGTACAATAAATGGGTCTCTCAGTCTTATACCAATACTCTAAAACGAGAATAAACTAATGTACTCTTATCACCAAAGTAAGATTTTTACTCTTCAAGAGTAAGAGGCATGGGATTCATTCATAAAACCGAATCAATGAAATCACTTAGTTTATCAATGGGATGTCAATAAGACGAAGTTGTCTGATGCCTATATTAGAGGTTATTCATTCAACGGGTTTGACAACCTTATGTAATGTTGTTGTATAAGATTTTCCTTTCATCTCTAAAAGCAGGAGATCGACCTTAGAACGTCGTATAAAACAAATAGACCTAAAATCTCTCTCTCTCTCTCTCTCTCTCTCTCTCTCTCTCTCTCTCTCTCTCTCTCTCTCTCTCTCTCTCTCTCTCTCTCTCTCTCTCTCTCTCTCTCTCTCTTTCCTTCTTTATGGGTCCTCTCGTTTGTAGGTCCCTGGCAAAAAAATACCAAGAAAGCATAAAGCATAGACCTGAATTCTCTCTCTCTCTCTCTCTCTCTCTCTCTCTCTCTCTCTCTCTCTCTCTCTCTCTCTCTATGGGCCCTCTCGTTTGTAGGTCCCTGGCGAAGAAACACCAAAAAAATAATAACAAAAAAGTTCCTTTGTCAAAAGGTGACCTCAGGTAATCGTCTCGGAGCTTGAAGGAACAACATTAATATGAGAAGTTTTTAAAATTTTTTTGAGACGTTTTAAAATTTTTTTTACGTGAATAATTCTCTCATTGTTGGCAGTATTCACGTCTCCTCCTTCGTTTGTTTACTAATGGCGCAATGGAGAATGTGTTTGCCTGAGTTAATTGCCTTCTTACACTGTCCTCTCATTCGGTAAATGTTGATGTAGGCCCAGAGATGCTTTTATGAATTGTTGAAGGAAATTTAAAAGGTTTTTTCCTGGTTATTAGATTCAAACCCGAAGGCTCTGCTGAGTTGTGTGTTATGTTCTGAAAATACTTATTGATAGGGTGTGATTGAAATGTTAGTGAAATTTCTTGATTTTTATAAATGTTATTGTTGCAGTTATCAAAACATTAACATCTGGTAACGTAACAGGAACATTATTTGGTTTTCCCAAACAAAACTATATCCTGTTTCATTACAAGATGTTTATACATGTCTTCAATGATTTGTTTAATTCCCGTTATGCATGTGGATATGCGCATATGTGGATGCATGTTTCTTATAGAGTTATAACTCTGAATTCTGATTTGTTAAGTGGTAAATTTCATGTGTTACTAAATGAAAAATGGGAGTCCATATTTCCTTCTTACATCTTAAAATACACAACATAGAATGTCAATACACTTGATTTCCCTCCTAAAAGCTCAGAAAATAAACCGTTTTCTAACAGTATGCCCAACTGTAAGCTCCTTGTAAAGAGCTTCTCGTGTATATATTGATTCCAAAACTCAAATTAACAATTTGGACCCTGTAATAAGTCGTTAATATATATTTGGGCCATGTAGGTGGGTACGGCCGTCAGTGCCCCTCGTGCGGTGCCCTGTAGGCGTTACTTAAGGTTCTCTGCGGCGTTCCTTCGGTCTCTAGCTGCAACCCCTCGTTTGTTTTACTGTACCTCCTTTCATATTCTCTTTCTTCCATGTTATTTTCAACCCTCCCCTAACAATTGATTCATAGTGCAACTGCTTTGAGGTTTTCCTCCTGTTACACCTTTCAAACCTTTTACTGCAATTTCAATTTCAGAGCTGATGACCTCATAGGTCCCAGTGCTTGGTCTTTGGCCTAAATTCCATATTCAATTCAATTTAATATACATTTGGGGAAAATATTCATCCAGATAAGGAATCTTTCTTTACAAGATACCATAAAAAAATAGTAATACTCCACTACTCCATCAGCTTGAAAAATGAATCCCTTGGCGGCCGTAGGAAAGGGAAAACGATGGCGATTAATGATTCATTTAACGCTCGGTAAATGCAAGGGAACAGTAGCTCTTAAATGAAGGTGATTTACAATACAGTGAGCAGTAAACTTTATCTTATGGGCTTGTAAACTCGACCTGCCTCTTCGGGAAGTGTCTGAAGGTCAGGTTTCATTGGTTTAACTCAAGGTTTTATAACTGTTTATTTCGTATTTTCATACTTAATTAGTCTTGCTCTAAAACTGAAGGGTTTACTGTTAGTTCTCTGTAGAAGAAAACTATTGAGATGGCTTTTTCTGCTCGTACGCACTTTTTCTGTCCTCCCTCAGATCTTGAAAACTACTGAGGCTAGAGGGCTGCTAATTGGTGTATGGATCATCCACCCTCCAGTCATCAAACATACCAAATTGCAGCCATCTAGCCTCAGTAGTTTTTATTTTATTTAAGGTTAAAGTTAGCCATCATCGTGCATCTGGCAACGCAAAAACACAGAGTTTCATAGGCCGCGGCTCATACAGCATTATACCGAGACCACCTAAAGATAGATCTATTTTCGGTGGCCTTGGTTATACGCTCCGCAGAAAACTCGATTGCGCCGAAGAAACTTCGGAGCATTCTTTACTCGTTTTTCGTTCTTACGCAAGATACTCAGTCATCCTTTAAGAATTCGCGTCGTTTTATTGACAGAACATTTAACTCGACCAACTTCCCTTTCCTAAAAATACTATTTGGTAAAATCCATCCCTTTTTTTTTTACGCAGAGTTCTTCATTAACGTTTTTCCCTGCGCCGGAAAAAACTCGGGCTAAAGTGAGATAACATTTCAAAAATCTTAAAAAAAAAAAAAACCGCTTCTGTTAAAATTCCAAGGTTTTTAATCCCGCCAGACAGTTCCATGTTGACTTTTTTCTCTTTGTGCTATTATGAACTCTGGGTTTTTTCTTCTTCAGAAAACTTCAGTCTGGAGAGAGAGAGAGAGAGAGAGAGAGAGAGAGAGAGAGAGAGAGAGAGAGAGAGAGAGAGAGAGAGAGA
>NC_089780.1:8100165-8102665 GCF_040412425.1 Macrobrachium rosenbergii | reverse complement strand
AATATTATCGCATTCATTTTTACTCAGTCCTTGAAATATAAACTTTAACATGGTAAATAATGCGCCGAAGTTTCTTCGGCGCAATCGACTTTTCTATACAGCCGCTACACGGTATAATCAAGGCCACAAAAATGAATATATATTTCGGGGGTCTCGGTATAACGCTGTATGAGCCACGGGCCACGAAACTTTAACCACGGCTCGGTGGTGGCCTATCCTATATCGTTGCCAAAAGCACGATTGCGGCTACCTTTAACCTTAAGTAGAATAAAAACTACTGAGGCTAGGGGGCTGCAATTTGGTGTGTTAGGTGATTGGAGGGTGGATGATCAACATACCAATTTGCAGCCCTCTAGCCTCAGTAGTTTTTAAGATCTGAGGGCGGACAGAAAAAGTGCGGACAGAATAAAATGCCGGCAGAAAAAGTGCGGACAGAATAAAGTGCTGGCAGAAAAAGTGCGGACAGAAAACGTGCGGACAGAAAAAGTGCGGACAGAAAAAGTGCGGACAGAAAACGTGCGGACAGAAAAAGTGCTGACAGAAAAAGTGCGGACAGAAAAAGTGCGGACAGAATAAAGTGCGGACAGAAAACGTGCGGACAGAAAAAGTGCGGACAGAAAACGTGCGGACAGAAAAAGTGCGGACAGAATAAAGTGCGGACAGAAAAAAGTGCGGACAGAAAAACGTGCAGACAGGAAAATGTGCGTACGGACAGACAAACCCGGCACAATAGTTTTCTTTTACAGAAAACTAAAAAATGGTGAAAGCCAAATAGGTTACGCAACGCACGGAGGGTGGGTAATTTTGCCCCTCAGATCCGAAGGGGGTACTGTTTACAGTTTCCCTCGGGGGCAGAATAACACACGAGATTCGAGGAAGAAAAGTTTGTTATTCTTCCCGGACTTTATTGCAAAAATATTTTCGTTCGAGGTTTTCTGAGCATGAAATATGAAAGCGTGTGCTCCTTCGGTTAACTTCGCGGGGTTGGGGGATATTGCTGAAATGTAAAGGTTGTTGTTGTTATTATTATTATTATTATTATTATTATTATTATTATTATTATTATTATTATTATTATTATTATTATTATTTCATTGGGAAGAAGTTTGACTAAAAGGATACCTGCTTCTAAGATTATTTTTATTATTATTATTATTATTATTATTATTATTATTATTATTATTATTATTATTATTATTATTATTATTATTTCACTGAAAAGAAGTTTAACTCAGTGGGTACCTGCTTCCAAGATTATTATTATTATTATTATTATTATTATTATTATTATTATTTCGTTGAAAAAGAAGTTTAACTAGTGGGTACCTTTCAAGATTATTATTATTATTATTATTATTATTATTATTATTATTATTATTATTATTTATTATTATTATTATTTCGTTGAAAAGAAGTTTGACTCGAAGAATGCCTTCTTCCAAGGTATTATTATTATTATTATTATTATTATTATTATTATTATTATTATTATTATTATTATTATTATTATTATTATTATTATTATTCAGAAAGGATACCTCTCTCTCTTCAACATGTTGCATAAGTGAGAAACTAATGGAACCATTAGCAGATTTAGTTTTATACTTCACTTTCTCTATTTGTCAAATTATCGGGCTCTCTGTCATACATAAACCATTAAGTACTTGATTCATATCCTTGTCATCAAATCACCAGAAATGAGTCATTTCCATTATGAGCTGGAAATGATAATTCATTTCTTATCTCTCAGACGTGCGTTCGAAATTCGGGCTGACCTCAAAAGCCTTGCTGAGAATAGTAAAAGCTTTTAATTTCTCTCTTTATACCAAGATATATAATTACCAGCTATTATTATTTAGCATGAACTGTTCTGTCATTATAACAATGTTCGTGGAGTGTAGAAGAACTAAATATATTATTAATAGCCATCATTATTTAGCAAGACTTGGTTCTTGCATAACAGACAACAATACGAATTTTCTGTCACAGAATAAACAGTGTCTATGCATTTCAAAAACATAATACAAACAATATATAAATACATTTACATTCAATTTCACGTTTTATTTGTTTCAGGATGTTCCATTCCATCAAACAAACATCATCATTCTTGCCTAATGATTTTTTTGGGATTATGCAACGCACGGCTGCATTAGACCTGACTGTTTTCCTATATAAAGCAAACAAAAATGTATTTGGGTCAGAAGCGAATCGTAATTCAAATGGCGTGAATCTGTTGGCATATATTTCAACGTGAAAATCGTGTAGTCATTTTAGATTATAAAGAGAAATATTTGGGTTACTTTTTATAATTAAGCATTCTCTCTCTCTCTCTCTCTCTCTCTCTCTCTCTCTCTCTCTCTCTCTCTCTCTCCACAAAGAAATCCCTTAAAATCTCTGCTTTTTAAAAGCAATTACATTCAAAGTAAAAAGCAAAAAAGTCTATTCTAATTCACAGCTAAGTTAATACCTCTCTCTCTCTCTCTCTCTCTCTCTCTCT
>NC_089780.1:8080165-8097665 GCF_040412425.1 Macrobrachium rosenbergii | reverse complement strand
TGACAGATGATAAATAATAATAATAATAATAATAATAATAATAATAATAATAATAATAATAATAATAATAATAATAATAATAATAATAATAATAATAATAAGTTCAGCTATCTCACTAACGATCGTAGGAAGCTGGTCATTAAAAATAATAAATGAATTAATAGATAAATTAATAAAAATTCCCTTTGCACTTAACGAATCTCTCATTCTCCAGCCTCACAACCCGACCTGACCTGACCTGACCTGACAATCTGGAGGGGAGGAAAAAAAGAACTGATTGAAACTGGGGAGTTTTTTCCCCTTTTTTCCCCTGAGATTTGGAAACTTTAGGCGTCGCATTTCCGAAGGCTCTGAAACCTGATGAGTTCGATTCATGGGCTGCCGAGATAGTGAAACGCTCCATCAGCACTTTGGGAAGATTTATTTTTTGATTTTAGTTTTCTGGAAAAGAAAACTGTGTCTGATGATTGGAGGGTGGGTGATCAACATGCCAATTTGAGGTCCTCTAGCCTCGGTAGTTTTTCAGATCCGAGGGCGGACAGACAAAGCCATCTCAATAGTTTTCTTTCACAGAAAACTAAAAATGGGATATGGCAGTTTGTCAAAAAGGGACGAATTAACTCTCGGCAATTGTCAACGATACAAACCTCGGGAGATATTCCCCCCTTTAAGCACCTCATGTCTCGTCTCGTCTGGACTGACAACATCGAATGAAATCTCGCCCCAGTTTTGCAAACTCCTTTCGCCCGCCGGATGCTTCTGCCAGTTCCTGGATTATTATTGTTATTTTTGTTCCTCGTTTCATTATCCTTCCTTGTTCTCTGCTCCTCTTTATTAAATTCTCTTGTTTTCTTTTTTCAGGCTTCAGGATGTAAACGGTATTGAAGCAGGAGCTTCCAGTCTGCCACCTTCTTCCTGAGGAGTTGCAGTTTGTGAGGTCAGTTGTCTCTCTTTTCTGTCTGTCTCTCTCTCTCTCTGTCTCTCTCTCTCTCTCTCTCTCTCTCTCTCTCTAGATTTTATTTCATCTAGTTTACATCATTAAGCCTGTTTACCAAATGCATTGTATTGTTTCATATCAAATTGTTTATGCGAAAAACACTATTCTCTCTCTCTCTCTCTCTCTCTCTCTCTCTCTCTCTCTCTCTCTCTCTCTCTCTCTCTCTATAGGTTTTATTTCATCTTGTTTACATCATTAAGCCAGTTGACCAAATTTAATGTATTGTATTTTTTCATGTCACATTGATCTTACGAAATGCGATGTTCTCTCTCTCTCTCTCTCTCTCTCTCTCTCTCTCTCTCTCTCTCTCTCTCTCTCTCTCTGATTTTTTCTTGCTGACATCATTATGCCTGTTTGCCAAATGTATTGCATAATTTCATGTCAAATGTTTTTTACATTTTTCTCTCTGATTTTCCTTGACATCATTACACCTATATGTACCAAACGCCATATATTGCGTCACATCAAAAATTGTAATACAAAGTTACAATCCACGTGGCCATTTTAATTCTATTTATTTTTAATCACGTTCGTTCACTCTATCAAAAAACCTAGCGGAACAAATATTGGCATTAAGAGAAACAATTACGTCCTCAAAACATTCCTATACATTGCAAACGGATATCATCAGTTCGTCTACCGTCGTTTCAATTTGCTTAGCCGCTCGCATGTTTGTTTCAATCATATTCGTCAAACATTCGACGTAAATCGAAATATTGGATAGATATTTTGGGAAAGCAGGCGACCGTGTTTATGTTTTTTTTGCTTTCGGGACTCGTAATTATATAGGAGATTTTTCATTATGATAACAATAAGACTCATTACCCACTTTGTGGGGTTGGATTTCAAAGGTGATAGAGGCAATTAAGTTGGTATGTATTTGGTTTGCTGAAAATCTCTCTCTCTCTCTCTCTCTCTCTCTCTCTCGTCTCGACGAAATATGTGCACTCTATCTCTCTCTCTCTCTCTTTCTCTCTCTCTCTTTACAAATACACGTATAATTACTCTCATCTAGACATCAGTTACTTGACCCAATTCTTCTCTCTTTCTCTCTCTCTCTCTCTCTCTCTCTCTACAAATACATGTATAATTACTCTCATTTGCACATTATTTACTTGACCCGATTCTTTTCTCTCTCTCTCTCTCTCTCTCTCTCTCTTTACAAACACATGTATAATTACTCTCATCTAGAAATCATTTACTTAACCCAGTTCTTTCCTCTTCTCTCTCTCTCTCTCTCTCTCTCTCTCTCTCTCTCTCTCTCTCTCCATACATCACATACATTTTGCTGCAAACCAATCACGGTACATCCCGCGGGTACTTTCAATATGACACGATTCTTTTCTCCGTTCTTCCCATATCCATTCTGTTCCATGCCCTGGGGTATATAACCTTTTAGCCCGGGGTCCGGAGACCTTTTGGATAAGCGGAAATTTGTACGCGAGACGGACAACCGGTTTCATAGGTTTGTGTTTGGATTTGGTGAACAGGTTTTCTTTTTGTTTTTGTTTTTCATTATTCTGTTTGCTGTTTACTGCTGAATTCTGGTTAAACAAAGAATAATTGAAGAGACTGTTGAGCTCAAATGCAGGTTTTTCGGTACAACTAAAATATTATATATATATATATATATATATATATATATATATATATATATATATACATACATACACACACACACATATATATAGCATGGAAAATATATATATATAACAATGACTTACACTATATTTCCTAAATCATCTTCCGGCATACATCGCTTTTATCATTCATAAAATGAATTTTTAAGTGCTGAAGAGCTCTCTCTCTCTCTCTCTCTCTCTCTCTCTCTCTCTCTCTCTCTCTCTCTCTCTCTCTCTTCGAGGTTTTAGCTTCCTTAAGCCACGTCACATCAGGCTCTACTTTTGTTGATGGACGGAAATAATGCCGTTGGCAAATGATAATATTCCACATAAACTGTGCGAAAATTCAACACGTTTCTCTTTTGCGTAAACCTAGCATATAATGCACAGTCATATATACCCCATTTCATCCTAAAGAGAGTAATGTCACTATATTTTAAATAAATGTCGCCGCCAAACTACTTTTCCATTGTCATGGAAGGGAGGCCATCACAAGAGGGTTAATTTTAATGCGCGAAAGTAATCCTCGGTTTTTGAAAGAATTATCATGTTGTGTTTTAGTTTTCTGTAAAAGGAAACTATTGTGCCGGCTTTGTCTGTCCGTCCGCACTTTTTCTGCCCGCCCTTTTTTCTGTACTCACTTTTTCTGTCCGCACTTTTTTCTGTACTCACTTTTTCTGTCCGCCCTCAGATCTTTAAAACTACCGAGGCTAGAGGGCTGCAAATTGGTATGTTGACCATCCACCCTCCAATCATCAAACTTACCAAATTGCAGCCTTCTAACCTCAGTAGTTTTTATTTTATTTAAGGTTGAAGTTAGCCATGATCGTGCTTCTGGCAACGATATGAGACATGCCACCACCGGGGCGTGGTTAAAGTTTCATGGGCCGCAGCTCATACAGCATTATACCGAGACCATCGAAAGATATATCTATTTTCGGTGGCCTTGATTATGCGCTGTTCAGAAAACTTGATTGTTCCAAAGAAACTTTGGTGTATTTTTCTATGTTTTTTATTTTTATTTTTATTTTTTATTTCCTAAACTCTAGGAACTAACATTGCCGTAGGGGAGTCGGCTGATATGAAAGTCTAAATTAAATATTCAAAGTCGAAATTAATTTTATTTGTAAAAATGCTATCCGTAAAATCTTGCTTTCGAGATGAAAATTAAATAACTAATAAAATCCAGGTATAAATATATATATATATATATATATATATATATATATATATATATATATATATATATATATATATATATATATACATATATTTTAGATTTTACATTTGGAAAGAAAAATATGCCTCTGGTAAAGAAACATCCATATGGAGTTATTTAACTTTCGTGAAAACATAACAAGATTTATATGAGATACGAAGAAGTATGCAAAAAAAAAAATTAACCAGCTATAACATAAAAAAAAAAATACATTTTATTTTATACTGATTCATGTATTTCTTCCAAATATAAAAAAAAAAAAAATAAAAATAAACATCTTGTCGAAAAACGAACTGACTACCTGTCTATCTATCGATCTATCTATCTATCTATCTATCTATCTATCTATTTCTCTCTCTCTATCTATCTATCTATCTATCTATCTATCCATCTATCTATCTATCAGAGAAAACGCAAAAGCGTCTTAAACAAACAACGATATTAAGACAAATGATTCAAGTTTTTTATCCCCTCCGAAAACAATTCAGTTAAAAGGGAAAGGTTCCAAGTACTTCCAGAGCAAATGTAGGAAGAAGTCGGAAAGGACAGATCACATTATTCCAGGCGTATGGTGGAAAACACTCGCGTTGGCTCTGTCTGAGACTTTGGTCCTGAGACCTGCTGGAGTACATCAAAAGTACAAATTACCCGCATTTGCATCCTGGCTGTAAGGAATGGTCCCCGGCGCATTTAGCTGATTGAGAATCCGGAGAGAGAGAGAGAGAGAGAGAGAGAGAGAGAGAGAGAGAGAGAGAGAGAGAGAGAGAGAGAGAGAGAGAGGGCTGGTGGTTAGAAACAAGGGTATCCTATGCTGTCCAAGGTGTTCAGTGAATTAGTTGACCATTTTAGCTTTCAACGTTGATTTATAGTCAGAGAGAGAGAGAGAGAGAGAGAGAGAGAGAGAGAGAGAGAGAGAGAGAGAGAGAGAGAGAGAGAGAGAGAGAGAGCTGATGGCTAGAAATAAGGATACCCTATGTTTTCCAAAACATTTAATGAATTAGTTGACCATTTTAACTTTCAACTTTGATTTATAGTGAGAGAGAGAGAGAGAGAGAGAGAGAGAGAGAGAGAGAGAGAGAGAGAGAGAGAGAGAGAGAGACGTACTTTCACATGAATGGGATTACGTGAGTACTCTTTGTAAACACGATTCATTCATAATTTCCCCATTTTTACTACGTTCCTGGAATTATGAATGAGAAGAAAGAACGCCATTCATCGCAGCCTGTCCTAACTTTCCTAATCTCCCTTGGGGAAATTAATTTCTGCCTTATAACAGTTAAATTAGTTAAATTAGACTGAGTTATAATTCTCCCCACGCGAATCCAGTCGATCGTTTCTCACCAGTTAATTGGCAGTAACTGTCATCTTCTTTCTCTCTCTCTTCCCGTCTGCCGTTTCTCTATTCCACTCCGGATAATCTTTTCAGCTCACGATCTTTTCTTTGATTTCACGGTTTTATTTTTTGGGGGTTTCTTGAGGTTTTACCCTTTTAAGGAAGTGTGGGTTTGTGATAACACGTCTATTTTGGCATATTTCCTTTTCTAATGAATGATCTCTTATTTTTGCATTTCCTGTTACCTTATGCTGCGTTTAAATGAACATTATAATATTCTTTGGAAAGTTTGAATTTCAAGTCAATGGCCCCTGTGGTGGGTTTGTTCCTTGGGAATGGAGTTCATCTTCCTAATAATAATAATAATAATAATAATAATAATAATAATAATAATAATAATAATAATAATAATAATAATAATAATACCTTCTGTTACTTCTTTCAAATAAACACCATATTCTTTGGAAGCTTGAATTTCAAGTCAATGGCCCTTGTAGGCTTGTTCCACAAGAATGGGGTTCCTCTTCTCCATAATAATAATATTATCATTTTCAGTTCTGTTAACATTCCACTCTTGGTATATGTATATTTATTTGCTATTTTTTAGATAAAAAAATAGTATATTATGTAGTATATTTCCAGTAGAGGAAAACTTCGTGATTTACAAGTATACCTTTTCATCAGACGAAAGTTTATAAAAGAAAACTCAGACCTAACTCGGAAAGCTTAAATTCTTGTGAATATTTTTTCAAAATAAATGTTCTTTCATTTTTTTAATAAAATCGTTTCTGTAAAAAATAAAAGATACATAACAATAGTTTATGAAAAATAGGTCTGGTATATCAGTTCTAACAATGTTAACACATCAGTTTTATATCTTGAATAAATATCGATGCTATAAAATTCTAGATAAAATTCTTAACCGATGCTGTAGCAAACTAACCTGGCAGAGTATTTTGCATAATATATCCAATTAAACGCTTTACTGCAAGTGTTTGTGGGGCCACATTAGCATATTAATGCACCACGTACGATGTAAACTTATATATTTATAGATCATTTGAGTTTTAATTTAAAACGTGAATTTATAAGCCAGGTGACACATGTTAATGAGAGTGTCATGTTATGTTTGATTTCTTTTTGGGGAGGGGGCGGGCGAATGTTTATACTTAACATGTTGTATGAACATCTAAACCTTTTTCTATCATTTTCTCTTATTTTTTTTTGTCTGCTGAGTAGTAATTCAGTAAACAAAAGAAAAATGACAAAAAAAAAAAAAAATAGAATGAATAAAATGCGTAACTCAAAAGAGACACGCTTGGGGAATAATATTATTTTTGGGCAGTTTTAAACCCTTTTCAATTTCCTTATAATTCTTCAAATTTTTGTATTAATTCTTTTCTTCCTGTGATTAATATCCATATTTCTAAATCATTCCACGTGTATTCCTTGAGCTATATTCTCTACAGAAATACTTCTCTTTTCACTCTTAATAGCTTTCAGTAACTAACCCTCAGGCGTATTTTAATTACTATTTATATACTTTCTATATTCGTAATACTCCCTTTTCCTCCCCAGAGTTATTCTCCAAACTTCTTCCGTTCTGTTCAAGACAGAATATAATTCCCTTTTGGACTTTTATTCTGCACTTGACAGAGGAGTAATCTTTCGACAGATACGTACAGACCACACCACAACTCCTTCAGAATTCATTGTTATTTATCCCCGTTCCAAAGAGCGTCTCAGATCCACACTGCGCATGCGTCTTTTGGTTAGGCAGGTCTGCTGAACGCGTGCTAATAAAAACGCACCAAGTCGGGCGAATGTTGTTGAATTTATGTGAATTTCAGTTGGTCGTCACGAGTCCTGTTCACTGTCTGATTTTCAGGGATATGTCATTATGACCTGAGAGTGAGTTGATCTTATAAAATTTTTTATTTACAATCATTAGGTCTGAATTAAAATATGGAAAGTCGCTTATACTCTTAGTGTTATATTTACATACTTTATATATATATATATATATATATATATATATATATATATATATATATATATATATATATATATATATATATATATATATATATGTGTGTGTGTATGTATGTATGTATGTATATATATATATATATATATATATATATATATATATAGAGAGAGAGAGAGAGAGAGAGAGAGAGAGAGAGAGAGAGAGAGAAAGAATACTAGTTTCAAATTTGCCATAACAATAGTCATAAACCACTAAACCTTAAATACACTTACAAATCTAAGTAATTTCCCCTAAACGCTTCCCCAAAAAAAAGCAAAGTGAACTGTGCTAAATTCCTTCTCTTAACAAATGTAAACACTTCGACCAAAATACGAAACACGGAAGTATAAGTGCGGTCAACAAAATTCAACTTCATTTCATTTAATTCTATTTAAAACTTCCTTCCGCGTTCTCGTCAGCCACAAACCACAAATAAATTACTTAATTACACACTCCCAAATCTTGCGTTGGCGGTTCCCTTTGATGCAAACAAGCAAATAAACAAACTCGGGCTTCTGAGTGGATGGAGAAGAAGAAGAAGAAGAAGAAGAAGAAGAAGAAGAAATTGTCCCGCGAAGTTACGCCTTAAGAGTTAATTAGGTTTCTGTCTTCAGATCATAATTGCAGACTTCTTCTTGAGGGGGACAATTTCATTTCCCGGAAGAAGAAGAAGAAGAAAGAGAAAAAGAAGAAGAAGAAGAAGAAGAAGAAGAAGAAGAAGAAGAAGAAGAAGAAGAAGAAGGAGCGTGAGATACTGAAACGAGGGAAAGAAGAAGGAGAAGAATTAAGGTTTCTGTCTTCAGAAGAAGAAAAAGGAGAAGAAAAGAAGAAGAAGAAGAGGAGGAAGAAGAAGGAGACAATTTCATTTCCCGGGAGAAGAAGAAGAAGAAAAGGAGAAGAAGGAGAAGGAGGAGAAGGAGAAGAAGAAGAAGAAGAAGAAGAAGAAGAAGAAGAAGAGGAAGAGGAAGAAGAAGAAGAAGGAGCGTGAGATATGAAACGAGGGATTTTCTTTCTGCAGAAATGATTTAGATTTTATTTTGTACAATGGAAAACATCAGGTGAAACCGAAATAAAAACTAAGATTAAATTAACAGACGAGGACTTGTAAAATCTCTCTCTCTCTCTCTCTCTCTCTCTCTCTCTCTCTCAAGTTGCCATATGTGACTTCTGGTTAATATCTTCCTTCAAGTGTCAAAAACTTATGCTTGAACTGGTAAAGCAATATTGTGAAGTGTTGTGTTTCTGTAAAAGTGAGTTGTTGACACTGACTTAGATAAGAAAAAAAATGTAAGTGGTGTTAATCACATTATATCAATATTGTGCGAAAGGAAATCTAACGATAAAAATGATAAAGATCTATATAGAAAATGTTGCCTTAGGTGAAAGGAGACATAGTTATGAAATGATAGCTTTGGTATGCATAGAAATAAGCTCCATAAGGATTTTGACAATCAGATTAAGAAGACGGGGGGAGGGGGCGGTTGGTACCACGATGAGATTATTATCCCAAAATCAACAAAATAACATCCAGGTTGGAAACTCTTGGTTAGTTGCTATAAAATATCTATGATATTCTTGATTTGATTCCTAGATTTAATGCTCTGAATTCGTAAATAAAACTACCTCCTAACAATTGCAATGATTTTATATTGTTTTATCAACACCTGGTTAATGGGAATGTCTTTCCACGTGAAGGCATTGATATCTGTCTGTTGGTCAAACAAAGTATCTCTGGCGTCCTCTGACATTATTAACAACTAATTATCACATTATCCAACAGATATAATTTTTCCCACCTGATCATATTCATCACGTGAAAGTTATCAGGTTCCTTGGTAAGGTTTCCAGTCAGGTGACTCATCAAGACACAACAATACCTGTTCACCATATGCCTTCGTTAGACACAACACCTATCTGGCTATAACAAATGTTTAATTTTAAAATTTTTTTTTGTGTGTGTAATATGTTTTTCTGAGGCTGAATGTAAGCTAAGCAGACGCAAATTGCTGATTTCCATTTCCTTAATGAGTCGTCTAAACACCCCCCAAAACAAATGTTCTGCGCGCAGGTGTCGGTTTAGTAAAGGATCCTCATTACAGATGCCCGACGATGTTACCTCGAAACCGTGACACCTGGCATCGCGAGAATAACATTTGTCATTTCTCTGATTCTGAACAGTAAACAAACGCACCTTTTGGTCATCAATACCTGCTGAGCCAGGTCAAGGCTGGCTTAGTTGTCCGTGATATTTAACTGTCAAGCTATGAACTGGGGCACTTCCGTCCATTCAGCACTTAGGATAGTGAGAAGGAGTTGGAGAGGTTGGACAGCAAGGTAAAGATGAGGTACAAGGATCTAAAAATGGAACTGGGAGGAAACCCCACGGCTGCAATAAAGAATTAGTTAGAGAGGTTGGACAGCAAAACTAGGAAGGACGCGGGGATGGAGGTAAAGTAAAAAGATGAAAAGTAGATGCAGCTAGGGGTCGAGGGGACGCTGCAAGCACCCTTTAGCAATGCCTACAGTGCACCACGTGAGGTTCAGTGACGGCACTAACCCCTTACAGGGAAGGTTGTCTTACTGAGACGAGGATTTTGAAGAGTTTTTTTTATAACATTATCCTTCAGAAAATGAAACAAATCAAAATTTATGTTTATAAATCATTTTCAAACATTGTTTTTAGTTTTCTGTAAAAGAAAACTATTGTGCCGGCTTTGTCTGTCGGTCCGCACTTTTTTCCTGCCCACCCTCAAATCTTAAAAACTACCGAGGCCAGAGGGCTGCAAATTGGTATGTTGATCATCCACCCTCCAATCATCAAACATACCAAATTGCAGCTCTCTAGCATCAGTAGTTTTTATTTTATTTAAGGTTAAAGTTAGCCATAATCGTGCTTCTGGCAACGATATAGGATAAACCACCACCGGCCGGTGGTTAAAGTTTCACTGGCCGCAGCTCATACAGCATTATACCGAGACCACCGAAAGATAGCTATATATATATATATATATATATATATATATATATATATATATATATATATATATATTTTTTTTTTTTTTTTTTTTTTTTTTTTTTTTTTTTTGCCTTGATCATACGCTGTAGCGGCTGTACAGAAAACTCCGGCGCATTTTTTTGCTCGTTATTATGCGTGTTAGCTCCTGTCAATATAATTCTGTGATCTGTTTTCTCATCTCAGACTGAATTCTCGTACTCACTTAATCCAGTGCAACTTGTTACCACATAAGGAAAACTGTCCTGAGCGGTGCATACGTTTTCTCTCTGCCCCGAGACACGTATCTCTTTTGCAATCTAATAGAACGAAACACAGCAAACGAACACAGCAAAACAACGCAGGAAATAAATACAGGAGACGAGAGATTTACGGAACGAAAGTAAATCCTATGGAAGACATTGGGCTTCTGAAGTGAATGCGTTTTAATGATTAAATCGAGTGATGCGTGTCAGATTTTTTAACTTCGATTTTTCCCGGGGTCTCGTTCGCTCTCTTGATCCAAATGGATGCTTGTGAATCAGTTGGAAGGGATTACGGATTCATCAAAAATACATTGCTACGAGACGCAGCGGTGGGAAGTCACTGATCTGTCAGAATAAATGAAAGTTGCTACGTACGAGATGCAAAAGTGAAAACGGGACGCTTTGGAAATGAACAAAAGTACCCATTCTTTCGAAAGGACTTTTCGTCGTTACTTATACAGGAGCACTGGGAAACCACTTTTGTCCAGGTTTTTCAAAGGGCGAGTTGATTTTGTTTACCAAAAGCCTGCCGCTTTAAGTTCGTCTATTTTACTCATTTCTCATGCCAAAAAAATTCCCTTTACGACAAAGGAGAAGACGCTGAAAGACAACCACCGCTGAAAGACCCTGCCAGGCAGCACGAGAGAGGGAATAAAGACTTAATCTCTTTAAGAAAGACTTCCTTTGGGGTCTGAGAGGCTTCCTTCTTTAGAGCTGATTTCTACACCGACGGAACTCTAGAATAGAGCCGAGCATTAGACCCTAGTTCCTCTTTCTAAGAGGATTAGAGTTCATTTCCGTCTCTCTCTCTCTCTCTCTCTCTCTCTCTCTCTCTCTCTCTCTCTCTTGAAATCTCTCTCTCTCTCTTCTCTCTCTCTCTCTCTCTCTCATCTGAAGAAGAAAACCTGTGATGTTTAACAAGATAAATGGATCAAAAAATTATGACTCTCTCTCTCTCTCTCTCTCTCTCTCTCTCTCTCATCTGACCTTTTTTTTTAATTGAAGAGAAACCTGTGATGTTTAACAAGATAAAAGGATAAAAAATTATTCTCTCTCTCTCTCTCTCTCTCTCTCTCTCTCTCTCTCTCTCTCTCTCTCTCTCTCTCTCTCACACATAAACGCACCCTTAACCATCAAAATTCACAAACAAATTAACCTTTTGCAAATTAGTAAACATTTTCCCTTATACCATGCACCTCACAATCGTCTTGATTCTCAACAGGTTATCAGCAC
Source organism: Macrobrachium rosenbergii (assembly GCF_040412425.1). Classification (NCBI taxonomy): domain Eukaryota; kingdom Metazoa; phylum Arthropoda; class Malacostraca; order Decapoda; family Palaemonidae; genus Macrobrachium; species Macrobrachium rosenbergii. The sequence goes on along the minus strand of NC_089780.1, from coordinate 8,085,974 downwards.
GATAACTTATTACCTGCTCGTACGATATTCCGTTTCTCCGCAAAGAACGTAAACAAACAAACAGCCAATCAAAAGCAGGCGTTTTCAGACCCCGATAATCGGCACTCGGCCCTCGGTAATTCATACCCCACTTCTGGACTGGAGGGCTAAAAAGAAACAACAACAGTTGTTTCTTCTTTCAAATCGGAGCAATACTTGTGACCCGAAGTAAAGAAAAAAAAAAACAACAGTTGTTTTTCCTTTCAAAGTGGAGCAAACATCGCCACAGCCCTTTGCGAGTCATGTGGGAGACTTAGGTTGTTTTGATTTGATGCTGTAGCAAGAAATTCCTAGAGAGTTACTTTTGGTAGCAAACGTTTCGTTCAAACGTAAACACTGAACGTTTTTGGTAAGCTGGACTTTGTTCTCTCTGAGGCTTCTTCCTGGAGATATTGACAAACGTTGTGTTTCACAGAAGACCGAAATGGGACCATTATGCAAGGTATGTCAGTTTTTAGTTTTAATTTTAATTGATTGTCTAGACTACAGTAACATTTACCTGCATTACAGCCTTACTGTTGCTGAGTTACTTTTATTCCATCTCTCTCTCTCTCTCTCTCTCTCTCTCTCTCTTTGAATCATTGTTTAAAGAAAGATTTACCTGCATAATAAAGTTTCAGAGTTTCATTGTTACTCAGTTGATATTATTCCATCTCTCTCTCTCTCTCTCTCTCTCTCTCTCTCTCTCTCTCTCTCTCTCTTTTTTTGGATCATTGTCTCCTGCATAATAAAGTTTCAGAGTTTCATTGTTACTCAGTTAATAATATTCCATCTCTCTCTCTCTCTCTCTCTCTCTCTCTCTCTCTCTCTCTCTCTCTCTCTCTCTCTCTCCATCCCATCATGGATTCAATAATATTTGGCTAACGATTACGCTGCCTCTATGATAATTCAGCCGAACCTCTACTTATTATTCATGGAAGATTTAAACCACGAACAAAAGCAAGATTTAATTCTGGCATTTCAGTTACTTTTTCTTCCATGTAGAAAAAAAAATTTTTCTTTTGTTATATCAAAATTCTTTTCCTTCGTTTTGATTTTTTGTCCCTTTTGTTACCTCTTTTTCTTTTTATTTTAAGATCTTCCTCATTTACTTTTTGTCTTGCATGTTCTTGAAAACCTAAATTCAAGAAGTATGTGGCAAAGATAAACAAGTCACAAATGCGCCGAAGTTTCTTCGGCGCAATCGAGTTTTATGTACAGAGTATAATCAAGGCCACCGAAATTTCAACCACGGCCCAGTGGTGGCATATCCTATATCGCTGCTAGTAGCACGATTATGGCTAACATTAACCTGAAATAAAATAAAAACTGCTGATGCTAGAGGGCTGCAATTTGGTATGTTCGATGATTGGAGGGTGGATGATCAACACACCAATTTGCAGCCCTCTAGCCTCAGTAGTTTTTAAGATCCGAGGGCGGACAGAAAAAGTGCTGACGGACAGACAAAGCCGTCACAATAGTTTTCTTTTACAGAAAACTAAAAATTCCATCAAACCTGTGACATATCTCCGTCATCTACAAAATCACCCTATTTCAAGCGTTAGTTTCGTGGGGGTTACAAACAAACGAAGGATTTACAAATTATAAATACACACGCATCTGTGTATGAATTCCACCAACCAGCCTCGAGACGACAACGCTGCTGCACTTTACCAAAACGGACAGGATTCAGGCCTTAATTTAATCTCTCTCTCTCTCTTTGTTGAACCCTCATTCTGTTTTTCCCAAGACACCGCACGGGCCCTAGGGTTAATCTCCTCGCGACAGATAGACCATAACTTTCGTAAACTGTTGGTCCATGACAGGTTAGTTTTGTATATCTGCGAGGGAGGCGTTCCTGCTTTTGTGAAGGTGTGCCGTGTATATAAATAGGTTTTTGGTTGTCCAGGTTACAAGAACTTCATTGAATTCAAGTGAATTTATGAATAGGAAGTTTATGCTAAATATGTAACATGTTTTTTGTCATCCAGGTCATTAGGATTTGTTTGAGTTTAAGTGAATTTATAAATAGGGAGTTTATCTGAATATCTAACATGTTTTGGTCATCCAGGTCATTAGGACTTGTTTGAATTTAAGTGAACTTATAAATAGGGAGTTTATCTGAATATCTAACAGGTTTTTGGTCATCCAGGTTACAATGATTTGTTTGAATTTAAGTGAATTTATGAATATTGAGTTTATACTGAGTATGTAAAAGTTTTTTTGGCTATCAAGCCAAGAAATTGACTGAATTTCAGTTAATTCAACTGACTGAATTCAAGTAAAGTCATTATGACTTTTTTAGACCTCGAGAAATTCGAAAATGAGCCATTGTTTCAGCAAATAACCGGACTTAGGTAACAAAAAGTTTTGTTTTTTAATTGATGTTCAAAAATATAAAACTGAAAAAAAATTATTTTTTCTGGCTATTGTTCAAACCATGAGTTTTTCCTAAATGTCTCAAAATGCTGTATTTTCTAGAGAAAATAATTTCATTTTGCGATTACTTTAACAGAGACAGGGACTTATATTCAGACAAGAAGAAGGGAAGAGAAAAATAAGAAATAAAAGGCAGATTTCATCGTATATGAAACACATGAACTATTTTTACTCGAATGCAGTGCTTGTTGAAGTTAGAAAAATTAATACTGAAGGATTATTTCCAATAAAAGTAAGTGCTTATGAATTTTACATTTTACTTTAAACGGAAAAAGGGAATTATATTCAGACCGAAAGAGGAAAGAGAGAGAGAGAGAGAGAGAGAGAGAGAGAGAGAGAGAGAGAGAGAGAGAGAGAGAGAGAGAGAGAGAGAGAGAGAGAGAACCGATTTCATTGTCGATGAAACGCATCTCAGTTCTTGCTCGAAAGCAGTGTTTGCCGACTTAAAAAAAGAAAAAAAAAATAAAAATCAAACAATTCATTCCTGATCGCCCATGCCTTCGTAACTGAGAAAAATCCTAATTGGGAAACATCCACAATACTGAGAAAAGTCCTTGAGAGAAAGAGAATAACAAATGGTGCAGAAGCTTTTCAGAAGAAAGAAGAAGGAAGAGAAGACTGAATGGGAATAATCAGGTTTTGAAAAATTCATCCTCTCTTCGGAGAATTTCATTTTTTAGTCGTCCGCACTTCTTTCTGTCCGCGCTTTTTCTGTCCGCCCTCAGATCTTAAAAACCACTGAGGCTAGAAGGCTGCAATTTGATATGTTGATCATCCACCCTCCAGTCATCAAGCATATCAAATTGCAGCCCCATAGCCTCAGTGGTTTTTAATCTTATTTAAGGTTAAAGTTAACCATGATCGTGCTTCTGGCAACTATATAGGCCAGGCCACCACCGGCCCGTGGTTTAATGTTTCATGGACCGCGGCTCATTCAGCATTATACCAAGACCACGGTGGCCTTGATTATACGCTATAGCTCCTGTACAGAAAACTTGTTTATTATGATGGAGATCTTTTGTAGTTTTATATAAAAGACAGGAATTCCTTCGTTTGTGGAACATTCAAGAACTGATAAATCTGGGATACGTGAGAGACAAGGTTCATCCATTCCTATAGTGGAATCTTTCTTCCTTTGTTGAAAATTCTTTCGCCTCATATTGAATAATAGCATGGAACCTGTCCATAATGTGCTGAATGAATAAAAATTAATAATTTTTCTCTTAGTATCTGGAGGTTGCAGGATGGGTTTAAACTTCAAGAATGAAGGTATTGTATCAATGATGAAAAATAGATATAACAAGATTTTTATCCGTAATACACAGGTCTTAAAAACAATTTTAATTCTTACTTAAATAATGCTAGCAGATTATACTTTACTAAGCTTAATCATATCCTCTCAGTACAATAATTATCTGAATAATTTATTAGGATTCTCAAATAAACCAGTACATGACGATTTTAATGGCAATACGTTTTCGCTCTCTCTCTCTCTCTCTCTCTCTCTCTCTCTCTCACGTTCATAAAAGCACAGCCTTTGATCTAATACTAATAATGTGTGTTTCCATTATGTTCAAAGGAAGGCTCTCTTTAGAAGACAAAAAATCTTAAGGTGTATGAGAGAGAGAGAGAGAGAGAGAGAGAGAGAGAGAGAGAGAGAGAGAGAGAGAGACAAATAGTCTCCACATAGGAATCAGAAGTCTCCACATAGGAGGTCGAACTTATACCTGAATTCCATTGTGTGTGTGTGTGTGCGCGCGCGTGTGTGTGTGTGTGTGTGTGAGAGAGAGAGAGAGAGAGAGAGAGAGATTCAAATACCAAGAGAATCGAACTGTCTCCAACTAAGAGGTAGAACTTACAAATGAATTCCAGTCTGTGTGTGCATGTCTGTGTGTGTCTGTGAGAGAGAGAGAGAGAGAGAGAGAGAGAGAGAGAGAGAGAGAGAGAGAGAGAGAGAGAGAGAGAGAGAGAGACAGAGGTCTTCGAAAATACGAGGGAATGTTAGTGGTTCAGGAAACAAATGTCTAGAAGGGCAGGAAGCACTTTACGCCCGAAGGAATTATTCTCTGAAGGACCTCAGTCCTTTAGCCTCCCATTAGGAGAGGTATCTGTTGACTTATGGAAGGAATAGGATGCGTGTTATTAAGGACAAGAGTAACGCGAATGGAAAGTTGAATTAGACATTCCTTTCATGGGAAGGAAGCTTTGAGATAGGGATATGTTATGTTGTGTTGCAGGTATTGTGTATTTGTAGGCTGAGAGAGATACATGTGGTTTTATATATATATATATATATATATATATATATATATATATATATATATATATATATATATATATATATATATATGTATGTATATATATGTTCTTATATACATAAATATATGTATGCATATATTTATATATGTATGTGTATGTATGCGTGTATGTATGTGTGTGTGTTTATATGGGGTTAATTGAGCTGGCGATTTCACTAATAATAATAATAATAATAATAATAATAATAATAATAATAATAATAATAATAATAGTAATAATAATAATAATAATAATAATAATAATAATAATAATAATAATAATATCAGTCTCAAAGCAAAAGCATTATTATTATTATTATTATTATTATTATTATTATTATTATTATCACCACAGACATAACCAAAGTAAAAGGTAAAAAAAAACCGCAACATTAAAATCTATGGTTGGCAGATAGACAGACAGAGTCTCCTTCAGCCCTTGTTTTCTCTCCCCAACAATTTTATTCGAATTCTGGTTTATTCTTTTCCTTTGAACACCAACCGTATCGTTTTCCAATTCAAAAACTTTTTTTTATCCATTTTTATTTTTGCCTCAGATTCTAGGCGTCGAATTTCTCCCCCCGGCCCCCACCCTCCTCCTCTCACGTGTTCGAAAAGGAATAACAAAAAAGCCGAGAGAGAGAGAGAGAGAGAGAGTTTGGAGGGGAGTAGAAAAAGTGAACAGGTGTAGAAAGAGTGAACAGGAGAGAGAGAGAGAGAGAGGGGGGAGAGAGAAAGAGAGAGGTGTCTCTAGATTTTTCTAAGATAGACAGATATATCGTTGCCTTAGGGTAAATCCTTTCGAAATACAATCGTTTTCTCTCTTCAAAGCGTTTCTTTTTATAATTCGTCAAAAAGTTTTGAGTTGAGAGAGAGAGAGAGAGAGAGAGAGAGAGAGAGAGAGAGAGAGAGAGAGAGAGAGAGAGAGAGAGAGAGAGATGTGTCTCTAGATTTTACCAAGATAGGGAGATATATGTTGCCTTAAGGTCCATGGACTTTCATGATACAATCTTTGTAATTCATCAAAAAGTGAACAGAGAAACAAAGAGAGAGAG
>NC_089780.1:8047665-8072665 GCF_040412425.1 Macrobrachium rosenbergii | reverse complement strand
GTATAATGTTTTGGGGCAATTATTTCCTGGTAACAAAAAATAAATTAATGGGAAATATAACAGAGTAATTATTTTTTCCACACGTGTTGAAGAATAAATGAATGGAAAATATAACGACAAAGAACGGGCTGAATGAAGAATAAATGAAAGAATGAATAAACGAATAGAAAATAAAAAAAAACTAAAAGGATAAATAATTAGAGAAGGAATTCAATGAAAACATTATGTAACCGGGTGATAATTATAAGAAAATAACGATAAAAAAATGCAATATACAATAATCTTAAAAATAATACGGTCTTAGGAAAACTTGGGGAAAAAGTGAAGAGGAAAAAAGTACCGGGAAAAAGGGGCCTGGGAAAAAAGGACCAGGGGAAGAAAGCCAGGAAAAAAAGGGCTAAGGAAAAAAAGACCTAAAAAACGTGCCTGGGAAAAAAGAGCCATGAAAAAAAGTGCCGGGGGAAAAAATGCTAGAAAAACGGGCTAGGGGAAAAAACCAGGGAAAAAATGGGGCGGGGAAAAAAGACCATAAAACCCGCCCGGTAAAAAAAAAGTACCGGGGAAAAAACTCGAGGAAAAAAAGGTCAGGAAAAACAGAAAAGAATAAAGTTCAGGCAAAGCGGTCCAGGGAAAAAAAGGAAAAATGGGAAAAAAGTGGACAGTGAACGGGCAGACGCCATGATAAGGGAAAATAAATGAAAGACGGGGAAATATACGGGACAGGTGAACGGATGCCCTTTGGAAATATAGGGTCGCTCTAAAAATTTCCCTATAAATTGGTTATTTGAGGGAGAGAGAGAGAGAGAGAGAGAGAGAGAGAGAGAGAGAGAGAGAGAGACGGATAAAAAATTAATGATAATTCTAGTACCAGAAAATAACATTAATGCTTCAGAAAACAATAAAATGAATCTCAGTTCAAAAATGCAATTTGATCAGCAAATTAGCTACTTTGATCAAGATATTTTTTTCTGCGTAGATGAGAGAGAGAGAGAGAGAGAGAGAGAGAGAGAGAGAGAGAGAGAGAGATTTTGCCAACAATGCCTCCGCTATAATAATAAGGACAATCTCTCCCTTATAATAAACATGTTTTTCACACGCCAACACTGAAGATCTATGACACCTTTCCCTAGAGACAACATCAGCTAACATCAGCCAACATCTGACAACATCAGCCAACATCCGACAACATCAGCCAACATCGCTCCTGATTTATCACGGAAATATCCGCCGAATTTCTCACCATTATCAGGTGTCTAGTTTTCCTCCCTGGTGATCGATGGCAACTCTCACTTCCTGATTCGTCTACTTCTTCTCTCCTATTTGTTCCAGAAGGCGGGGCAGCCGTAAGGAGAGAGAGAGAGAGAGAGAGAGAGAGAGAGAGAGAGAGAGAGAGAGAGAGAGAGAGAGGAGCGGATATTATTATTATTATTATTATTATTAATGTTTAAAACCAACCGATATTAACTCTCTTCCCAAAAACACACAGCGTCTCCTGAGAGAGAGAGAGAGAGAGAGAGAGAGAGAGAGAGAGAGAGAGAGAGAGAGAGAGAGGTTCAGTAATCCGAGAGAAACAGAGCTGAGAGCGACAGTGAAGTGCAGTAATCAGTGAAAAACAAAGAGAGAAAGAGAGACAGAAATTCAGTGAAAAAATTGCGGTAATGAGAGAGAGAGAGAGAGAGAGAGAGAGAGAGAGAGAGAGAGAGAGAGAGAGAGAGAGAGAGACACTCTTCCCGCTCATCAGTGGTAAAGAGACAAGTCTGTCTCAAAAAAAGCCAACGGCTGGCTTTGAAAGAAGTAAGGGGGGAATGAATTACCTTCGTTAACCACGGCAAGCAGAAGTGAGAATGTCGCTTTTGATAATCGTCCACTTCTGTTTGTCTTTTCTTTCATGGCGGCACATTCTTTGTTTTGATGTTTTTTTTTCTTGATGGGTTTGTTTTTTGTTAAGGTGAGTATTATTATTATTATTATTATTATTATTATTATTATTATTATTATTTAGGTGCAAAGTTGCAACATCTCTTTCTCATTACTAACTTTTTTTCTCTCTCTCTCTCATTACTAGCCTTCTCTCTCTCTCTCTCTCTCTCTCTCTCTCTCTGATCACTGTACTTCTCTCTGTCTGTTCTCTCTCTGTCTGTCTGTCTGTCTGTCTGTCTGTCTGTCTCTCTCTCTCTCTCTCTCTCTCTAAGAAATTTTTAAAAATTTTCTTGTACCATACTGATTATTCATAATTTTAAAATTCTCTCTCTCTCTCTCTCTCTCTCTCTCTCTCTCTCTCTCTCTCTCTCTCTCTCTCTCTCTCTCTCTCTCAACTTAGCAAAAGCGTAGCTCTCTAATTAAATATTCATGCTCAAATACATTTGTATTCTACAAACTCTTAATGTCTTTACGTCAAGCGTTCCCCGATGCATGACAATTAGGAATATTAACAGCTAAACATAGCCAGCACAGAGAGAGAGAGAGAGAGAGAGAGAGAGAGAGAGAGAGAGAGAGAGAGAGAGAGAGAGAGAGAGAGAGAAGAGATTAATGACTAAAATCAATGTGCCGTGAAAGATCTCATGCGAACCTAGTTATAATCACCATGAACCCAATGTACCAATGTTAAAAGGTTTGCTTACTTGGCTGCATACGATTCTAGACTCTTTGGTGAAGGGGGAAGAAGGTAATATTCGTATGCAGGTAGAATAGTTTTTATTCACATGTTAAAATATCGTGGATGATAAAAAATGTATTGAAAATTCGAGAGATATATTTAATACAAGGATATTAATCTATTTTTTTTTTTATTTTTTTGCTAGACAGGTCATAAAGCAACATTGATAGAAAAATAACAATTTCAATGGAAAGTGAAAAAGAGCTAAACGGAGTTGCATTCAACCTTCATTTGTAATTTTTAAGTATTATTCAGAAGGCTTAGGAATACAACATTTTATTATCAGTGAAACTGGAGGTTTATTATGTAGCCGGTGAATATTTGCTAATATATATGTGTGGATTCAACATCATCAAGATCTAGGCTATACCCGCTCACACACACTCATACACATATACACAAACACACACACACACACACACACACACACATATATATATATATATATATATATATATATATATATATATATATATATATATATATACATAAAGGTTTTTACCATTTCATTTCCCCATTCATAATTTTATTTCCAAGATCCCAAACAGAATCTAAATAAAATAATGCAATTTTTCGCATTTGGCCCAACACGAGTCTCCTTATAAAAATCTAAATACTTATAAAAATTCATAATTAGGAAACATCATTTTATCTCATGATACTGATTTTGCATAAATTTCAGTCCCCCGTATCATTCAATTCCTGATATTAATTTTTTAAAATCACTTTTCAGCCCAAACTTCCCCCAATTTAAAGAATTCCCATTGCGAGACGAAACTCTCGACAAGAAATTAATCGTTTAAGGACCACGCAGACTAATCATTAACCATTCCTAATCATTCCTGGAGACACTAATAGAAACAGTCCCCTGGAATCATTCCCAGTCCTTCGGGGAATAGGATTTTATCGAAGTCAAGGATTTTTTCCTGCAATTCCTTCCCCAAGGAATCGTAAAGTTTTCAGATCGGAGTCCTCAAGGATTCAGTTGCTTGATGAGTTTGACTCATGGAACCAAGAGATATGAAATTTTCATCTGAACTGAGGGTTTCTTTTATTTTTTTATTTTATTTTATTTTATTATTTTTTTATTTATTCTTTTTGGTCAGGTCGGACAAATGAGATCTGTGTGTGTGTGATGGAGGTAAACGAGGCATGATTTTAAATGATTTTTGTTTTACTTTCTTTTATTTGTCAGAATATAATTCTATTATAGTTATTTTTGGGTTTGCAGATTATATCAACTTTCCGTCCTACAGAAGTAAAGGCTTCAGAACATTATAAATATGAAAATGAAATTAATAACAGTTGTATGTTGTATTTACAATGAATGAAAGGACGATGTATATCTATATCTATGTATGTGTACGTTTATACATACACATATATATATGTGTGTATGTATGTATGTATAAAACGTACATATACATATATATAGATATACGTCATTCTTTCACTCATTGTACATACAACATAAATTGTTATTAATTTCATCATATATATATATGTATACATATATATACATACATACATACATACATACATACATACATACATACATACATACATACATACATACATACATAAAAGTTTCAACAAACAAAAAAAAAATCACACATCAGCTAAAAGATTTATGCCCCCAAGCAGATCATGATAATTTCCACAAAACGCTACAGACTTTACCGTTCAAAATATGCAAATAATTTTTCAGCGCAGCAAATGTCGTAGTGATATTTCAATTCGCTTGTTTGTATTCAATTAACGCTCGGAGTGAACTCGGGTTATAAAGATTATATAGAACTGACTAATACATTTTTCATTGTGAAGAAATGGACAGTATTGCCTGGTTGACGAACTAAAATGCGTGGAGTAATGTCAACGCAAAAATTGATATGGTAATTTGCGCAGCCGTGTGGAAAGAAAAAGCTGAATAAATATTTTATTTGTACAGAACAGCAGCAATAAAAAAGAATACATATGTTCAACGCTGACAATATGTCAGAGTTCGTGTTCTTCAAGGCTATAACTGGAATTCGTTCTGGTGGAGAGAGAGAGAGTATATATATATATATGTATGTGTATATATATATATATATATATATATATATATATATATATATATATATATATATATATATATATATATATATATATATGTACACAATACGACATATCTTTAAACTTTGCAGCATTTTATTCCAAAAGAAATTTTTACAGAATGCTTTATATTCAAAATAATTTTTATACATCAGTTATTACGACCAATTTTCCTAAAATAATCCGTGTAAATAAATACAACTTAATCAGATATATCGATAGATAGACAGATTTACAATTACTTCCTTTTAACAGAGGATTCTTTTTGAAACCTCAGCTGAAACTAACGTTAGTGTCTCAATCTGTTTTGCTGGGCTCGTTCTTTGCAGGCTATGTTTAGGAAGCAGTGTAATTACGGTTTACCAGCCTTTTCGGCCACCTGTGTAAAAAAAAAAAAATACCAGTGATCAGAAATGATACGAATAAAAACTTCGATTTCCAACTGACTCGAGGGTAGAGCAAATAAACTTGCTTCTCAATTTTGTTGGTTTCAATGAAACAGTTTTTTTTTTTTTTTTTTTGTGTGGGTGTTTTTTCTCGTGTTGGGTTATGGTAGGTCGAAATGATTCGAGTGAGTTTTTTTTTTTTATACAAGCGGTTTAAAAGTTCCATCTCGTCTTTATACAAGATTCTTTGACGTTGGTATTTTTATGCAGATTTTTTTTTTTTTTTTTTGTGAGGCCTGGTCCTCATCCTAATTAGGAAAATGCGTCCACGAGACCCTCGAAATTATTTGGAGTAAAAACGGAAGAAAAACGTATTTAGTAAACATACAAAACAAGTAAAAATATGCGCCGAGGTTTCTTCGGCGCAGTCGAGTTTTCTGTACAGCCGATAAAGCGTATAATCAAGACCGCCGGAAATAGATCTATCTTTCGGTGGTCTTGATATAATGATGTACGAGTCGCGGGCCATGAATCTTTAACCACGGCACGGTGGTGGCGTGTCCTATATCGTTGCCAGAAGCATGATTATGGCTAACTTTAACCTTAAATAAAATAAAAACTACTAAGGCTAGAGGGCTGCAATTTGGTATGTTTGTTGATTGGAGGGTGGATGATCAACATATCAATTTGCAGCCCTCTAGCCTCAGTAGTTTTTAGGATCTGAGGGCGTTGGTGAAAGTTTCATGGGCCGCGGCTCATATAAAGCGTTATATCGAGACCACTGAAAGATAGATCTATTTTCGGTGGCCTTGATTATACGCTGTAGCGGCTGTACAGAAAACTCGAATGCGCGCCGAAGAAACTTCAGCGCAATTTTAACTTGTTTCATTAAACTCCTCAGTTATTGTAATTAAAACTGTGTTTTACAGAGGAATCTTAAGTTCAGTCCTTTGTGACTTTAAAATTCAATCACTGTCCTCCCTTATTGGAAATGGCTATGCATAGTTGCGTGACGTTCACTCATATTCAGCCATCTACCTTTTGACTGGGTCATGACACTGTCTCAAGCAGAGGTGAAAGCACTGGGAAAATATGAGTGAGTGAATATTCTTGCTTGTTGAAAGGAGTTATAGGTCCCTAGGGCATAAAGGAACCAGTGTCTGTATGACAGATTGTTGGGTATAAGTATTGATACTCTTTGTGGACATATATATATATATATATATATATATATATATATATATATATATATATATATATATATATATATATATATACATATATATGTGTATATACATACATACATATATATACAGTCATACATACATACAAGTTTAGAGACATAACTTCCTAAGTAGTCCACACTGAATGACACATTGCCGGCTGACGGAAGTAGAACGCAAAACTCAAGAGCTTTCCAAACTTAAACACGAAATGACATTTAGCTTAATAGCACCTGCAACTGAAAGTCTGCATTCGATATCACGTCGATCACATGCATGAATAAGTGCGTGTGGACTGTAAGCTGAATAAACGTTTTTCTTGAATAAAGAATAGGCAAGAAGTCTTTGTGAAATTCCTCTGCTCTCTCTCTCTCTCTCTCTCTCTCTCTCTCTCTCTCTGGCTTTTATAACAACAGAAATTGTTCTAGCGATGAGGGAGAACTTGAGGCAGAGAAATTCTCATAAAGTTTGAATGTACTGTATATATATATATATATATATATATATATATATATATATATATATATATATATATATATATATATATATATATATATATATATATAAATACATATATATATACATAGACACACACATACATATATATATATATGTATTACATTTACATATATACATATACACACATATATATATAGTATATATATATATACATATACATATACATACACATAGCACCCAGATAAATCGCCTACATAAAACTGGTATTTTTGCTTTTACAGTCACCACAAAGCTTTCACACACACACACACACGCACACACACATGCCGCTACCTGTTGCAACACAGTTGGATTAATCCCGACACGTGACAGTCAGTCAGGGAACTTGGCAGAAAAAAGAAATCGTTCATAAGCCGGTTAAGGTCAAGCGAGTGTTGCCACTTCGTTGGTCTCTCTCAATTATTCGTCGACTCTGGTTGAAGAAGACGAATGGAACTCACGAGAAGGAAATTCCTCATTCTTTGGGAACTTCCTCGATTGTCTGTGGGCGAGGATTTTTCGTTGTTGTAAATTTGGTAGTTTTATTAGGCAGTTTCTTTTTTTTTTATATTGTTTTTCATAAAGGTGATTGTAATGTAGTTGGTCGAATTTGCAAGGTACCTTGTTAGGATTCTGTTATGTTAACAACTAAGTGTTCTAGTTTTATATATGCAACAGGTATATATATATATATATATATATATATATATATATATATATATTATATATATATATATATATATATATATATATATATATATATATATATATATATATACATATATATATATATATATATATATATATATATATATATATATATATATATATATATATATATATATATATATATATATATATATATATATATATATATATATATATATATATATATATATATATATATATATATATATATATATATATATATATATATATATATATATATATATATATATATATATATACATATATATATAATGTAAATACACTTTAGAGAGATAGGAAATAACTCTTAATCTGAATCACAAACAGCCTTTCCTTTCAGGATATAATTAGATCTATTTCTTCTGTGTCAAATTTTGATTCATTGTTAGAAATATCTTTCAACACTGGAGCTCTATAAGGACTTATGTCCTCATTGTCACACACAGAGAGAATGACGCCCAGAGAAACATTCCTTTTCAAATTTAAAGCATTCCAGTCCATTCCCATCAACACACCGACCGTATACACGCGAGAATGCCTTCCTATTCTTACCCATTCCTAAAGAATTTGATAGATCTTCACGGCCTTTATTTGGTAAAATTAGAGAGCGTTTTAAGAGTATCGCCACGAAGCCACGATCGAAGAGATTTTCACCAATTCTGTTTTGGTTACCGTGATGACGTCACGAGAGCATTGCGTGACAAGAGGACTTTAGGAGTATGTGTCCGGGTCCATAGACTCTATAAATTGACAGATTTTTACGTGCACACACACACGCACGCCAAAAGCCAAACACCGCGTACATACGTGTGAACCAGACAAGAGTGTGCGCCTATATACGTACATGAGAATTTCAGCACTAAATTTACCTTTGCATAAATACGCAGACTCACACACGTGCATGTTAATCGTTCTGAAAATGGCCGGTCCGTCTCTCAGTTCGTGGCCTTATCATTCTACAAAAAAAAAAAAATGGGAGTGGAACCTGACGTCAGAGCTACAGATGTGGAGTAGTAAATTAGGAGTGACTCACCATGATATTGGAATTTCAAAGCAACAACGTGGCTTTGACATAATTTCTCCGAAGGTGATCAGAAAGACAGTATTAGATTTGTAATACCATGAAGAAATATGCCATCCGATTGATAAGGGGCTTATGTCCACAATTAACAATTTATAGAATTCCTAGGTCATAGAAATGTCGTTCCCTTTACCAGGAGTTCATAGCTGGAAGATTTGCAAGTCACTCACGAATTGAAGAAATCTAAACCAGTAGTTCTTGAGCTTTATTTTTGCCACGCCCCCTATAAGAGTTGGTCCTTCCCTCCACCCCCTACCCCACCTTGCATCTATAAGTAAAATTCCCTCCCAGATTTAAAAACTAAAAGAGTGAATTAGTGAGAAACTTGACACTGCTTCTTAGCGACTCTTGCTAAGAGAATAACGAATATAATTAGGGAATGTTTAATTTTTCCCCTGGGGCTCGCGCCCCACCTCTGAAATTGCTGACGCCTCCCAGGTTGAGAACCACAACTAAGCCTTAAATAACTTCACGCAAAATTACACGGTATCTAATTCCACGCTGTTACAACCAGAACACTCCTTAAACCGCGCTATTTTAGCCATTAAATCTGAATTTACTCGTGGCATAAATTTGCCTGAGTGCGTCAGCACCGCAGCTGAATGCGAGCGAGTAAATCGTCACGAATTGAAACCCGAGGTGATATATTTTTAACTGATAGAAGGAAAAAACTTAAGTATATCTTAGTTTTACCAGACCACTGAGCTGATTAACAGCTCTCGTAGGGCTGGCCCGAAGGATTAGAGTTATTTTACGTGGCTAAGAACCAGTTGGTTTGGTTACCTGGCAACGGGACCTACAGCTTATTGTGGAATCCGAACCACATTACAGCGAGAAATAAAAGGAAGATGTGTAGTACAGCGTGTTCGCAGGGATGTTGACATGATGTTTATGATGCTTATTCGGCACATCATAAAATGAAACAAGTACAAAATGCGCCGAAGTTTCTTCGGCGCAGTCGGGTTTTCTGTACGGCTAATAATCAAGGCCACCGAAAATAGATCTATCCTTCGGTGGTCTCGGTATAATGCTGTATGAGCCGAGGCCCATGAAACTTTAACCACGGCCCGGTGGTGGCATATCCTACATCGTTGCCAGAAGCACGATTATGGCTAGATTTAACCGTAGATAAAATGAAAACTAATGAGGATAGAGGGCTGCAATTTGGTATGTCTGATGACTGGAGAGTGGATGATCAACGTACCAATTTGCAGCCCTCTAGCCTCAGCGGTTTATAAGATCTGAGGGCGGACAGAAAAAAAGTGCGGACGGACAGACAAGCCATCCCAATAGTTTTATTTTACAGAAAACTAAAAAATCGAATAATGGAGCACCTATATGGACAACTTGCGTGCAAGAGACAATTATTGTAAATCGTACGTAGGCTTTATTGTTTAGGTGTCCCAACTGGCCCGCCCGCCAGGTGTTCGCTAGTAATTTGTTCGATTTGAAGCAGCGATCACTTGGTCCGAGATTCAGTGGAGCGATGAGAAGAATTATGCACGAAAAATATTTAATTGTGTTTTTTTTTATATATAACTGAGAATATATTTTGGTCAAGATTTCTTTCATCTTTGTGTTTTGAATAGAACTGGTGATTTTCCCGCACCAAAGTGATTTATTTGTATGCTTTTTTTAAGTATGGATGTGAAGATAGAGTTTTGGCAAAAATTTTTATGTACGTAAATATCTCTAGCGATTTCCTTATTAAAACTTGCGTCCCAATCTTGGTTTTATGCTTCGATACGTTATTGTTAAGAGCTTTACCTGTTACCCAGTGCTTGGGCGCTCTCGGTATATCAGAAATTCTCTTTGTAAGAGAACGCGTAGAAATTTATATTCGTTTTTGAGAGGCAACTGAATAATGTCATGAAAACGAAAAGATTGAAAAGAGCTAAACCTCAGGTTTTATTCGTCGACTTTGCTATAATTATTTAACAATGAAAATAAGCTTTCTCGTGTATCCAATGTATATATATATATATATATATATATATATATATATATATATATATATATATATGTATGTATGTATATATGAAACATATGCATGATATACATTACAATCACCAAGGGAAGCAGAGGCAGTGATCGAATTCCAAATCTTGATTGCAGAGTGAAACAAACAGTCAATGAATATAAAAAAAATTAGGCATTAAAGGTTTCCATAGAGTAGATAAAGGTATGTCAAAGAGATAATGTGGGCTTCAGCGGTTGTGTTAAAAGGATTCACTGGGAATTCAACCAGAGCTGAAATTATTATTATTACTTACTTCGCTTTGTGTGTGAATTCATTCAAGTTTGAGCAAATGTTAACAGGGATACATTATCGACTGAATATCTTGGAGCAGTTTAGAGCTATTACAGATTCTAACATTATATATATATATATATATATATATATATATATATATATATATATATATATATATATATATATATATATATATATATATATATATATATATATATATATATATATATATATATTAGCTACAAACCCAAGAGTACAAGTATCTTATTTGCGTATAAAAATACATTTATAGAAGCTACCCTGTCTCTCTCATAAACCATTTATAAAACCTACAGTATGTGACTCACAGACTTAAAAAACAAGTTAACAACAGATTCTAACAAAGAGAAGGCTTCAATCAAGGCCTCATCGAGGCTTCTTAGTCTCCTCTAAGAGGCTAGGCCAGCCGAACCAAGCGTCCACGTTCCTGACTCCCAGAAATTCGTAACCTTTCTCCGTCAGGTACTTCTTCAGGTACTCGACGCCCTCTGGGATGTGGTCGATCTCGATGCACATCAGACGAAACGTCACTTTGTCCCAGGGAATCGTCTGGAGGATCTGGAGAGGGCGAAAGATAAATTGGTCTATCAATTTTCCTCATGACAAGTTCACTAGTTCAGGGGAAGATGCAATGCATTGCTACCCTGAGACAATTCGCATTGTATTTGAATAATTTCTTTATTTTTTTATCTGTTTATCTGTCTATTTATTAATTTATCTTTCTTGTTTCCTTATGAAAAAATTATCTCTTCCTTTTAATGTCCTGTTACCTTGTGTAACTTTCTTTGTAATAAACACCATATTGTTTGGAAGCTTAGATTTTCGAGTCAGTGGCCCATTTGGTGGGCTTGTTCCATATGCATAGGGGTTTATCTCTAGTTGTTAAATTCATAATTTGAATTAATTTAAAATTGAGAATACCTAATGTAAAATTAACACAAATTATGCAACAATAATATTAGTAATAATAATAATAATTTCAATAAAGTGTCAATCGCAAATGGTTACTAATCATTTTATGGTTTACTCTCCATGTCATGGTGTTTATCTGCTAAATAATAATAATAATAATAATAATATAATAATAATAATAATAATAATAATAATAATAATAATTTTCTTTCAAAAAATGTCATGGGGTTTATCCTTGCAAAAATATCAATAATAATAATAATAATAATAATAACTTTCAAAAAATGTTCCTTGCAAAAATATCAACAATCATCCAGACTTTATCCTCCAAGTCATGGACTACAAATTGAGCTCAAGGGACCCACAAACCTTCATTTCAAAGGCCTCAACATCGAGTGACAAAAAATCCACCACCTTGATCTCCAGGGCCAGAAGGATCGAGTAGAAAGGTATGCCTTTGATCTTGACGCCTGTCTCTCCTATGTGACTGAGCTCGTTGTATTTTTCGTCTAAGCTGCGTGAAGGGAGAAGCGAGGACGTCAATTTGTGTACAGCATAGTCAGCCATGTTTTAAATATCTCGAGTCGTTTGTCTTGTCGTACGAGTAAGGGAACGAGATGTTATTATATAGCAAGATCAAGTTGTTGTTGGAAACACACAAAGATAAATAAACAGGCATCTTCAAGATAATATTTTTGTTTATGTATATTGAAGAATTCAGCAAATGTATATAAAGAATACATACATATATATGTATGTATGTATGTATATATATATATATATATATATATATATATATATATATATATATATATATATATATATATATATATATATATATATATATGATTATTATCACTTTTGTACGTGATTCATTTATCAACATTACCACAGGTGAAAAATAACGAAATTATAAACACACTTTATTTCCTTCGTCAATGGCTTGAAATAAAGTCGAAACCGGTCAGACCTAACCCTTTTGTTTATTATTTTTCACCTGTGGTAATGTGTGATATATATATATATATATATATATATATATATATATATATATATATATATATATATATATATATATATATATATATATATAAAACAGGCCTTTGGAATAGGGCAAGATATTTATGCTTATATACAATAGATTATTCATGTTCCTCCCGAAAATTAATGAAAGCACTGAATTTTTCATTTTTTCAAAGTTGCCTGAGAGAGAATTATTTTGTTTTATTGAATGAATAAAGACTCGGAGTTCTTGATTGCTTGGAGAGCAACTTTTATCAGTCTTCTTAAGAGCGGCACTCAAGTTCCCAAGCCCACATATTACCGTGTGAACATCAGAAGAAGAAGAAGAAGAAGAAGAAGAAGAAGAAGAAGAAGAAGGAAAACATTTCAGCCTAATGATTCACACTAAACTATTTTAAGTAGCTTTAGGAATTGTCGAAAGTTCCCAAGTCCAAATTACTGTGTAAACATAAGAAGAAGAAGAAGAAGAAGAAGAAGAAGAAGAAGAAGAAGAAGAAGAAGAAGAAGAAGAAGAAGAAGAAGAAGAAGAAGAAGAAGAAGGAAGACATTCCAGCGTAGTGATTCACACGAAAAACTGATTTCAGTTGCCTTAGGAGTGGTAGAAAGTTCCCAAGTCAAAATTACAGTGTAAACATCAAACGAAGAAGAAGAAGAAGAAGAAGAAGAAGAAGAAGAAGAAGAAGAAGAAGAAGAAGAAGGAGGAGGAGGAGGAGGAGGAGGAGGAGGAGGAGGAGGAAAACATTCCAGTCCAGCTACTCACACGAAACTGATTTCAGTAGCGTGAGGCGTGGTCGAAAGAGCGACGTTCATGGAAAAGGCATTCCTGTGCTTTTGACGCAGCTGTTTGTACGCTTCCGGATGCGGCTCGATCAAAAGGCCCCTCCAGCCCAGTTCTCTCTCGAAGTAGAGAGTGTTGCTCAGGTATTCTCCGTCCAGGGCTCCTGCCTCTATGAAAAAGCCGCCCCTCTGTTTCAAAACATAGGAAATGCATTTTTTTTGTATGTTCAGTCATTGTTTGATCTGCGGACCTGTGGACTGGTTATATCATATGAGTGTTTTTTTTTATTTATTTATTTATTTATTTTCTTTACAAAATTTATGGTTTTATTTATACATGGCTGTTTAGTTTACTTAGCATAAACATATGAATGATTTTTACAGTAGTTCTGAGGCTTTTTACGTGTGGTTATTTATTCTTACAGGTGTTAATGTTTTAGATTTTGTCTTGAAATGGACTGTGTTTCTATTGCAATGTTGCATTATGAAACAAAATAATAATAAACAATGTATATACACAATCGACAATGTGTCTTTCCACTTGAAAGAAACTAGAATACAAACATCTATTTTATCGCTGCTTATCTCTAGTTTAGTTGTCAAATCTAGGTTGAACAATTATACGAATGGTAAGAATATTTTTAGAGAGTAAACGTTTTGTAGGTGTAGAGAATCAGATAGAATTTATGATTTATAAAATCCTTTTGGTTGCATAGAACCAGATAAAATTCATGATATGGAAATTACATCTACAAGCTAATTTATCTTGCAACAAAAAAGCGAGATGAATATTAATACTTTTACCTATATATATATATATATATATATATATATATATATATATATATATATATATATATATATATATATATATATATATATATATACTGTGTCAATCTCTAAAACATGAGATATACATATCAAGAAAGACGTAAAATAGAAAAATATTGTTTTCCCTCCACCCACCATTCCACGGAGGATTTCCTCAGCTGCATATTCCGACTGACCATACTGGGAGAAGTGTATTTTGCTCGGGTCGCTGAGGGCGTAGGAACTGAGAGAAGGAGGGTCCAGTAGTTCTTGTCGAATGTAATTGACGAGTTGTGGATCGTCCGCTGAGACGCCCTGTAACGTGGGGAAGGTTGAGTGAAAGATCGTCTACTGCGAAGGATTTTGTCGGAATGTCAGTAACGAGAGTTACTTGAAAGACTTGTGGTCTGAAGTGTTACTGAATTGTACTAAGAGCCAGTTGATTTGTTTGTAAAGAATCTACAATGGACACAACTATAAGCACCCTGTTATCAGTGTCATTACTATATAAAAATCTATCTCTCTTCGTGGCCCAGGTCATCGCAGTAACCTCGTTCTGATACCGCGGACCCGAGGTCGAATCTCGGCCGGGCATCAGGATATCTTCATTTCTCTCTTCACTGGCATGTACGCTTAGCAGGGACAAGCGTTTCCAAAATGTGAAGAAATAGAGAAGTCAAGACGGCTTAGTGGTTAAAAAAAATGACGTACGTGTCTGGTTAAAAGTGACCAGCAGATTCTAGTTGTGTCGGCACATATGTTACCACAGCTGATGAAATGTCACGTTCATGTCCCCAGTGCACCGAAGTATTTCAAATATAAAATGTTCTAGAAACCCTCCATTTTGACTTATACATTATTCATAAGGAACTGAAGATAAACATTTCTAAATAGTCACTAAATATAATTGCGTTTTAAGAAACTGAAAATAAGTATTTTCAAATAGATGCCAAACGTAAAAGCGTTTTTATGGTCTGATGCATAAAATTAGACTAACCTGGTTCGAAGCACTTCGATTATGGGAACTTAAAAAGAAATATAATTCTTTCATTGCATCAGAGAGCAGGTAACGAATTATTTAGTGAAAATAATTGGTACCTTGCCCTTCATAAACTTTTTTTTTTATTCGGCTGTCTAACGATAAACGAGTCTACAAGAATATCACTTATGAGCTTTCAATATCTATAAATCTATTTGCATTCGTATATTACAATAATTGCGTCACGCCACCCCACGATTTTATGATCAGTCTAAAAGGACATAAATGCATAAATACTCAATACAGTTTCTCCAAAGAACATAAATTCAGTAAAATAAACGAGATGTTTTTAATTCTAAATTCAGTCCACCCTACGGTTTTATGATCAATATAAAAATATACATAAATGCCTAAATACTCAATACAGTTTCTCCGAAGATTATAAATCATTGGTTCTTAACCTCTCCATTGCCACGCCCCCTCTTAAGAGTTGGTCCTTCCCTCCACGCCCCCCTTCCATCAATGAGTGAAATTCCCTCCCAGATTGAAAGGAAAATAATAAAAAAAAAGAGAAAAAAAGGAGCGTTTTTATTCTTTTGGGAAAGAATTAGTGAGACACTTGACACTGCTTCTTAGCGACTCTCGTTAAGGGAGTAACGGATACAATTAGAGAATTTTTAATTTTTCCCTGGAAATTGCTGACACCCCCTGGAAATTGCTGACGCCCCCCAGGTTGAGAACCACTGTTATAGATAAAATAAAATTAACAAGATACTTTTTATTCTTGAGTGATTTACCTTGTAATCGTACTGGCGGACGACGCATAATTCTTTGGTCTCGTTTTTCCCGGACTGTTGGTTCAGGACAATGACTGGGTCTGAAGGTGTTTTCCCACCGAGAGCCACCGGATTTGAAGGCAGACCTGATTTGGAAGACCGGAGGAGTTACAGTTATAATGATACGTCTGATTCATTCTTTTTTTACAGCTGAATTTTTTTTTACATTGCTTTCATGTATTTGTATCTAAATCTAGAGGTGAGTTTTTCTGCTTCCCCAAGATATAGAAAATCCTCTTTCTTCAATTTGATTCTCTTCCACATTCCCCTGTTTACAGAAACGGTTTTTTGAAATACACAAAACTGTCCGCAAGAAATTTGACAAACGAGATCACCATTTTAGCCTCTCAAGGGATTTATTTTAAAAAACAGTATTTAGGAAAAACAATAATGGATTACGGCTTGACTGCAAAAAAGAGAAAAATTATAGAGCCACCTGACCTTTATAGAGCAAAAGATTTGACACATGACTGTAATGGGCTCTATTTAAATGGAAAGTTTGCTTTTAAACAAAATTGAAAATAATTTTTGATCGTACTGACCAGGATTTTCGTACGGAAATTTATTTTTAAACGGAATTAATAAAAAAAAAAATCTTTGATCATGGAAAGGAGTTTCGCACGAAAACTCATTTTTAAACGAAATTAATAAAAAAAAAATCTTTGATCAGACTAACCTGGAGTTTCATAAGCTGGGGAACACCGAAGAAGTAGGTAAATCCCAAATGCCAAAACCAGGACATACAGAAATTTCCTTTTCAACATTTTGCTGTTGGGGTACAGAGATTTCATTTCTGAAAAAAAGAAATTGTGATTTTTAAATTACTTTATAATTTGCTTATGAAATATTTTTCTCTTGAAATTCATTATATTTTAGGTAATAATTTTTGATATGATAATTATTCTTTATTAAGGTTTTCAATTTTATTGTGGGTACCGTTCTACAAATAAGCAAGTAATTATTTTTTCCACGAATTTGTATCTTACGGATGAAACATTTTCCCTTAAATTCATTATTATTTTAGGTTATTATTGTTAATATGATTATTATATTTTTATGGAGGTTCTCGATTTTTATTAATTGTATTATACTTTATTGCTCCTTCTTTCGATTTTTTTTTTTGCATCAGATGTTAATCAGAATAAGGATATTTAGTTGGCTCCGGAATAAAAAAAAAAAATGTGCAGCGCATAATTAAGGCCACCGAAAATAGATCTATCTTTAGGTGGTCTCGGTATAATGCTGTATGAAACTCTCAGCCGACCGTGGTGGACTGAGTTGTCGTTGCCAGAAGCACGATTATGGCTAACTTTAATCTTAAATAAAATACAAACTACTGAGGCTAGAGGGCTGCAATTTGGTATGTTTGATGAATGGAGGGTGGATGATCAACACACCAATTTGGAGCCCTCTAGCCTCAGTAGTTTTTAAGCTCTGAGGGCGGACAGAAAAAGTGCAGATGGACAGACAAATCCGGCACAACAGTTTTCTGTTACAGAAAACTAAAAATGCAGACGTACTGGGAATCAGTTTCGCTTACCTGAGCTCAGTCGCTACCTGAGAAAGTTCATTCTGCGCTGGGCGGAGTATCAGTTACTCGCTACATATGTTTCGCTAATAGTTCTCACTTAGTTTCGAAAATAACAATAATGATAATTAGGTTTCACTGAATGATATAGCACATGACAGGTAACCATTTTGTTAAAAATTTAACTTTCTATTCTTCTAAATGATTACCTTACTCCCTCGTTGAGTTCCGCTTAAAAGTTTTCAAATGATAGCTTGAGAGTTACGCCAGAAATAGATTAAAATATTTATCAAATAGATCAATATAGTTTTGTTCTATAAAACTGCGTGAAGAGAAGGCGATATGTTTGAGGACTGTATAGATGCGGCTATATCACTGTAATTAGTCACTGTCTTTATCACGTATAGAATTATAGAATCGGTTCTATGTCTGTTAACACTGCTCGTCAGGAATAATATGCTTATATTCTATAAAACCGTTTAAAATTTTACATAGTTTAAGGCTGTTTCACTGTAATTAGTCACTATCTTTATCGGGTATAGAGTTATAGAAATTACTTTTTTATGTCTATAAACGCTTCACCAAGAATTCTTAATCACCAGAGCTTCGATTTTTTTTTAGAAAGCATAGGGTACTCCAATTCTCAATAGTTCTAAATAATGACACTACTATAATTCCCGCTGTTTTGGATCATACTGGCCTTATGCCATCACAAGAGCAATTTAGACAACAAATAACTTCTATATTCATAAATACTGCTCGTCATGAATTCGTTATCACGTTTTTAATTCCCGAGTTTTGAAAAAGAAAATTTTTTTAGAAGGTATAAGACACTCCAATTCTCGATAGTTCCAACTAAAGGCACTATGGTGGTTACTGTTTAATTCCTGCTGCCTGGGATCAAGGTAGCCTTATGCCAGCAGCGCGAGAGCTATATAGACGTCAAATTATTTCTATATCTGTACACAGTGCTCGTCAGGAATTTGTAATCACATTTTGTGTTCCCGAATTCTTAAAAGGCTTTTCAGACGGCGTAATGTGCTCCAATTCCCAAACAGTTCTAAATAACGCCACTACTATAATTCCCGTTTAATTCCTGCTGCTTGGGATCAATCTGGCCTTATGCCGGCACGAGAGTATATAGATATCAAATCACTTCTACATCTATAAACACTGTCAATCAGGAATTCGTAAGCGTGTCTTTAATTCACGAGCTTCAAAAAAAGTTTTTCAGAAGTAAGACGCTCCATTTCTTAAAATTACCAACTCAAGACACAATGATGGTTCCTATTTAATCATTCGAAATCACTTTTTTTAAGCCAGAATTTTGAAAAGGCTTTCCAAGCCGGCATAATGAGCTCCAGTTCTCAAACGGTTGTAAATAACGCCACTGCGATCATTCCCGTTCAGTCCCTGCTGCCTGGGATCAAGCTAGCCTTATGCCAGCACGGCTTCTCGATCGTTCAGCAGGTCACCTGGTGGTATAGGGAGGTAGAATGACAAGCGTTGCTTGTCATACCTGGCGGTGGGAAGATTGGCGGTACAGGTGAGACACCTTTGGATGGTCAAACAGTTCGTCGCCTTGGTTTTAACGTATATATTGATTTCCACCCGCCCCCACCCCCCGTGTGTGTGTGTGTGTGTGTGTGTGCGTGTGTTATCTCGGCGTATCCATAGTATCAAGGTGAAGGTTAGGTTGGTGCTTTAGTTTTGTTGACTTGAGTGTATGCATATATATATATATATATATATATATATATATATATATATATATATATATATATATATATATATATATATATATATATATATATATATATATATATATATATATATATATATATATATATATATATATATATATATATATATATATATATGCAACTTACCTACCCGTGATTTCAAAGCAGTTGGTACACAGTCTGATTAACAACTGAATGAAAAATATGAACCTTTGACACCAGAGGGCCACAAAGTTACATTTAGACAAGTGGTCGGAATCATTTATCTTTTTTTTTTTTTTTTTATCCAGGTTTCCAATTTCTGTGTTAATAGTTTTTGCTCTTTCTCTCACGCTCTTTCCCTCTCTCTATGTAGAGAGAGAGAGAGAGAGAGAGAGAGAGAGAGAGAGAGAGAGAGAGAGAGAGAGAGAGAGAGGAAAAATGGTGGTCTAGTAATTAATAGCAGGTGTCTCTACACCCGTCTCGATTTTCTAAATATCAGGTGTGAACGCCTTATTGCCTGTCAGACTTTATGCAGATTCTGTGAAGCATTTCTGCTCTCTCTCTCTCTCTCTATCTCTCTCTCTCTCTCTCTCTCTCTCTCTCTCTCTGTTGTATCTTTTACACACATACACACACACACACATACACACGCGTATAGATATGAGCAAGACTTCTCGCATTTATTCTACGGAATTCTTAAGCAAAGTCACTCCCTTTCTGGTGATTCATTTGTCTCGTGTCTATATGTTATGTTGATATTTTATATATCTATTTTAATTATAGTGATATATATATATATATATATATATATATATATATATTATATATATATATATATATATATATATATATATATATATATATTATATATATATATATATATATATATATATATATATATATATATATATATACACATATATACGTATATAAGGACAGAGAGACAACGAGAATAAAACGCAACGAGATAAGACAAATGAAAATACACAAGTAATTTATTTCTATGACTGAAACCCCAACTTTCTCCCCAACAGTTCAATCTAAGCATAAATGCTCCACCTCGCGTGAACGGCATTCTCAATCCAACTAATGGTACTGTATGGACCCAGAAACACGACCCAGAATATTGAAGCAGGTTTCGAAAGGATCGAGACAGAAGGGGGAAGGCTCGAGACAGCCTGACAGGCAACGTAGTGGGAGACAGACACAGGGAGACAGACTGATAAGACTGACAGGCGTTGTAGTTTAAGCGAGTAACTGTGGTTACGTTTCGCCTCAGCTGGAAAGTGAGAGACCAGTGTTAGATAGGAAATACTTCTATAAGATTTAGAAGCAACACTTTTGTGTATAACATAGATTTATAAGTCTTAGAAGCAAATCTTCAATGCATCACATAAATTTTTAAGACTGAGAAACAACATCAAATTTATAAGACTGAGAAACAATATCAAATTTATAAGACTGAGCAACGATATTAAATCTGTAAGACTGAGAAACAATATCAAATTTATAAGACTGAGAAATGATATTAAATCTGTAAGACTGAGAAACAATATGAAATTTGTAAGACTGAGAAACAATATCAAATTTATAAGACTGAGAAGCAGTACTAAATTTATAAAACTGAGAAACAATACTTTTATGTATTTTTACTTTGTGAAAATAACAGAATATAAGTGAAAGCTTTAAGACTTAGCCACAACTGAATAGCTTGAAAATTGAGAATCCTCACAATTTGAGAGAGAGAGAGAGAGAGAGAGAGAGAGAGAGAGAGAGAGTTTTACCTATCCCTCTCCCCTGACACACGTAAATGACGGAAATTTGACTCGAAAACCTCATTCCAGTATGCACATCCAAAATGATAATGAAAGCGTCTAGACGTAATTATGATAATAAGCTCCACTTCCAAGGTTAAACTAATAAAATATAAGAAAAATCAGAGATAACTAATTATATTCTTCTTCCCCCTTCTTGGAAAGACTCCGGGTCACCCAAACCAAAATTCTAAAAGAGAGCTTTGTGACACCAATTAATTTAGAATTGTCCATTTAGAATTTGTACTGAATTAGTTCAGCGATTTCGTCCGCGGTCCTGTCGAGATAAGAGGTTGTTTCCGTAAAAACAGTTATTCTGGAATGGAATTCAGATATGTTCATTCTTCTCCCAACTGCTGAGTGAGAGTTTTTGAAATGATGGTTGTGCGGAAAAATTGATAAAAATATAAAAATGAAATTGGTCTCTTTCAGTCTTATGGCTGAAGGAAAGACAATATGAACTATATATATATATATATATATATATATATATATATATATATATATATATATATATATATATATATATATACATATATAAATATATATATATATATATATATATATATATATATATATATATATATATATATATATATATATATATATATATATATATATATATATATATACTAAGCTTTTTAATGACCTGTTTATTCATGACGAATGAGAGTTTTTGAAATGATGGCTGTAAAGAAATAATATGAATGGTTATTGGTCCATTTCAGTCCCATGATCGAAGGAAAGAACTTTCCCAATACCTTTCATTTTGCTTTTTGAAGACTTATTCATTAATGTTGGCTTTAAAACTGATGATGAATCCCGCTTTCAGGAACGAATGACTGCGTGATGAATGAGTGAAAGGAATGAGTCAGTCATTAAATATCGATCAGGAAGGGTATCCATCTCTTCATATCACATATTTTTAATATGTCCCTGGACCAATGGTTACTCGATCAAACAGTCACTATAACTGTACGCTAAAGTCAAGCCTTTGCATTTACCTAACATATTTACGAGTTCATACTTATTTTTGACGAACACATCATAAAAAATTATCCTCGAGGCATTTCAAAACAAAGACCTCCTTCTAATGCACTTTAATTTCTCCCACAGAGCAAAACAGATTAAACCTACAATGGCTTCTTGTTTTTATATTCACGGCACAGTTAGGGAGCAACCTTCCCGCGACGAATTACCCGCCGGGCAAAAAAAGCAGGTGAGTATGTATTCAGGATGATAAATGCGTGAGGAAAATCGTAGGGAGTGCATTACTCATAAGTAAATAAGCAACAATTCCTCCTAAAACGTTTCTGTTGACATAAATTTAGTCCCCGACGTGAAAACTTGTGTGTTTAGTGTCGTAAATTAACCTGGTCGATAATGCTTGCCTTCAAGTATGCTCAAACGTCTGAATTTTATTATTTTTTTTTTACGTTTTCAAATTATTATTTATTAGGGTTGTAACTACGATATAATTCAGATTTACAGATTATACATATATGAATGTATGTATATATATATATATATATATATATATATATATATATATATATATATAATCAACACACAATCACGTGTGGAACTAAAAAAATTTCAATTGAAAGACCCGGGTTCGATCCTGATGTGAGTCAGAAATTTATATATATATATAAATATATAAATATATTTCTATATATATATATATATATATATATATATATATATATATATATATATATATATATATATATATATATATATATATATATATATATATATATATATTTGTTAACATTATTATGCGATTGGTTATAAAATTTTCATGAAACCGTAATGAGAGAGAGAGAGAGAGAGAGAGAGAGAGAGAGAGAGAGAGAGAGAGAGAGAGAGAGAGAGAAAGAGAGAGAGAAACTAATCCTCTAACACAGATCTACCAAATTACCGAAGAACAAATGAAAACTCGGTCCTCGTTAATAATAATAATAATAATAATAATAATAATAATAATAATAATAATAATAATAATAATAATAATAATAAGTTTTCTGTAATACAAAATTCCGCGTTCATTCACCCAAGTAGAGGCTCATGAACGGAGCCAAATCCGACGACGATGTCCGTTTTCTTTCAATCGACGATGTTTGCGAACGCAGCGGTAATTCGAGGTCGAAACTCGACTCGTGAATATGCTTTAGCGGTGTCCGTTTTCTCTCGCGCGGATTTGCGAGGCGAATGGCGGCGCGGATTTTGCTGTGGGATGTGAATTTAGCGTAACAATAATTAGGAATGAGTAAGCGAGTTTTATATTACGTTGCGAAGGAAGCTTTTATTTGTGTAAACGTTAATTGATTTGCTTTTTTTGTGGTTTAATGTCCGTGGATATGAAAAGGTCTGACTTGTACAGTTGACAAATATGTACGTATTTAAATAAAACACACGCACATCATAACGTATATATATATATATATATATATATATATATATATATATATATATATATATATATATATATATATATATATATATATATATATATATATATATATATATATATATATATATATATATGTATGTGTATGTATATATATATATATATATATATATATATATATATATATATAAAACACTATATAAATAAATATATATATATATATTGTTTATATATATATTCATATAGAATATATAGGTGTATGTGTGTGTGTATGTGTATATATATAATATAAATATATATGTATATATATACATATAGCTTTGGTACTAAAATCCTTTATTATTATTATTATTCGACTAAAACACGCGTACAAAAGACAGCCAATGAATATACTCGTAAAATCATCTCTCTCTCTCTCTCTCTCTAAAAAGATCCGTAAATTAACTCATTTTCAAATTGCAACAACAACAGGTTTTGCAAATGAAATTCAGTGATACAACACTGGTAGTAAGTCAAGTTTACAAAAAGAAATGTTCATGAATTATTTTTTATTATTCAGTGACCAACAGAAGTACATAATTTTTTTTTAGAAAAAGGATTTAGGTATTTTATTAAATCCGGATTACGAGAAATATTCCGCGACAGGAAAATGAAAACTCCAAATTTCGTTAACCGAAAAATCCTGTCACATTAAAATGTCGATACTTTTATCCGTCTGGGCTGAAGTATATTGATGCTGCTTTTTCGAAAACGAATGCTAAACATTTTAGATATTTTTCGAATATTTCCATTGAGTTTTTTTATGGTACGACGCCATTAATAATGATTATTTTTGGTAATGCATTAAACATTTTTTGGAATGCTGGCATTGAATTGATGCCGCTTTTTCGAAAATGGATGCTAAACATTTTAGAGATTTTTCGAATGTTTGTATTGAATGTGTTTTTGTTTATGGTATGACTTAATTAATAATGATTATTTTTGGGAATGCATTAAACATTTATGGAATGTTGGTATTAAATTTTTTTATAGTGTATCATTAAAACTGACTCATTTAGGAATAAAAGATTATTGTGAATGTAGCAAAAATTGATTTAGCTGTAAGTATAATCTTTGAAATAGACATACACACTAAAGTACAAATGAAAGTGGTACCTTGTATATATATATATATATATATATATATATATATATATATATATGTATATATATATATATATATATATATATATATATATATATATA
>NC_089780.1:8005165-8042665 GCF_040412425.1 Macrobrachium rosenbergii | reverse complement strand
TCTCTCTCTCTCTCTCTCTCTCTCTCCATTTCATTT
Organism: Macrobrachium rosenbergii; assembly: GCF_040412425.1. Classification (NCBI taxonomy): domain Eukaryota; kingdom Metazoa; phylum Arthropoda; class Malacostraca; order Decapoda; family Palaemonidae; genus Macrobrachium; species Macrobrachium rosenbergii. The sequence continues at coordinate 8,042,629 of NC_089780.1, read as the reverse complement.
CATTTTCTGGAAAATCTCACACGCTCTGGTGTGCAAAAGCTTTCGAAATCTGAGAATTAGCTTTGCGACCTATGGTTTATTTCTGGCGTCAGCCACCAGATGTCACATATGAATCTGACGTATGAATCTGGCTTTGTAAGATATACTTTGTTTCTCGTGTCACCCAGCAGGTGTGGTACACAAATCATATCAAGGGAAACTGATTATTTTTTGTGCTGGTTCTTCGTTCATTAAGGCCTATATAAGAATTATTATTATTATTATTATTATTATTATTATTATTATTATTATTATTATTATTATTATTATTATTATTATTATTATTATTATTATTCAGAAGACGAACACTGTTCATATGGAACGAGCCCACCACAGGGGCCGCTGACTAGAAATTCAAGCTTCCAGAGAATATTATGGTGTTCATTTGAAAGAAGTAACAGAAAGTAATAAGAAATACAGAAAGAAGAGATCAGTTATTAGAAGAGAAAAAATGAATTAACAAATGAATAAATAAATAGATAAAAAAGTAAGTTATAAAAGACAATGAGAATTGCTTTAAGGTAGTAATGCATTGCATCTTCGCTTGAACTATTGAGGTTCCAGTTGCACAACTTCCTAAGGGATTCTGTTCCACAATCCAACGGCGCGAGGAATAAAGGACCTATGGAACTTTGGGGAAGTTCGACAGGGAGAAACATTTACTGCATCCTACTGTTAAATAAAATAAAAAAAAAGAAAATTATCGTGTCTTTGATGTTCATTGAGACCAATGGTTCTTAACGTTTTTATTGCCACGCCCCCTCTAAGAGTTGGTCCTTCCCTCCACGCCCCCATTGCATCTATGAGTAAAATTCCCTTCTAGATTTTAAGGAAAATAAAAAAAGAGAAAGAGAATGGTTGTTTTTATTCTTTTAGGAATGAATTAGTGAGATACTCGATTCTGCTTCTTAGCGACTCTTGTCAAGAAAATAACGAATACAATTAGAGAATTTTAAATTCTTTCCCAGGGCTCGTGCCCCCCCCTTGGAAATTGCTGGCGCCCCCCAGATTAAGAACCACTGATTCAGACCATCACTACATTCGTGTGGTGAGTTCCATCTAATCTTTTAAAAGACTCGGAGATCAAATACTTCCTTCTGCCAATATTCGCTTCTTGTAGGTCTCGTCTGGATAATGAGGAAAAGCCTTTTCACGTCGAAGCCCCCCCCTCAGAAATGTGGAATGAGATCTTCATTAATTCCCTCATTAGTTTTCCTTTCACCGAGGGCGTCAAGAAGTCTGAAGCCTCTTCATTCACAAGCCATGAATATCTCTGTCTCTTGACTGAGATATTTTTTCTTGAATTTTCTGTAGGTCAAGTTTGTAATTTACCGCCGCTGAATACATCAACAGCGTTGACATTTGAATGTAAATGGTCAGAATTGGATGATTTATGTCGTCGTTTAAAACGGGGTCATTAGTCCTGTGTTAATTTTCATTAAATGGGTAGATGCTCATTCGTCACTTTGAGGAAAAAGTAGTTTAAAAGAAAAAGACAGGTCAGAATTTCAGAAGCGATTCAGAGAAATATTAATTCAGGAATTATAAACAAGAGTAAATAAGGTAAAACCCTATAATAAAGCAACTTTTCTGGGGAATCATGTGAATATAAAACTATAAAACTTAACAGCAAAAGAGCAGAATAGAAGGAAATAGGAAAAATAAGGGAGAATTTTACTGGGTGATGGAAAGACTGATAGTGAAAAAGGGGGAAGGGATTCGCAGAACAGGAATGTTAGACTTTGCTAAAAAAAAAAAGTTTAAAAAAGGCTTATAGGTACATTCAGACGAGGACGGAAATGCCTAAAATATAACCATTAAAAAAAAGAGAGAGTTAAAAAGAAAGAATATATTTATTTTAGTAAAAGCCTTTAATTCGTGCAGGGTTTGAGTGAAGCCCTAATTTTTCTAGGGATTATCCAAGTCATGATTTAGTATTTTAGTGGGTCATTTCAGAATGTCAACTCATTGTTTCATTTCTTGATATATTTTTCTGTCCTCAAACGAAACATTATATTTAGATTCCTGGTGGCCTTTTCGTAAAAGAATTTTAAATTGTGGGGTTTAAGTATAGCCTTCTCTTTTTAGAGATTATTGAGTGGGTTAGTTAAAAATATCAGTTGCTTGCTAAATTCCTTAATATGTTTCACTATAGGAAAACCTTTACGCTGAAGAATGTTAGTTGCAATTTGTAAGTTCATACGTCATTGTTCAAGGTAAACAGTGAAAATTAATTCAAAAAGGATATATTGAGATCTGTGACAAGGACACATATTAACTCATTTGACTGCCAAAAGGGATTGCACGTTTAATTACAAATCATATCACTTCCCGAACTGAGACAAGGACTCTATTACCACCTCCCCACTCTCATTTGACTGCTCTCTCTCTCTCTCTCTCTCTCTCTCTCTCTCATTAGCTATTTCACTTGACCACTTTGTTACTGCTTTGCTGTCAAAATTTCTCTCTGTATCTCTCAACATCTATTCCACTTTGCCATGTAGTTATTGCATCTCTCTCTCTCTCTCTCTCTCTCTCTCTCTCTCTCTCTCTCTTAAAGGTATATTAACAACAACTCGATGGTGCTTTTAGAAGTATTAAACAACCCCGGAATCCCCTCTAGGTTCCAAGGAGACAAAGAAACAGTACATTTATGTACTCTCTCTTTCATTCCTAATGGATGAAAACGCCATGAAAATAATAATGAAAGTATTTGTTACATTTTACCAAAAGAGAAAGTCGCGGTGTTACGAAAGTGATGGAATTCAAAGGTTTCGATGGAAATAAGAAAGCTGTTTTACTCAGGCCATAAATTCCTGGAATAAATGAGAGAATTTAAAATGATAAAAACTAAGAGGTGTTGTCACAGGACCTGAGATATTATTATTATTATTATTATTATTATTATTATTATTATTATTATTATTATTATTATTATTAGAAAGCTGTTTTATGCAGGCCGTAAATTCAGGAATAAATGAGGGAATTTAAAATGATCACAACTAAGAGGTATTGTCGTAGGACCTGAGATATTATTATTATTATTATTATTATTATTATTATTATTATTATTATTATTATTATTATTATTATTATTATTATTATTTTTAGAAGATGAACCGTATTCACATAGAACAAAGCTCACAGGGACCATTGGCTTGAAATTCAAGCTTCCAAAGAATATTTCGTTCATTTGAAAGAAGTTAAGTTAAGCATATCTTAGTTTAACCAGACCACCGAGCTGATTAACAGCTCCCTTAGGGCTGGCCCGAAGGATCAGATTTATTTTACGTGGCTAAGAACCAACTGGTTACATAGCAACGGGACCTGCAGCTTACTGTGGGATCCGAACAGAACATGAAGGACATTTATTGTAATTGGAAATCATTACCGTTATTACTGGATACCAGCAATTATTTTCGCAGGTGCTTCCTGTACAGGTGTGGCTGGTGTAACTACACCTGCAGTAGCAGGGTATCTGAGTGTTTGCCTGTTTTCATTTGTCTACTATTCTCTCTTCTGTCTATCTGTCTTTCTCTCTGGTTCTCTTTCTTCTCTTGTGGCATGTTCTTTATTAGTCATGATAATTAAATGCGGACTTTTCTCTGTCAAGTTCATGTTCACATCTAATGACGATTTAATTTTTTTTTTTTTAAGCAATCCATCTGTCATTCAAGTAGGTATTGAGGACATGCCAGAAAACCTTTTTATTTATGATAATATACATATGTACATCTACACACACATACATACACACACACACACACACACATACATATATGCATACTGTAGAACAACACTGGAAGCCAGTCATCAAGTTGTGAATGAATTGTTAACATCTCACTTATAAAGAAATTGAAGTGAGCTGAAATAACATCTGTTTAAAACAGTTCTCGTTGAATACTACATGCATGACTCTTGGAATCCAGCATATTGTTTATTTCCAAGATTTTTCCAGAGTTTTAGAATTTCAACATAGCCTGCGGAGGATTTTTCATATGTTATTTTGAAAGGTTAACCAGAAGGTCAGGCTGAATAAGAAGTATTCCAGTCTACATATTGGCTATTAAAAATGCAAGTCTGATTATTAAAAGATTTTTGTATAGCTCCATTGGTTGCTCTGAGAGAGAGAGAGAGAGAGAGAGAGAGAGAGAGAGAGAGAGAGAGAGAGAGAGAGAGAGAGAGAGAGAGAGAGATTTTCGAAGGGAACTTTACACTATTGGACACTTCAAAAAGTATTTAGTCAAACATAATTACAAAAGCACTCTACACTAATAGAGAAATAGTTCCATTTAAAACTTTAAAACGAAGAGAGAGAGAGAGAGAGAGAGAGAGAGAGAGAGAGAGAGAGAGAGAGAGAGAGAGAGAGAGAGAGAGAGAGAGAGAGAACTAGACACTTCAAAACATATTCAGTAAAACATAATTAAAAACACTACATTCTTGGAGAAATAGTTCCAGTTAAAACTTACTTCAAAATAAGAGAGAAGAGAGAGAGAGAGAGAGAGGGAGAACCAGGCACTTCAAAACATACTCAGCTGAACATAATTACAAAAGCACTCAACACTGTTAGAGAAATAATTCCATTTCAAACTTACTTTTCAAGACAGGAGAAACTTGTCCTTTGTAGGACCGCCATCCTTTGGGAAGGGGGCCATTTGTGCGCCGTGTGAGAGAGTGCAAGAAATGGTCTCCTCAAAGACTCCCGGAACGGAATTCCTTTTTCCCCAGAAAACTAGAGACTCTTTGGGAGGGAGGGAGGAAGTTCGACCCGGAATCCACTCTCTGTCGAATGGGGCGAGAAATGCAGCGAAATGTGATTTCGTATTGTTTCCGAAAGGTAATCGAGAAGGATGGAATCGGAGTTGTTTTTGGGCCTGATGTAATTTTCGATACAGGAAGAGTTAAATTTTTAAATGCCTCTTAATTGATTAAGGTTATAATATAATTTTTTTCATCTGACATCTACACGGGTGCGTTAAAGATTTATCTAATTTGATAAGGTCTCACTTATTCAGCTTAATAAAATTTTCCTTTATTTGACCTAATAACTTCTCATTTATTTAATTTTATAATTTCTAATTTATTTGACTTAGTAAATTCTCACTTACTTAACTTAAGGAATTCTCATTTATTTAATTAACTTAAAAAATCTCATTTATTTATTTTCATAAAATCTCATTTGTTTAATTTGATAAATTCTCATTTATTAAACTTAATAAATTCTCATTTATTTAACCTCAGAAATTCTCATTTACTTAACTTAACAAACTCTCATTTATTTAACCTAATTAATTCTCACTTGTTTACACGTAATAATTTCTCATTGTTTTAGCTTCGTAAATTCTCACTTATTTAAAGCAGAATAAAAAGTTATATGAAACGAAGCAGAATGAATAAAAGAGAACATGGAAAGAATAATAAAACATAGAGGATGAAAAATTCAACACGAAATACATAAATGAAAGTCAAAAAAGGATGAGATAAATAATTAAAAGAGGGGAAAGATCAGAAGTCTAAAACCTCTGGAAAAATCTGTTTGAAATGAAAATTTACATCATCTCCAGAACATAGGAAAGTGGAATTGGTAATGCCAACAGACGATTGGTAGGAATTAAACGGAAATGGAGAGAGAATGGGGGAATATGGTATATGGACACGAGAGAGAGAGAAAATAAATTAAACTGCTTGCATATTGGAACATGTCATTTCCCAGTGTGGCCTGTGGCTAAATTCGTTTTACCTGTAGGAATATCACGGGATGTTAAAGGATTTCGCAAAATAATGGCCCTCGATATGTTTAGAGGCTTGTCCTTAATATCATTTCATGATGCTTTATTTCGTGAATTCTAAAAGGGGTTTCAGAACTTCGATAATGGCCAAAATGTGCTGGGGTATTTTCATTAACAATGGTAGATTTTCACGTGGTTAGCAGGAACGTAAATTAGAAGCTTCAACAATATTTTCCTTCTGAATGTTTTGACTTGGTAGCTATGAATAACTTTGTAAATTATAGATTTTTTTTAACAATATACGACTTAAATGATTTTTATAACACAAAATCAGACTTGAAAATAATTACGTATCAAGAGTGAGTAGTTTGTTCAACTTAGTATATAGTATGCCAAAAAGAATTACAATCTTGCATTATATCATACAAAAATTTATATGTACCCCAAATTCTAAAAGACTGATGTCACGAATAGATTATTGCTTTTTTAATCAAGTGAATATATTTCTCAAAAGTAATAACTCATAATGGAGAGAGGAAATCAAACATTTTATTTACACTACTATTCAAACCTATATTTAGAAATCAGTCCCAAATTCCCCTTCAATAATGAAAGTGCTCCAATACCATTTTCCTCCACAGGAATCTCCAGTCGTCTGGCGAAAGGTGACCCATTGCTCAGAGCTCCTGAATCTTCCTCTTCTTCTTCTTCTTGCTCTGTCTTTTGAAGACAGCAGTGCTCACAAAAGGAACTCCTCCCCCTAGGATTTCTCTTCGACTTCAAGCCACTGGTTCGTTCTCCTGTTAGTTATATTTGGCGTTTGTCCTTGATCAGCAATGTAGCTTCCTTCCTAAGTCTCCTGATGCATCGAGTCACTGCACGTGACAGGTTGCCCCAGCGAGCACTGCAGCTTGAAGTGAGCCTTTTACGGATACTAAAATGCATCAAAGGAGGTGTATGCGTCCTATATTGTATCTATATATACGATGGGTTTGAGAGAGAGAGAGAGAGAGAGAGAGAGAGAGAGAGAGAGAGAGAGAGAGAGAGAGAGAGAGAGATGTCACTGATCTCCAGCAATATTCTGGGCCTATTTTCGAGAGAGTAGCTCCAGAGAAGTTGAGTTTCTTTTTTCTGCCTCACAAGAGAGAGAGAGAGAGAGAGAGAGAGAGAGAGAGAGAGAGAGAGAGAGAGAGAGAGAGAGAGAGAGAGTTAATATTTGCAGCCACTATTCTGTCAGAGAGAAACATGCTATCCGAAGAATATGTGAACAGAAAAGTTCTTTTACAGAGAGAGAGAGAGAGAGAGAGAGAGAGAGAGAGAGAGAGAGAGAGAGAGAATGTCACTGATGTCCAGCAAAGCCCAGCAACTCTCCTCGAAGAGAAAAGCCTTTGTACATCATCCATTGTAAGGCATTTCTTAGAATCTAAGACACACACACACACACACACACACATAGTAACGAAGAAGACCATCTCCTTTCAATGACTACGAACCAGGCCCTGTATCAATAGCCAGGCCCTCATTACTGACCCTCCCCTTTCAAAATGGAAACCTCACCATTCTTTCACTTTATTCCCCCACCGACCCCTGACGATTCTTCCCGGACGAATTACAAAACCCAAGAAGTTGTTGACAATGGAAATGAACCCGTCCTAAGACATCGCGTGTCTATTCAGTTTTGTTTGTAAGGGGGTCTCTCGATCGTAATGGTACCAGGAAGCGGAGAGTCGAGAATGGGAACATGGGCCTTGAATGGGAATCTGGAAAGGAGAAGAAAAGGGGTGTTTTGAGATATGGATGCGTATAGTAGGAAGTGCAGTTTATTCATTTCTCTTCTCTCTCTCTCTCTCTCTCTCTCTCTCTCTCTCTCTCTCTCTCTCTGTATATATATGCATACTACATACATACATACATACATACACACACACACACACACACATATATATATATATATATATATATATATATATATATATATATATATACATTTATATATACTGTATATATATATATATATATATATATATATATATATATATATATATATATATATATATATATATATATATATATATATATATTATATATACATATCTTTCATTCGCTTTCTGTTAATATCCCCATAAAATGAAAAATACTCTTAGATAAAAATGTCAAAAACAAAATAAAACCTACATGAAAAAGTAAAAAAAAAATTGAAATAAAAATAAAAAATAATAAAAGGATAATTTGAGAGATTAAAATCGTGAGAAAAAACTAAGAAACAAAAGAAATAAAAGCGAAAATATGTGAAACGAGGGAAGAGTAAAAATGGGGTGCCAGGCTCAAGCCAGGAGAGGTCGGGTCACGGGAAGCGGCTGTGCAATGATACTGAAATATGGTAGGAAATATCCGCAGAGTTTCACGGATTCTAAAAACCCTCGAAAAACCACATTTTTTTTACTGTTTATTTTTTTTACTGTTTTTTTTTTAAAGTTGCGTGATTTGTACTTTTACTTTTGATCTTATACTGAAATATTGTGGCAATAGTAAATTTGTTTATTTCATCATTTTATCGAGGCGGTGAATAATTTAAGCTTATTTATATAATAGTTTTTTCTCCTTCGTAAATCATGACTTGATTTTAAAAGACATTACCTCGAAGGTATGATGTCATATAACATTACATTTGACAACGATTTACGCTTTAATTTAGCATATCTGATTGCATGTCTTCATGCAATATTTTCATCCTTTTATTCACATTGAAAAATAAGTTTTTCTATTGAAATTCAATGAGTAAATTCAGTGGTGCACTGTAGGCAATACTGAAGAGTATTTGCAGCGTCCCTTCGGCCCCTAACAACGCCAATTTCTAATATGCCTTTTTTTTACCTCAGCTCCCTCTTCCATTCTTCATTCATGCTGTCTAACCTCTCTAACTACTACTTCTTAGTGCAAGTTTGGAGTTTTCTCTCAGTTCCACCTTTAGATCCTTATACTTCCCGTTTATTTTCTGGATTTCTTTACCTTTGCTGTCCAACCTCTCCAACTCAAACTTTTAACTTTCTTAGGCGCTTGACAGCCTGAATTTTATAAAAACAAAGTATTTTTCTCTGTCTCCGCTTTCTGAGAATCATGTTAAAGTATTTTCCAAGTCAAGGAGAAATCTTGCAATTACTGGTGAAAGCAGACACACTGGTATTCACTTCCTAATCGCCGATTGGTCGGGAACGCCAAACTATATGTCTTGAAAGCCTCAGTTTCGTAAAACTTCATAAAAACAAAGCATTTATCCTTGTCTTTGCTTTCTGAGAATCACGTAAAACTATTTACCCAGTTAAGGAAGAGATTGTAATTACTAGTTAAAGCAACACATTAGTATTCACTTCTTAATAGTTGATTGGTCTGAAACGCCCAAAATTCATAAAATTCATAAAAACAAAGCATTTATCCTTATCTTTGCTTTCTGAGAATCATGTTGAGGCAATTACCCAGTCAAGGAAGAAACAGCAATTCCTGGTAAAAGCAACACATTCGTATTCATTTCTTAATAGCTGATTGGTCTGAAACGCCCAAAATTCATAAAATTCATGAAAACAAAGTATTTCCCCTTTGCTTTCTGAGAATCATGTTAAGGCAATTAAGTCAAGTTGAAAAGCAACACATTGTGTTCATTTCTTAATAGCTGATTGGTCTGAAACGCCCAAAATTCATAAAATTCATGAAAACAAAGTATTTCCCCTTTGCTTTCTGAGAATCATGTTAAGGCAATTACCCAGTCAAGGAAGAAACAGCAATTCCTGGTAAAATCTGACGCGCTGGGACACCCTACTCGCATCATTAAGCGAGACAAGGCATCCCATATGGCATTCCAGACAACCTTTCCAGTCAGCCAGCACTTGTCCCCGAGCCAGGATGTTCTATGTAAATGTGCTTAATATTGCTTCGGTTGTCCATTACACGCTAGACCTTGTTGACATCCATCCGAAATCACTTTGCGCCCTGCCTGCTGCGTTTGGTCTGCTGTGCTGGAGTGAAATGCAGGTAGTGTCTCGTTTGTTCCGGAGGTCGTAAGGATGAGAGTTACTGTTAAAGAACGAGAATTTCGTTTTTAAAGGGATTTTCGTCAATGCAGATGTTGGTGGTGAGTGTTTAGGATGCTATATTCTCTAGAAATTTATAGTTATTGTTCGCTTTCAAAAAATTATTGAATGAGATTGAGATGATAGTAGTAAGTATTTAGGATGCTACAATCTCTAGAAATGTAAAAAAAAAAATTACTGTTAAAGAATGAGGATTTCGTTTTTAAAACGGATTTTCGTCAATGCAGACGATGGTGTGAATATTTGGGATACTATAATCTTTATAAATTTAAGGAATCAATGTAGTTTCACTAAAGAACGAGAAATTCGTTTTTGAATGGAATTTTCATTAACATGGTTGTTGATGGTGAGTCTTTAGGACAATATAATGTCTAAAAATTTCAGGAGTTAAGGTGGTTTCACTAAATAATGAGAATTTCGCTTTTAAAGGGGATTTTCTTCAAAGCAGACGAAAGTTGTGAGTCTTTCGGATGCTATAATCTCTTGAAATTGTTAAAGTTATTGTTCAGTTTCAAAAAATTATCTTTTATCTGTCTAGAATAAAATTTCGTTTTACAGGGAAATCGTACTAACCCAGATAATGGTGGTGCGTGTTTAGGGTAATACAATCTCTAGAAATTTCTAGAAATAACGTTCACTTTCACAAACTTATCTCTTTATCATTATGTGTATATTTATCACGTAACAAATGCCAAGCTCTAGAAAAGGAAAAGTTTTTGTCTGAATATTTTATAAGCCCTCCTTTTATCTGTCTGGATAAAGTTACCATCTAAAATACTCTAATTTATAAAGGGAAATATTTTTATGTGAATATGTTATGATCCCTATATGATTTAGCTCAAACAAAACAGAGTCATTTATCAGTTTTATATGCTATACAAATTCTGAAAAATATTTATAAATACGAGTTACTCATTTTGTTATACCTTATTCACCAGTGAGATTACTTCAATAAAAGCACCCTCTCTCTCTCTCTCTCTCTCTCTCTCTCTCTCTCTCTCTCTCTCTCTCTCTCTCTCTCTCTCTCTCTGTAATGGTTTGACTTCCGAAAAAACCAGTGGAATTAATAGCCAATTATATTTACGTCCCATTTACGTCCTCACAAAACTTAGCACGAAAAACAGAATATGATAATAAAAGGAGAAGTTGCATAAACTGCAAAAGGAACGTGATAAAAAGGAAAGGAAGATAGAGGAAAAAACTAATTGATTGAAAGACTTACTATCTGATGGCAAAAGATAAATTACAGGGTGGGAGGGGGGTGTTGAAATTAGGTTAATTACAAAAGTTGGTAATTACACTCTGCATAAGTCTTCCAGTGAAAACTTTCCAAGTAAAATGAATGAGTGATAGATTTAGAGAGAGAGAGAGAGAGAGAGAGAGAGAGAGAGAGAGAGAGAGAGAGAGAGAGAGAGAGAGAGAGTTTGAGCAGTAAATATTAAAATTTCTCTCTTATTATTGCCATATAATGCACGAGAACGCCATTGAGATGCAATATAGGGTCGTTTTTGCCTGTGATATTAATCTTAAAAGATGCCATTAGAATTCTAAACTGCAGAATTAAGCGTAATGTTGAATATATTTGCCTTATTATTTCCTTCATTTTGAGTTGAAAAGCCCCTTTTTATTAGTTTTTTATGACAAAAATAGACCATTCTGAAAATTTCTAAACCATACTGACGATGGCCGTGAAAAATTATGCAGTCAGAATTTAAACCTGATATTAACAAAAAGGTGTTTTATGAATATTTTTAATGCAATAGGGAAACAATAAAATTAATTACTTTTTTACAAATCAGGAGAGAAGAAATAAAACAAATCGATGGGATTGTGAAACAATGGTGTAGGATACCAAAAACTGGGAAAAAATGATAAAAATTCATAACAAATTACCATTTGTATCAAAGGGAGAACTAAAAGATGTTCACATTGTGTCATTGTATTAAAAATCCTGTGTTCTCTGTTTCCTTGAAGTTGTCTTGAGTATATTTCAGGTTTTCACATTTCTAAAATCCTTCGTTTTGTCATTACTTAGAGTTTATTGTTTCCCAGACCAAACAAAGGAGGGAAAACAACAAAAATAAAATAAGAAGCCACAAACGATTAACGTTCTAAACAAAAGGTAACTTAAGAATTTAAACAAAATTTATAAAACAACAGCAGGCAGAACGAGAAAAAAAAAAAAACATAGAGCAATAAAACTCCGGGACAAAAACCCACCAAACAGAATTGATGCATTGCAAGTGCAAAGGGGAATTGGTGTTTAATAGCCATCACGTTGACGAATGAAATTCACCTTTCACTCCTCTGACAATTTATTCCTACATAAAGTTGAATGTTTTTTAAAGAATGTTGCAATTCGTAAACGGAATTGTCGAATCTCCTTTGACAATTTATTCTAACATAAAGTTAAACATATTTCCAGACAGTCTTGTAATTCGTCAACGAAATTGCCGAAAAACTTTGGACGATCGGATCTATATTGTTGATTCTCGTCTCGCCGAGGTGACACCCCTCCCAGATCTTCTTCATCTTCTTCTTCTTCTTCAAAAAAAATAGAAGGACATTTCATCAAAGACTCGACGACGCTGCTTTCTTCATTTATGACCCCTGAGGCTTTGTTTTACTCAAGTGCTTTTTTGGGGGGGGAGCCGTGATAAAGACTGTCATTTGTTCGTCTTGATTAAAGATTTTACAATCCATAAAACGAAGCGTTGTTTTCTCCCCGTGTTTACTGGAGCTGCCTTAGTTTAAAGTTATTCATCTGGTTTTTCGTCAGAGGAAGTTCTCGTGTTTTGCTGATTGCGTTTATTGTGTCTCCCAGACATTCCTGTTTCGTTCAAACATTCGATGTTTAAAACTTAAATTTCCGAGGCAGATTATTATTATTATTATTATTATTATTATTATTATTATTATTATTATTATTATTATTATTATTATTATTATTAAAATTCCAGCTGTTGGCAAACAAGATCCTTAGACAAACAGACTGATCCTTATCCAGTATCTCATCGAAATCCTACCACTCTCCTTACGAGTCCTTTCATTATCCTTCTCTCAAGAAGTGGGCCTGTCTTATCTCTTCAACGCAATATCTCGTTTTTGTTTTCTGTAAAAGAAAACTATTGCGCCGGCTTTGTCTGTCCGTCCGCACTGTATTCTGTCCGCACTTTTTTCTCTCCGCCCTCAGATCTTAAAAGCTACTGAGGCTAGAGGGCTGCAAATTGGTATGTTGATCATCCACCCTCCAATCATCAAACATACTGAATTGCAGCCCTCTAGCCTCCTCAGTAGTTTTTATTTTATTTAAGGTTAAAGTTAGCCATAACCGTGCGTCTGGCAACGATATAACCCAGGCCACGACCGGGCCGTGGTTAAAGTTTCATGGGCCGCGGCTCATACAGCATTATATCGGGACCACCGAAAGATAGATCTATTATCGGTGGCCAATCTATCAGTGCGCTGGAAGTGTCGCTCCTATGAATTTCCTGCTCTGACTGTCCGTCCATTACTCTTTTTGTGATACATTTTTATATATATTTATAATGTCGTGGTTTATCTATTCTGTTCGTCCATAGGGTGCCATCTTTGCAACATATTTTTCATGATTATTATAAAAAATCTCTCGTATGAATTTCCCGTACTGTCTGTCCATACATTACTCTTTTTGTAATATATTTTAATATTTATTTAACATCTATCTATAAATTTAATTTTGAACTAGTTGCGTCCATAGGATTCCATCTTTATAAATATTTTATTATATGATTACTATATTATGACATTTCAACCCGAATCACCTTTTCTCAAAAGGCGTACCTGACGACCTTCTAAATCTTAAAGAAGAAGAAGAAAAAAGAGTACCTCACGATATTCAACATTTACATTCCTCTTACCCTTAATTGAATCTGCGTGAGGAATGAAAACAGTAACTCAAATTAGGCTGGGATTTGAGCCGCCGCAGCTTCTGAATGGGCTCAAAAGAATATTTGAATAACCCGGAATTAAAGTTTAATTCTCTTCCTCTGGTCGAGAATGGACGCGGATTGGTCCTTGCGATTCAAATGAAATTCTTTATTCTGAGGTGTCAGGGAAATTCGTCTCAAATACATAGAGTTATTGCGGGTCTCTCTCTCTCTCTCTCTCTCTCTCTCTCTCTCTCTCTCTATGTAAATCATCGAGTCCATTTGAGAAGGATGAATAAAAAGATTTATCTTTTTTCATAAAAATGAATCATAAAATAAATATTAAACTTGCTCTCTCTCTCTCTCTCTCTCTCTCTCTCTCTCTCTCTCTCTCTCTCTCTCTCTCTCTCTCTCTCTCTCTCTCTCTCTCTCTGTAGCTACGTAAATCATCAAGACTGAATGAAAATTTACCACTTATTAACGACAATAAGCATCAAGTAACTACTAGACTAGAAATTATAAGTTTATGACAGTAGCCTCTCTCTCTCTCTCTCTCTCTCTCTCTCTCTCTCTCTCTCTCTCTCTCTCTCTCTCTCTCTCTCTCTCTCTCTGTGTGTAACAGGAGGCTTATTCAGAGTTGCTATTACCCCCATACAAGTGGCCGGCAGTGACTGGCATAAGTGGGGCATCAGCTTTTTAATCCCAACGTAAGTTTTGAAAAAGATATTTCCCGCCTTCCCCGTTCTGCTGGCGTTAACGTGGATTGGCAGAATGCCATTATCAGGCTAAAATTGCATTCAACGCTTTGAGTTTATTCCGCTGGGCTGGCTGGCCAGTTCCCCGACGGCGTGATACTACTGTTATTTTTTTTGGAGTAAGGATGAAATTGGTAACAGAGTATTAACATTTATTCTGTATATATATGTGAGTGTTTGTATTTATGTATATGTATGTATATATGTATGTATATGTACATATATATATGCATATATGTATACATACATATATGTGTGTATGTATGTATATATATATATATATATATATATATATATATATATATATATATATATATATATATATATATATATATATATATATATATATATATATATATATGCTGAGTCAAGGTTACCCTGTAAATATTTTGGTTACTCGTCATGTTACTCCTTCGTTTTAAATTCTCTAAGTGAAGAAACTTTATGGCACCCCCGAAAAGCATTTTACAAATCCTAAAAGCATAAAGGTATATTTTAAGCTTAAATGACTCTACAATTCCCAGTATTGATGTAGCTACACGAAGCTCGATTTTAACTGCGAATGAAACACGCAAGCTATTTTTCGTCATATTTTTATTATCTTTCAATTTTGCCTTTAAACTCCTTTAGCGAATTCATGTGAAGAGATAATGCATTGAAACAGTTTGTTTTTATTTTTATTTTATCATAATTATACTAGTAAACAAATACATGATTATATGAGTGAAAAATAATGGAATAGTTTGCGGTCATTTCATCACTGTCGTGATAAAAAATAAAAAAAAAATCCAGTGATATCTGGTATAAGGTACTGAAGTGGAGGCAGAGCACTCTACTGGCCAAACACAGAAACAGTTCCTAAGAAACCTGTTGCCAATGTTTCTCTTGGAAACCGATAGATGGCATCAGCATGCAGTTTTCATTACTTTGTGGTTCCAGTCTAACAACAGTGAGGAAGATTTTAGATATTTTTAAAGATCGCTCAGTTCAACATCAGGCGAGGAAGTGCCTGGATATATGTATACACTGCCTATTTCAACAACAGGTGAGCAAGTGTCTAGGTATATTTCAAGTTCAGTTGCGACAGTGACTACTTATTTTTAAGCTAACCAGAATAAGTTATAAGAAACAAATGAAAAGAGCAAACGCAGAGAGAGAGAGAGAGAGAGAGAGAGAGAGAGAGAGAGAGAGAGAGAGAGAGAGAGAGAGAGAGAGAGAGAGAGGAGAGAAAGTCAGCAAGAACTAGACATTTCCTTCGGCAAATCGGATTATTTGCTTTCTCCGTAGTGAGTCGTCTTCAATCTTCCTTTCCTCCCAGACTTAGCGTAACTTTGAAATGTAAGTCTCTTGGTAACGCAGGATTTCCGTAAAAAAAATGAACTTTAGAGTTTTGCTAAACCTTACAAATTTTTTTTTAATAATGTCTCTCGAACCCTTCGACCATTTTTTTTCAAATAATATTTCTCCTTCGTAAAATCCCTTTAATTGAACCGATTGTGAATTATCTCAACAATTTAAAAAAGAATCTTTGAGTTTTTCGAAGGTTTACCATTTTTAAAGTAATGTTTCTGCTTCGTAAAATCTCTTTAATTGAACCGTTTGGGAATTATCTCAATAACTTGAAAGATTATTAGAGTTTTACGAAGCCTTGCCAATTATAGAATAAAATCTTTCTCCTTCATAAAATCCCTTTAATTGAACTGTTCGTGAATTATCTCAACAGTTTAAAAAAGAATCTCTGAGTTTTACGAAGCCTTACCAATTTTAGAATAATGTTTCTCTTTCATAAAATCCCTTTAATTGAATCGTTTGTGAATTATCTCAGTAATGTAAGAAAGAATCTTTGAGTTTTACAAAGCCTTACGGATTTTAAAATGATATTTTCCTTCATAAAATGCCTTTAATTGAACTGTTTGTGAATTATCTGAATAACTTAAAAAAATATTGGACTTTTAAGAAGCCTTTACATTTTTAAAAACAACGTTTCTCATTCAAAAAAATCCCTTTAATTGAACTGTTTGTGAATTATCTCAATACCTTAAAAGAATATTAGACTTTTACGAAGCCTTACAATTTTTAAAAATAATAATGTTTTTCATTCATAAAACCCCTTTGAATTCTTCTGTTTGTGAATTATCTCAGTAACTGAACACTTTTGGTTACAACAGTTCAATCTCGTTACGCTCCCTTTGATATCAATAAAAGCCTTTTTTTTTTTAATAGTGTCGTTTTTTAATTCATTCACACTGCCATAACTGTATCCTTTATTTATGAACAATGTTGAAACGTGAAAAAAAAAGGGAGGGTTTGTGTTAACATTCGTAACCGCACTACTTTATATATATATATATTTTTTTTGGGGGAGGGAGGGAGGGGGTGTACGAAGCATCGCACAAAGAACCGTTTTCAGAGCAGACTTTCTCTTTCCTTTGTCTTGTTATTTGTTCATCTATTTTTTCTATTGCGGAGCGTCTATTTCCATCCATTGTCAGTGCAGTCGACTTCGATAATAACTTTCTTTTTTATCATGTTTTCCTGTTTTCAGCATTTCATAGAATTTTCAATGATTTTGCGATGTTCTCTCTCTCTCTCTCTCTCTCTCTCTCTCTCTCTCTCTCTCTCTCTCTCTCTCTCTCTCTCTCTCTTTCAAGTCTTGATATCTACTGGCGACCTAGATATTCATTAACATATTACTTTTGGAATTCAGTCTAAATACACTTTCATTAAATATATATATGTATACACACACAGTGCCTCCGTAACACGTCTCATTTCCCTTTTCCTTTGCACTATATAATAAAATGATCTTCAGACTACTCTTTCATCTACATTTCTCAAAATCACATTCAAATCCTCTTAGGGGGTTAGGAACGATTCAGGACCCACTAACAATAGGGTACAGTCCATTACAGGACCTCTATTTCTCCGTACAGCAGCCCTCGATGTTTGTAAGGTTCCCTGAAGGATTTGTGATTTGCCAGTTACCAAAGGGTATTTTTCTATGCCCTTGTAAGGTTTGGGATCAAGTCTTATAATGCTGTTTTGATCTTGGACGAAGAGCCTTTGATACTCGTCTCGGTAATTCTGGGAAGAACCTTGGGGAGAATTCTTCTCTTCACGTGGTCTTCGAATAGAATGTTTTTTTGCGACGGGAATACCACTGGCTGAAAACATGAATCTCTCTCTCTCTCTCTCTCTCTCTCTCTCTCTCTCTCTCTCTCTCTCTCTCAAAGAAGTTTTCCGTTCACATATTCTTTGAATAGAGTGTTTCTTGTGATTAATTACTGACTGAAAACATGAATCTCTCTCTCTCTCTCTCTCTCTCTCTCTCTCTCTCTCTCTCTCTCTCTCTCTCTCTCTCTCTCTCTCTCTAAAGAACTTTTCTGTTACATATTCTTTGAATAGAGTGTTTCTTGTGATAAATTACTGACTGAAAACATGACTTCTCTCTCTCTCTCTCTCTCTCTCTCTCTCTCTCTCTCTCTCTCTCTCTCTCTCTCTCGGAACTTTTCTGTTCACAGACTCTTCGAATAGAATGTGTCTAGCGACAAAAATACTGGCTGAGAACTCTCTCTCTCTCTCTCTCTCTCTCTCTCTCTCTCTCTCTCTCTCTCTCTCTCTCTCTCTCTCTCTCTCTCTCTCTTTAAAAGAACTTTTCTGTTCAGATACTATATGAATAGAATGTTTCTAGCGACAAAAATACTGGGTGAAGTCTCTCTCTCTCTCTCTCTCTCTCTCTCTCTCTCTCTCTCTCTCTCTCTCTCTCTCTCTCTCTCTCTCTCTCTCAGAATATTGCCCCTTCATTCTGTGGATGACAATAATGTCTCATTTGGTTCACTGCTAATTACGGCAATCATACTCAATGCAGGTTTCGAAATCGTGGTTTTCGTCGCAGAGAATTGAGCATATGAGAGAAAGAGAGCTTATGGAAAAGTTCCTCAATTCCGTATCAGTTAGAATCTATTGGAGTGCTGAAAACATATCATAAAAGATTACAAATTAATCCTGACAAAAGGTAATCCTAAGCGGCTGCTCATCTGGAAACAAACCCACTCTAGAATGACCAATTTTTCTATTCTAAATTGGCAACGGATTTAATGGAATATAGCGCACAGTGTTGCCAATTATTGCAGCAATAGGTGATCCTGTTCTACACTAGGAGAGGCGTTACCAAACGTCAGTCACCAAGAATTTTATCGTCTGGGATCACTGCGAGAAACACCCGCTTTGTAACGTAATTACCTCGCCTGTCAGGGATCTGCACTGTTAAATATAATTATTACCGACGGCTGTAATGATCAGTGTAAAGTAGCTATTGCCCTGTAGACGTGTGATTAGTTTAGTGAGTTATAAAGGATACCAATTACGTACTGGGAACTGTAATTTTCGCTCAGACGAGCGCAGAACTGAAAGGTAAATATAATCTATTAGCAGTGATTTGTGGAAAGTACAAACGAAAGTAGAACGTGCGGATAAATGCGCAGGTACCGAGAACAAGTGCACCTAAAGAAACAAAGAATAATAGGGAAGAACTGAAACACGGAAATTATAAAGACGTGGGAATGTAGAAGCAGTAAAGAGAATGATGTGTTTTTCGAGTATCGACACAATCACAGACGTATTATCTAGACAAGCTGATCAATATGATTTAGACTCATTACTGGTGTATGATGATAAAATAAGTGTATCTCTCTAGAAATATCTGAGTTAGAACTTTTCCTCACACCATTAAAAACCCGAGGACAATATTAAGCTCTCGAATAACAAGATAATATTACTGGAGGGTCAGACATTCCCTCTGTCCAAGGAAAATGAAAGTGTTTAGAGGCTAATCTATGCGGTCAAGGATTTTGTGCAGCTTTTAGCATTTTAATAATAATTCTAACAAAACACTGACGCAGGTAACTTAACCGACTCTCAAATTATTGCTTGAAAAGAGGATAGAAATCGCAGAACGAAAACTGAAGGGTCTTATCCCTCAGGAATCCGGATTAGCAGTTAATTACAAGGAGGAAGGGTTTTCATCAGAGCAACGCTCTCGGTATCTCCGCTCTCACCTGGGATTATAGCAGGTATCTGAAGAGGCTGCGTAATTACGTTTATAATCAGGGTGATCAATGTGTTATTTTGCTCTTGTAGGACAAAAGAATGTTGTACAAATGTCCTAGAAGTATCGATGTGTTATTTTTCTTTAATAAGACGAAATGATCTTATACAAATGTCCTAGGAGTATTAATGTGTTATTTGGTTTTTGTAGAACAAAAGAATGTTATAGAAATGCCCTAGGAGTGTAAATGTGTTATCTTTTTTTAATAAGACGAATTGATGTTATACAAATGTCCTAGAGTGTTATTTGGCTTTTGTAGAACAAAAGAATGTTAGAATGTTATAGAAATGTCCTAGGAGTGTAGATGTGTTATCTTTTTTTAATAAGACAAAATGATGTTATACAAATGTCCCGGGAGTATTGATGTGCTATTTTTCTTTAATAAGACGAAACGATGTTACACACATGTCCTAGAAATATTAATGCGTTATTTTTTTAATAAAACAAAATGATGTTATACAAATGTCTTAAATAACACTGGACATTAACATCACCTGAGAAGAATGGAAAATTATTAGTACAAAGAAAGAGATAAAGGAAAATTCACCACTGTTGGATTTTCTAAGTGAATAAAAGGACCACTCACGGTTTCTCAGAATAAAAGAAACTCTGTGAAATGGCACAAAGCGAACCAATTTGGAACAAGGGAACAGAGAGGGAATTGGAAGTGTATTGACTTTTGGGAAAGATTATTGAATAAAGTGATCGAAATATATAGAGTCAAAAGCGAGGGCTGAAGGACACATTGTCAGAATTGGACGAAACAAAATGAAAAAAAGGGGAAGTGGAAAGATATTACTTAATTATCAATCGTTATTCTTAGAAATGCTATAGAGATAATCACTGAGAGAATGAGGGATAATTGGGATTTGGATATTGACGAGGAAGCTGACGTATTTAAAGTTTTTAATTAAAAAGGAGAATGTCTCACAACCTTTCAGAAAATGACTGAAATATATATATATATATATATATATATATATATATATATATATATATATATATATATAATAAGTATAAATATACATACATACATACATACATATATATATATATATATATGTACACACATATATATATATATTTATATATACTGTATAAATATATATGTGTGTATGTGTGTATGTGTGTATATTTATACTTATTACCTCACAATCTTCTTCTTTACCACCTTCACAAAATAATATCCAATAGTTCTTACAAAATATATTCTACAACAAAATAGAAATTATCCAAAATCCCCCACACAAGTAAATGTCAATAGCATGTGTATTGCCCACCAATAAACCCTGTCAGAAAAAGCACATGCGCAAAAGATACCGTTTCATGCCTGGAAACGATTATAGTCTTTTGTTCATTTAGTTTTCTCTCAAAAATAATAGCAACATTTATTTGCACCTCCTGTAATTTTGACATGTAATGATAATAAGCGTTTGTGCTTTGAATCACAAAGGTTTTGCTTGCGTTCCCCTGTCTGGGTCTTGCATGTACTGGGAAATCCTTTTTTTAACATTAAATATTTTTTTATTTAATTATGAATTTTTTTACTTTTTATATATAATTGTTTATATTGCCTTATATTTTATTATTTAAGTATGGATTTTTAATTATTATCGACATGTAATTACTTATTTTTTAATCCAAAAAAGTGAACATTATTTTATTTTTTTATTGTGCTTTTCATTTATTGCCTATGTGTAATTGATTTTATTTTCTTATGAAACTACAAAAGATAAACACCATTTACAATGATTGAAAGACCATTTACAAAATAATGAAGTCACTCCAGACTTACCTAAAAAAAATCATGACAATTTATTCTCGGATGAAACTGCTGTTTTTATCTGAGCCTCAAAAGTTTATCAAGGAAAATAGTATTATCTAATTGCATGACAACCCTTTTCCCCTAAATACAGTAAAACATATTAAATATTATTTTTTCATTCAACATTGTTCAACGAAAGCTACAAAAAGTTACAGGATATTATTAAAACAGGAAAACCTGAAAAAAAAACATTAAGAAAAATGGTGTATTTCAGAATACAGCACAACGAACGAAAATGTTTCAGAATCCTAGTAATTCCATTCCACTAGAAAATCAAATCACAAGGAATTAACTAATAGCTGCCTGAAATAACTTGAAACATGGTAAATAAAAGCCAATATTTGTGTACAACGCAGCGGCTAAATTCTGTCGGCCGAGGGAGATGGAAAATGATATTATTGATAGCCACGCCCGTGAATGCGCGCTTTCACTCCACTTAAATAACAGACGCAAATGGCTTTTTAAAAGGATTAAAATTCCAAAAAATGGCGTGGGTTATTTCCGGGTACAGTGAAGAGGGAGTAGACGGGGCTAAGTCCCTTCTGACCTCGAGACAACACGTACCTCGGTCCTGTATCTATATTCAGCATGCTGAGTGCAGCTTTTCATTTAGCTCTTTCATTACATAATCTTTTTGTTCAGTTATTCCATTGGGCTTTTTATTCAGCTCTTTGTTACTACGTGGACCTGATAATTATACTGATTGTCAGCTGCAAAAGGGTTTTTATATCACTGTCAGGTGATATGTATGTTCAGATATTGGCTGGATGGAGCGTGAATATTTTTAGCTTTGGGCAAATGCTTGTATTCTTTTTATCTAATCGTTTTATAGATACGCGAGGTTAGTCTGAACGGAGCTGAATTGATAATAGCTATAATACAAAGGAATTATGTATATATATATATGTATATGTATATATATAAATATATATTGTATATATATATATATACATATATATAAAATCATGTCATGCTTGCGACTTAAAAAAAATAATAAGCTGTCCGAGCCAGATGAATAATAAATAATGTATTACGGACGCCAAAACCAGTTCTAGGAAACGCAAATGCTATTTGTGGAAGGGCAAATTGCTTTTAAAAAAACATTAGCCATTTATACAAAGAGCACTGAATAAAGAACTCATGCAACTGACCTTTTCCCACGACTGCAGAGAATTCCCTCTCTGTAACAAACAGCAGCAAAAAACACGAACACAAACACACAAACACTTTCCACAAACAGCCCCATTCTCTCCTCTTCTTCACCTTCATCTTTCTGCTTTAGAATTCCTGCTCCGGGAATTATGAGTTAATGAGGCACTCCTGAGGTACAGTTTCGTATGACAACAAACCAGATAACGTAATGAGTTCGTCTAGCGTTGCTGCTCTTCCGGCGGTTAGTCTTACTTTGCTCTTTTTTTTTTTTTTAGCTTTTTTTAAAATCTATTTTTATATGTGTTTTTTTGTGTATGTGTAGGAGGAGAGATACAGGATTGTAATAGAGTTAGAATATTTTTTCTAGATACGAGGTAAAATGTTTTATAGGGTAGTTGTGAATTTCAGTATATATATATATATATATATATATATATATATATATATATATATATATATATATATATATATATATATATATATATGTGTATATATATAAATAACAACAGTATGAAGATGGAATTTCAGCATTTCACATCAAAGGATAATCAACAAAAAACTCATCCTGCATCTGGCAACGCGACCTTTTAATGAACCTGGAAATCTGACACTGCGTGTAACTGTTTCAACAAAATAATAATTGCCATCAGATTCTTTTTTTTATATATATATATTTAGATTTTGAAGATATTTCATAAAAAGGATATTATGGATATAGAATATTTCTTAGATTTACTTGTAATTAGTGCTATCATTAATCGATTTATTTTAATTTTGTGACGTCAGGCAACATCATTGAAAATGTCAACATCTTTATATAATGCAATTTCCATGATATGGTTACATAAACAGAGAATAAAGTTTTACATGAATTTTAATCGTTTTCTTATAAATATTACTCTTATAAAATCAGTAACGTTTCTGAGAGTTCCAAAAAACTAAACATTCATTTTTTTAAAATTTTTTTCTGTATCCCCCAAAAAACCTGTGAAATGAGAGTATACTGAAACATTAAACAAAGATTTCATAAATTGTAATAATTTTCATTTATATATTACTCTTCTAGAACAGCAATAACATATCTGAAAATTGAAAAAACTAAAAATTTTCCTTTTTTGATATTTTTATATAGCCCCTAAAATTCTGGGAAATGAGAGTATACTGAAACATTAAGTAAAATTTTTCATAAATTGCACTAATTTTCATTTAAATGTTAATCTTATTAAACAACAATAATACTTCTTAGAATAGAAAAAGGACGAAATTTTCTATTTTTTAAAAAGATTTTTATATATCCACGAAAAATCTGGGAAAATAAGAGCATGCAGAAACATTAAATAAGCTTTTTCGTAAATTCTAATAACTTTTATTTGAATATTACTCCTATAAAACAACAACACTACTCCCGAGTGTAGAAAAACTAAACATTTCCCTTTTTTAAAAGATTTTTTACATAATTATTCCTATAAAATAACAACACTATTCCCGAGTGTAGAAAAACTAAACATTCCCCTTTTTTTAAAAGATTTTTTACGTACCCGGAAAAATCTTGGAAATGAGAGCGATCCGTTCCAGCAATCAAATCCGAAGGTTGTCCAAACAGGCAAGACCAGTACCGCCATATCACTTACTTCACAGGATTTTTCAAACGAAGTGTCTGAATGGTAGATCGTTAGGAAGAATGGCTCCATATTTCATGACAAGTGAGAAAAATTATCATTGTGATCTTTCCTCGTCTATCTCCTCCTTTTCACACGAAAAAAAATATTTAAAGGAGAGGAGGAATAGAAAAATGTATTTTTTGTGTATTGTTAAAGCACCTACAAAAATGAGAAATTATTATTCTTTGCATTGTCCACGAATAATAAATAAAAAATAGTAAAAAATGAAGATTAGAAATAAACTTTTGTATTTTCCACATACAGTAATAAAAAATAATTAAAAATGAAGATTGAAAATGTTCATTAATGTATTTCCAATATACCATTCCAATCTGACTTAGTTAATGCCATAGGTAATTATGCTGCACTGTGATAGGAATCCGTATTATAAGCAGGAATTATAATGGATGTGATTTGGCACATAAAATGGAAAAAGGACTGGAGAATATTATAAGCAAAAAACATTATAAGCAAAAAAAATAATAAATAAAACAATAGGTAAAATAAAGAAATTGTTCAAAACGTAATTTCATTTGCTTTAATTCTTTCACTGTGAAAAAATTACATATTTTACCTAGGTCAGTAATGTCATGACCATCAAATCAAATAAAGTCATAAGTAAAATAAAGAGATTATACAAAACATAATTTCATTTGCTTTAATTCCCTCACTGTGAAAAAAAAAAAGAAATTAGGTGTGGCTGTGCCGCTAAAAATTCCATGTTTAAATTGCTTTCATACTTGAAAGAGTTAGACATCAAAGCTTTAAAAAAAGAACTTCACTCTCTCTCTCTCTCTCTCTCTCTCTCTCTGTGGTTGAATAATTAAAGCTAGTTCTAGGTTGATTTCTCTGCTAACGAGTTCTCATTCATTACAGCTAATGAGTGTATGTGTGTTGATGCAAGTGTTGATTTACAAAGCAAATAGGTAAGTTGGTCCCGTGTATAAATTCACAGGTACCATACACGGGCTTTACACAGCGCGAGATACGGGTGTCATACATTTCCAAATATAATTTTTTGGTCGCGTACACGATTCTTAATACGCGTATTGTAGGAGGTTTCGTTCATGCGCGTTAAGCAGAAGCTTAAAAGCGTTCTCGAAAAACATTTGTTTATAAAAAAAAACTTCCTGGAGGTTTCGTTCACGTACGTTAATCACAGAACAGAAAAGCGTTCTCAAAAACATTTGTTTATAAAAAACTTCCTGGAGGTTTCGTTCACGTATGTTAATCGCGAACAGAAATGCGTTCCCCAAAAGCATTTGTCCAAAAAAAGAACTTCCCGGAGGCTTCGTTCATGTATGCTAATCACGAACGTAAAAGCGTTCTCGAAAAGCATTTGCCCAAAATAAGAACTTCCCGGAAGCCTCGTTCATGTACTGTAATCACGAACAGAAAAGCGTGCTCGAAACGAGTGAGTCCAGTGACTTCCCGGAGTTCTGAAACAGTTCATTCCCCAACCTGACATTCTCCTCCACCTTACAAAAAAGTCAAGACGAGCAAACATCCCTCAATTACTCAGAAAAAAAGAAAAGTACAGGAAGAGAGAATTGCTGATTGCACCCTTTGTGTCGAAAGTGTGCAATAATAACCTGGGGCTTAAAACTTTCATCTTTGTTCAGCCGAATTTGTATTTCTTCTTCTTCTTCTTCTTCTTCTTCTTCTTCTTCTTCTTCTTCTTCTTCTTCTTCGGGAGAGTGTTTCCTGAGAGAAAGAGAACTTCATTTCCGAGGGAATGGGTGTGAATCTAAGACGTACTGAAGCCGGAATGATGGTTGATTGCAGGTAAGGACACAGCTGAGTCTTGTTTTATAAGCTATGTACGCTTTGTTTGTGTTCTGTAGTTTGTGTTTCAGTGTGTGTTTGTGTGTGTGAAGTGAGAAAGAGAGAGAGAGAATCTACCATGCTACAAAAAATAATAGCATTACCCTACGTTAAAACGTATAAATAACACTTGTGTTTTCATGATGAGAAAATTTGAACGATTCTGACAATCCCTACCTTATAATGGATCTCGTATAAGAAAACCAATTAGCACTAGGAACTAGCGTATATATATATATATATATATATATATATATATATATATATATATATATATATATATATATATATATATATATATATATATATATATAATAATGTCTCCCAGGAATCAAAGCCAATAGACGGACAGACAGAGGTACGATGCATAAAAAAACGAAGACTTAATCCTTGGAAGAGTTAATTAAATAATCTGATTTATTTTCCTCGGAGCAATTGATAGTTTTCCAATTTTTATAAAATTGACGACATGAATTTGCTTGCGGCGGTTACCGAACTCAGTTTTTATATATGTACAATTTTTGTATTTATTCTGTGGTCAATTAGCAGGCCAGAAAAGTGCTTGCTCTTCAGTAAGGCTTCATCTACAACCACTTTACCTTTTGCGTGCTGGCTGTTATATTTAACAATAGCACACAAAGCATATATCTATATAAAAACGAAGTTCACCAACCTCCACCACAAAGCCATATCGAGAACTTCATTAAAAATAACTTCCAAAGAAAATAAATCAGTTTAATAATCAACTTCCAAGAATCTTATTTAATAAACAATAGCGCACAAAGCACGTATATATAAAAAAACAAAGGTCGCCAACCTCCACCACAAAGTCGTATTGACAACTTCATACAAAAAAACTTCCGGAGGAAATAAATCTGACTAATAATTAACTTCTAAGAAGTTTCTGTTTTCGCTCCCATTGGCCTCAGTCACTCTGTCACCCTGTCCATTAGCACAGGATTCCCTGAAAACTAATTACCGGACTTTTACGACTTTTTGCGACTTCTTCCAGATCCAGTGTATTCCAGGGAATGATTAATTCCGTATAGGTGTTAATTAGAGGGCGGGCTTTGGATGCAGGGTTTTATAAGTTATAATTTTTAATATTATAATTTTCAGAGGGTTATATTTAGAGAAAACGACAGGTTCCTGCCTTTTGTGAAAGAAGATGTAAATAATATATTTAGTAATTATTCTCATCTTTTTTAGAAATATGAATAAAAGAAAGAGGCAAGGATATTTAATTACCATTTCAGATTATTTATAGATAGATGCAGAATAAATTGTTATGGATGATTTAAAAGAGAGAGAGAGAGAGAGAGAGAGAGAGAGAGAGAGAGAGAGAGAGAGAGAGAGACAATAATATCATTATGTCATATTTCATTGAACAGTCAAAGGTTCTTGTACACAAATGGCTTCATATCATCAAGAATTCAAATCAATGGCCCCTGTGGCCTTATTCCATATGAATAAGGTTCATCTTCTGAATAATAATAATAATAATAATAATAATAATAATAATAATAATAATAATAATAATAATAATAATAATAATAATAATCCCCATAAGTATTTACTCAGAATTTTACCGGATATTTTTCGTAAGTCAGAAATATTATGACCATAAAATCTATCATTCTATCAGCGGGAAAAACACCTTTTTTATTTCCTTCGGCTCAGTATTCTTCAGCGAGATGATTTATGGGCCTTCGTAGGGTAGAAAGAGATTGTCAATATCAGAAAGGGAAAAAAATTATGTATAGTCCACAAAAATAGTTATATAAAAGAAAGTTCTAAAATAGGATAAAAAATAAGTAGTGTCATTTTTGGCGATATATAATTCGAGCCTGTGGAAGAAAATGTGATAAAATTAATGGAAGTATTTCCAACCACCACCCCCTTTCTCTCTCTCTCTCTCTCTCTCTCTCTCTCTCTCTCTCTCTCTCTCTCTCTCTCTCTCTCTCTCTCTCTCGTTGAAGAAATTCTCTCAGGGGAAAAAATCTATTACCGTTTCTTAATTAATTCTGCCTTTTTGAATCAAGTCCATATTATTTTTTCCTTACGTACAAAAGTTTAGGATTAAATCACGGGGCGTATTTATGATGTAAGGACACAGTCATAAGTAAGTTTAATGGGAATTCTGTTTTAATCTAAGGAAATTAAGAAAGTTTGGATAGGCATTACAACTCTGCAGATCTGCTGCAGTTAAGGGATTATAGTTTCATGCGAAAGAAAGCAATTTCGAGGAAGAATTAACGTGAATACTCACTAATTACACTGGGAAGCCGACTGACGATTACATGAGATGTAATATGTCAGTCAAATGACGTGGGTTTATTCATTCAACGTGAATTACGAAGTTGAATGATTGTTCTAATGTATTTTGTTTTATTCAAGCTCATTCACCTGTTATCATAATGTTAGGGTCAGCATCAGAAATTTGTTTATTATAAATATAACTAAAATTCTGATTTATTTTTTAGCGGGACAAGAGTCATTCAGAATTTGATATGCTTATACTGGCCTACAATGAAAAACTGCAGTATCTGCAAAATTTTCGAAACTGAGATATACCACCTATTGGGCTCGTGAAACACTAATACGCAAGCTACTGCAGTTTCAGAATGATTTTTCAATGCTTTCCACGGGTATTTAGGGTGGTCCCATTTGCAGTATCTGCAAAATCGGCAGTAAGGCAAGGGGAAAACTGCAGTGTCTACCATTTTTCTCAGCTTTGTATTTTTGTAGATAATGCAGTCTTCCGTTTTGAGGCAGTATAGGAGTTTTACATTAGCTACACATAGAATATGGAATACTTTATCCAATGCAGTTGTGGAATCTTCTGATCTCAAAATTTTTAAGCAAGGAGCTAATTCATTCCTGCTTTCAGCTGACGTCTCCTGAGTTCATGTAAATCGGGTTTATTTTCAATTCCTTCCATATTTATTTATTTATTACCTTTTTTCTTGTAATCTTTTTATCTTTCTCCCCACAGGCTGACTTCCCTTTGGAATCCTCTTGGGTTTATATGAGTCTACTGACACTGTCCATAAGGGTTTTCAGATGAATATTTCAATAGAAAGAAAATATGGTGTTACCTATGGTGCATCACTATATTGTGACAGGATATGATGAGTCAAAAGCCACAATAATGTAAATGAGAGACTGTATTTTTCCAAAATATAAAAAAGGGTTAAAAAAAAGGGGGTTAGCTGAAAAGGATAGTTGTGCAAACGGTCGAAAGCTCCCTTTTTTTAACCCCTTTTTTTTGTATTTTGGAAAAATACAGTCTCTCATTAACATTATTGTGACTTATTACTCAACATGGCGTTACTGCTATAAAATAAGTGTTACCTGTTTTGCGTACGCATTTATACGAAATACTTTTCTGAATTAGAAATTCATTTCCCAATAACTTTTAAGTCGCTGAAGGATTGGATAGTCATCAGCAATACCGTCATAAACAAACCCTCCGCTACGTTTTGCAACACTCATTTCCATAATTCGCCAAACGTATTTAGAAACGCTAAAACCAGCTGCGTTCGTTATCGTTCTATCAAAACGCCATTTGTTATTTCAGCTCCACGCTACGTTACGTTGAATATACCCAAATACATTTCATATTTCATGTTTTATTACTTGATTAAATTTTACTCGATGCCCAAATATATATCAAACTGAAGTCTGGTTTATCATAACGTATTACAAAACCGAGTTTATCCTATCTGTCTTAATTGACAAATACCTAAAAATTTGATAGTGATAAATGCTGCGTCAATTGTTTCATATTTATGCTTACAATCACATAGCCTTCAACAAATTGAATTCTAAACCTTCAATTACAACTTGATAGTTGGATACGAAAAATTGGTTGATAAATAACAATAAAAAAAATAACGGATTTTAATAGATTTCGTTGGAAAACGAGGCTAAGCATTTCGTGAAATGGATTTACATATTTAACGAAAAAAAATTAAAAAATATGACCAGCGGCTGCAAACTAGAAATGGATAAAGATTTCATGGGGAATATTTTAGTTGTTTTTATCATTCGGTTGATCTGTTTTGGAATTTGAACAAATGGGGAAAGGATTTTATGAGAAAATGTCTTTTGTTGAAAGGTTAGGCCACGTGATATATATATATATATATATATATATATATATATATATATATATATATATATATATATATATATATATATATATATATATATATATATATATATATATATATATATATATATATATATATATATATATATATATATATATATATATATATATGTATGTGTGTGTGTGTGTGTGTGTATGTATGTAATAATAATAATAATAATAATAATAATAATAATAATAATAATAATAATAATAATAATAATAATAATAATAAAATACAAAATCACATTTATGTAAAGTACTGTATGTACAAATAATAATAATAATAGGAGCTTTCGAGACCCTGTTCAGCTCCTTCTTCAGCTAAAAATCTGGCTGAAAAGGAAGAAACATTTATGTAAAGTACTGTATTTACAGTACTTTACATAAATGTGATTTTGTATTTTATAAACATATTCACGGGACTGTGAAGAAGATTTGCAATAAAAATAATAATAATAATCAAACTCCCATCCTCTCATTTGTGTAGACAGCATCTGACTCGTGAAGAGTACATACTGTAACATGCAGCGCACTCTGCCCTTTACTCCCCGGTATCTCTCTCTCTCTCTCTCTCTCTCTCTCTCTCTCTCTCTCTCTCTCTCTCTCTCTCCCGGAAATATCGCCGGCACTTCCTTGCATATCAATGAAGGAAGCTGATGGACATCCGTGGAGTGGCTGTGGGATTTCGATGCTGAGTTTCAAAATTTACATCCGACTAATGGAATTGAGAAGTATGAACGCCCCCTTGAATTATAAAATATATATTTTTTTAGGAGATGATGGTGGGGGTGGGGGTGGGGGGGGGGAAGTTGGGGTGTAGGGTGGAGAGACTTTTAGATTTCATTATTATGCCAGATTTGGCATTTTCGTTTATGGCATAGAATTAAGTGTCTAGATTTTGATGAGAATAATTGTGAGTTTTGCTTGGTAATTTTTAATAAGAATAATAATAAAATTCCTTTAAATGCTTGGCGATACTTGATGCATATCTATGAATCTTTTCATGCATATACAATTTCCTGAGATGTATAAGAGTATATAAAAGTGAATACAGAAGTGTTTAAAGTTACGTTTATTGTGAAATTCAGTTATTTACTTCATGAAACTGGATTTTGATTAATATTCTTCAATATTTTAACAAATAATTTTTTCCCAGACGTCACGTTCTTTTCTCTACAAGATAATTTTCGTTTCATCTACATCTGACCGAAAAATATTAAAGATATTCTTCATATATTTCTTGAGTTCCGTAGGATATGAATAAAAGGAAATTACTATGCATGATGGATTCATGGTCTTGAATACAAAGCATTGAATATTAAGTCGCTAACGTTTTTATTATTCATAACATACTCGTTTATATTTTTTTCCATTTTTAGTTTTCTGTAAAAGAAAACTATTGTGCCGGCTTTGTCTGTCCGTCCGCACTTTTTCTGTCTGCACTTTTTCTGTCCGCCCTCAGATCTTGAAAACCACTGAGGCTAGGGGGCTGCAAATTGGTATGTTGATCATCCACCCTCCAATCATCAAACATGCCAAATTGCAGCCCTCTAGCCTGGGTAGTTTCTATTTTATTTAATTTTAAAGTTAGCCATGATCGTGCTTCTGGCAACGATATAGGCTAGCCAACGACCGGGCCGTGGTTAAAGTTTCACGGGCCGCGGCTCATACAGCATTATACCGAGACCACCTAAAAGTTAGATCTATTTTCGTTGGCCGTGATTATACGCTGTAGCGGCTGTACAGAAAACTCGATTGTGCCGAAGAAACTTCAATGAATTTTTTACTTGTTCATTCCATCAAATGATAAAAGAAATGGCATGATATTGTTAAAAGCACTGACGCTTTCCCATCTCTCTGGCTGTCAGTTAAACATCAAAACTCCATTTACTTTACTGACAGCTTGGTTATATCCTATTCTCATCCTTTGGATAGTGCTAAAAAACTGTTTGGTTTCATAATACATACTGCCTGAAATATATTCAGCAATTATAATTTAGATTCACCGTAGGAAAAACATCACCAATATCGTTCTGATGACTGCAACAGGAGACAAAGAAATAAACAGCAGTTTGAAAATGTGACCATATTTCAATTTTCTCATCGGAGAGCAAAATATATTCAGCAGTTATAATCTAGTTTTACTGTAGGAAAAACATCAATAATATCATTCTGATAACTCTAAAGATATATATTGTAGTTTGAAATCCAACCATTTTTACTATTAAAATAGTTAGGTGTTATAACAATATATATTGTCCAAAATATATTCAGCAATCATAATCTAGTTTTACTGTAGGAAAAACATCAATAATATCGTTCTGATAACTATATCAGGAAGCAAATATATGTATTGTAGTTTGAAATACAACCATTTTAGTATTAGAACTGTTGGGTGTTATAACAATATATATTGTCCAAGATATATTAAACAATTATAGTCTTAGAAGACTTGTAATAGGAAATACATCACTAATATAATTCTGATAACTACATCAGGAAGCAAAGATATGTATTATAGTTTGGAATACAACCAATTTTAGTATTAAAAATATTAGGTGTTATAACAATATATATGGTCCAAGATATATTAAGCAATTATAATCTTAGACTTGTAATAGGAAATACATCACTAATATCATTCTGATAACTACATCAGGTAACAAATAAGTACAGTTCAATTTCCTCATCATCCAGACACCCAAAGTTTTACCCTTTCACTTGACTGAGCATCAAAATAACTTCAAATATCGCATCGTTCGCTAATCTGTTTACAGGAGCCTGCCGTTTTAATTTTCTTAATAGCATGCAAGCTTCAAAATTCAGACTGGGATGAGTTTAAACAGGCAGCAGGGTTGACAATGCCTGCCAAAATTATGTCTGAAATGTTTTCCGTGTTCTCATGATACATTTAGTTTGCTTCTGATTCTCTACGTACTCAGGTATCAAAATTTAAGAGATTGACGTTACTTTTCCGATTCGCAAGGAACAAAATACTTGTTTCTGTAATGAATGTTTATTGTCCCAAGGAATGGGGAATCACGGAAAAATATTTGGAAACAATTACATGAAGAAAATATTATTTATTATTATTTTTAATAAATAAATTTCTGACTCACATCTGGATCGAACCCAGGTCTTTCAATTGAAAGACAAGGGCGCTGCCCACTAGGCCATACAAGTCGTAAAAGAGGTTGGAACCTGAGTGCCACTGAACACAAGGAATTACCTGTTGATTATTATTATTATTATTATTATTATTATTATTATTATTATTATTATTATTATTATTATTATTATTATTGCGAAAGTTTTCTGAATGGTGTAATATGGTGAAATTACATTTCAAAAGATTCCCGTTACATTTCCTTCCTTGCTTACTGATAAATCATAAAATAATTTACACTGTATGAATAAATTATACTAGTTTTCCAGCGTTATCACTCCATAATTCATTAGATTTTATGACCTTTAAGCAAGTTGGTACGAATTTCAGTGCACATTTTACCAGTCGTATAAATGGATTTGATTCCTTTGTATGAATGTTTGTCTGTAAAAGCTAAACAATATTTATTCCCAACACAGATAACGAATGAGATCATTAACTCGCTTAAAATATATATATAATTTATATCCCTATAACCTCCTCACTAAAAAAAGATAAATATAATTTATATCCCTCTTAGTTTTCTGTAAAAGAAAACGATTGTGCCGGCTTTGTCTGTCCGTCCGCACTTTATTCTGGCCTCACTTTTTCTGTCCGCCTCAGATCTTAAAAACTACTAAGGCAAGAGGGCTGCAAATTGGTATGTTGATCATCCACCCTGCAATCATCAAACATCATCAAACATACCATTTAATTAAGGTTAAAGTTAGCCATAATCGTGCTTCTGGCAAGGATATGGGTAGGCCACCACCGCAGCCCGCGGCTCAGCCACCGAAAGATATATTTTTCAGTAGTTTTTATTTTATTTAAGGTTAAAGTTAGCCATAATCGAGCTTCTGGCAAGTATATGGGTAGGCCACCACCTGGCCGTGGTTAAAGTTTCATGAGCCGCGGCTCATACAGCATTATACCGAGACCACCGAAAGATAGATCTATTTTCGGTGACCTTGATCATACGCTGTAGCAGCTGTACAAGAAACTCGATTGCGCCGAAGAAACTTCGACGCATTTCTCACTTGTTTATAACACCATCAACATATTTTCCTTCAAAGACATCAGTCAGTGTCCAGTTGTTCGGTAAACAGCGTAAAAGTCATTACTTATCTCTTAAAGACCTCTTGAATTCTTCGAAAGCTGTTGGTCTTAACACACACAGCCACGCCGTTATAGCAGATAGCAAGAAGTGAGTTTTACCATTATGGCAATCATAAAGTGTCCTATCTCTCCGTGTTATTATTCTTTATTACTCTCGTTCGCTCGAGGTTACGTCTTGCATTTATTGCTGGAGGTACGATAAAAGGCAGTAACACCCTTCCCAACCCCCCAACCCCCACCCAAACCTCCCCCACTTACTCTTGAAGACGAGTATAGAATCCTTGTCTTGAGAGAAAAGAATGACTGGGATGCGGGTAATATGATTTTATATTTATCGAAGAGTTTTGTTTTTTCTCTCTCTCTCTTTTATTTATGGCTTCTGTTAATAAGCTCTGTTCTGACCCCTTTGTGGGTAATGGGTTTTAGGGTGAGTCTGGGTTTTCAAATTTGGGATATTTTGATTTTAAATAACTATTTTCATTTTTTTATTTTTACATTGGTGATATTCCGAAGTTGGCCAGTTCAGTGGATATATATATATATATATATATATATATATATATATATATATATATATATATATATATATACATATATATATATATATATATATATATATACACATACAAATAAAAACCCATCAAATGACGAAAGAATGAACTTACAAGCCAAATACTACTACGCACAAAACCTTCTCTCAATAAGTCTCTTAGGACAGTAAGCACGTTCAATTACATTAGGAAAGCTGGTACAAAATCCCAGGAGACTTTTAAGTGCTCATGTCAAAAGTGTGTCATAGAAAATATTACATAGTATTCGAACAGACATGGAAACCGAATGGAGAATTTTTCCCTCTTAATAACTTAACTGAATTCAGTGTTACCTTTCTGGTATTATGATCTGACCTTAATTTCTTAAAGAGGAAATTCCTGTTCTGAATTGGAATTTATTTTTGACTGGATTTAACTTGGGATTAAGACGAATTTTCAGACCTTTGGTCGAATTTCATCGATAAGTTGATAACTAATCTTAAAAAGACGAATTTTCAATCCTATGAGGGTATGTTAATAGAATATCAAGAGTTAGCTTATAAACAATCGTAAAGTCTCTATGAACAAAGATTATTTTTCTCCTGTCTCCATGAATAGCATGAATGTTACCGTATATTTTTCGTTTATATTTTTAACGATATAATATAAATTTTGAAATATGAATGCTCATTTTAACAAAAAGAGCTTTTATTTTATGATAATGACATTTATCTCGTTATTATGATCATTGTCAGCAGGAAAAATGACGTCACAATTTGTCATACAGACAAAATCATAAACAGAAAACACAGTAACTAATTTTAACTATTAAGGAAAAACGTAGGAAATTTTAATATAACATAGTTCTCATCCCTGGAACAAAGCATCTAATTTTTCCTATTAAGGAAAAACTTGACATATCTTAATGACATACCTATAATTCCTTAAAACAAATTTAGTACCAAATTCCGAAATTCCTGAATAATATAACTTTGAAAAAGTATAAAATAAAAAAATTGAAAAGGGAAAAACCTGCTCCGTCGTATCTAAAATTCCCCAAATCCGGAGCTTTCAGATTGGGGGATTCATTTTACTTGCAGAAGCACTACTGTACACCCCAGCCTTTGGAGACGCGAAAAGAAAATAAAGAGACTATAGAGAAACATTACGAAAAGCATTTGGAATTCACAAAACCCAAGTAAATAAAAAAAAAAATACCTAAAAACTTCCTCACAGGGAGCTGAGATCCATTCTATTCACGAAAGGGGGCGTCCTCGCATTCTTACTCTGTCGAGAAATTGAAGCTAAGTCTTCTCTTTACATCCCAGAGGAAAGGACGATCCAATTCGGAGAGTTTTGCGAGATTATCTGGATTCTGTACGTAGCCCGGAATCACCTCTCCGGAGACTGGGGGATGGTGCGAGCCTGCCTTATCGTGTTAGCTATTTGTGAAAAAAGTGAGAACTTAGGGGACTTCTTTGCTAAAAGAAGGAGAATCTTCTTCTTGAATTATCGCGAAAGAAATGGGATGCGGAGATTCCACATTACAAGATGCTGATGAGAAGTTCCACTTAAGTATTTTTTTGTTAACGTGGAAACAAGTTTACAGATATGGTCCTAGGGAGAATATCAGCCATTTTCAGAAGATTAACAGTGAGAGAGAGAGAGAGAGAGAGAGAGAGAGAGAGAGAGAGAGAGAGAGAGAGAGAGAGAGTGTAAACTGGAAATAGAAGGGGAATGCAAAATATTAAGCCTATAGTATATGTATTCAGATATATAAGCAAAACTTCAGAGAGAGAGAGAGAGAGAGAGAGAGAGAGAGAGAGAGAGAGAGACAGACAGACAGACAGAGACAGAGACAGAGAGAGAGAGAGAGATCAAACACTTCCATATTTTGCTTGCTCTGATTCACATGGCGAAATATCCAGACCCCTACTGCTTTTGAAAAACAAAAGCAGCACTGTCAGAATTGATAGAGGATTCTGACTTTTGCTGAATGAACTCCAACCTAGCTATTATTAATTACGAATCTAAAAAGACACACGGCAAACTGTATAGAATAAAAGATCTGAAGATTTAAAAAAAAAAAAATGTTTAAATGGCAGTTGACTGTATGGAGTTCACGGCTGCGGATGACATTTAATTAATGTAGAGCCAGAAAAGGTTTATGATTTTCCTTTATGATTTTCCAAACGGCAAAATCCTGTTTTCCAGTAAAAGTCAAAGTTGAAGGGAACTGAGGCTACACTCGCCAATAAACAATGTTTCGTAAAGCCAGCTTTGATTGAGACGAGAGATATTTTATTTGCTGTACTGATGGGGGATGGAGAAGTAGTTAGGAATGTTTTGTTGATAATAGTAGTATTACTAGTAGTAATGGTAGTATTAGAGGTAATAATAATAATAATAATAATAATAATAATAATAATAAT
>NC_089780.1:7987665-8000165 GCF_040412425.1 Macrobrachium rosenbergii | reverse complement strand
AAGTTGAAGATGATGTTGAGAGAGAGAGAGAGAGAGAGAGAGAGAGAGAGAGAGAGAGAGAGAGAGAGAGAGAATGGAGTGTTTACAAAACAGAAAATGACCAGAACTTATAGAACTGAAGTGCAGTAGGAAATAGAGAGAGAGAGAGAGAGAGAGAGAGAGAGAGAGAGAGAGAGAGAGAGAGAGAGAGAGAGAGAGAGAGTACTATTGGCTTAGAATTTAGTAATATTATAATGTATATATTGTTATCAATGGAGAGAATAGTGAGTAACTGTATACACACATACGAAAAATATTAACTGTTTAAATCTGGCTAAACCTAAACCTTTTCTAACCTCTCTCTCTCTCTCTCTCTCTCTCTCTCTCTCTCTCTCTCTCTCTCTCTCTCTCTCTCTCTCTCTCTATATATATATATATATATATATATATATATATATATATATATATATATATATATATATATATATATATATGTGTGTGTGTGTGTGTGTGTGTGTGTGTGTAAATTCTGTTACTCTCCTGGTCTCTCATTTTCCAATGACACATATCACGTCTTATCAAATTCATTTCCAATACATATTCTAGACAACATCCGTCCTTATCAGAAATGCGAGTTCCATTTACTCAAACTCTCACTCTGGCCGCCATGAGGCCAAAAAACAGCTGTATCATTCAGCTATTCAGCAGTTCTCGTTTTTCCCAACACAGGTGAGAGCAGAATTCCGCGATCAAATCTGTCCGGCAGGTGCGTCGATTTTATTGTTAAAATTTATGGCGCGGTCTGCGTCAGTTGGGAGCTGGGAATGTGATATGCAGTATTTTCTTTTACCGGGATAATTCTCTATAAATTGGACGTCTGGGGGAGGTAATCCGGACGCTGCGGGTATGTACAAGTGAAAGAATTTTGTTTACGAGTTATTTCTTTTATTCTTCAGCATTTTGCGTCGGTTTAGTCTCGAATGGGTATTGGAGATTGTGCATTTTCATTTTCGCGTTTCTATTAGCTATTATGTAGTTGTGTTATCGATGAGCTGTTCCACAGGTTTTTGCGTCAGAATAATAGATTTTTTGAACTCAAAAGGTTCAGTGTTTATTTAATGTTTCTTAAAGTTTATGTATTGATTATAAAACTCGGAAACGTATACCTTTGTCAACACATGCCTGCATATATAGTGCCTTCATTATAATTATCATTCCTGTGGCCAACTTCTTTTCAGTCAGTCATAAATGAGCTGCTATAATTTCATGTAATTCACGTAATTTTAAACACCAAATGTATTCCAGGTGCGGGTTCCAAATTCTTTTGAGTCTCAAAACTCTGGAAAAAAAGCTGATATAAAATTTCCCATAAGGTGAATTTTACTATATATATTTTTGCATATTATAACGATGTAATCTATTTTGAGTTTAAAGTTTAGTTTTCTGAAAAGAGAACTATTGTGCCGGCTTTGTCTGTCCGTCCGCACTTTTTCTGTCCGCCCACAGATCTTAAAAACTGCTCAGGCCAGAGGTCTACAAATTGATATGTTGATCATCCAGCCTCCAATCATCAAACATACCAAATTACAGCCATCTACCCTCGGTAGCTTTTATTTTATTTAAGGTTAAAGTTAGCCATAATCGTGCTTTTTACAACGATATAGACCAGGCCACCACCGGCCCGTGGTTAAAGTTTCACTGGCCGCTGCTCATACAGCATTATACCGAGACCACCGAAAGATAGGTCTATTTTCAATGACCTTGATTATACGCCGTAGCGGCTGTACAGAAAACTCGATTGCTTGTTATCATACATTTTTAACACCAGGGAGAAATAAATCTGAATTACCTTTTAATCCCTTTGTCAAGGCGTAATATCGCTAGAGGAAGGAATTACAGACCTGATTCTTCAACAGATTACACAAAGACAACCTTGGTGGAATGATCACACAATGTCAGCGATTTGCATTTATATTGGCCCCCGAATAAGATATGAATAGAACACTTTGCATCTGCATAACCACGCGTTTCTGAACGAATGTTTGCGTGCGCGCGTCGAGAGACATTTATGTGTGTTAAGGATCATTTGAAGGAGAATCAATTACTGACATAGAAATATATATTTAAAGACTATAGCGAGGAAATTATTTATTTTACACATTTCCCTGGGAGAATCTTGTTTTTTTAATGCCAGTTCAAGATTATTTGAGGAAGGATTAGTCATTGATATAGGGACTATATTTACATTTGAATAGTATTGCAAGGATGAGATCAATTTTATTCATTATTTTGGATAAATCTTTTTCTTAAGGAAGTTAGAATAGCATCAGTTAATTCGCCTCTCCTTTCCTTTGACTTAGGTGACGAAACACTGTAGGTAAAGAAATATAAATGTTTAAAGTTTATTTATGAACTTTCAAACGAAGTACACTTTCAGTGCTGCAGGTAAGAGACTGAGATATTAAAAGCAAAAAGCTAAAAATAATGGAAACATTTTAGTATGAGAAATAATTGCAAAAACGTTGTCGAAACAAGAGTAGAATGATGAGACATATTTCATACTACAGTCATAAAATAAATGACAATGATTTTATCGGGAATAAAATTGAAGGTTGATGTGAAAGATAGATTAAGAGGTATTGATATGTCATTAAGAAATAATATATATATATATATATATATATATATATATATATATATATATATATATATATATATATATATATATATATATATATATAAATTATTATTGTCAAATTATCAAACGGAGACTAGATTTCTCAGGCCAATACATTCATCTCTATATTCACAAGCATACAAATGTATATGCATTCCCGCGCTCTCACAACAGACAAGGCACAATCACATACTCTCCCACTCTGTCACAAACACTCTCTCTCTCTCACACACACACACACACACACATACACTTGTGTGAACAATTCCGAAATCCAACCAACCACACACGGCCGAACAAAGCCGAGCACAAAGTTTTTGGGCCATTCTCCTCTCATTGAAATTCTAACAGTAAAAGGACACAAGCAAAAGGCGAGCCAGGCTTCAGACTCTCTCTCTGATTTCTGCTCTCTCTCTCTCTCTCTCTCTCTCTAGGAGTCTCTCTCTCTCTCTCTCTCTCTCTCTCTCTCTTTCTGCCTAGACACAAAAGATTTGTTTTGTATCCAGGTCCTCTCTCTCTCTGTGTTAAAGTTTGTTTTATCTCTTCTGCTGTCTTTATTTGTCTCTCTCTCTCTCTCTCTCTCTCTCTCTCTCAGGAAAGTCTCTCTCTCTTTCTCTCTCTCTCTCTCTCTCTCTCTCTCTCTCTCTCTCTCTCTCTGCCTAGACACAAAAAGAAAGAATTATATTTATCTCCGCTCTGCTATTATCATTTGTATTACCTTTTGTATTTATGTTAAGACCGAGATGCACTATTTATAGAACTAAATAATGCATCATTTTAATTTGAAAAATGTCTATTATCAATTGTATTTAAAACCAGCGATTTCCATCGATAATTAAATGCATCAGACACAATCCTGTATCTGTCAACTAGGATTAAAAATATTGAAATTGAATATTAAAATTGAATGATGACTTTTGAATATTTTACTGATGTTTCACCTAATTCGTTTGAAAAATCCTGTTCGGCAGAATGTTAACATAAGTATTATTCTTTTCATAAAAAACATTTTCTTATTCGGTGAAAAGTTAAACTAAGAATTTTATTTTATAAAAAGGTATTTTTTTGTTCCTTTTTTTCACTTCCTGCGTCTTCAGTAGAAGTCAAGAATTGATGCTCTGGATAAGAGTTTAACTATAACATTCTTTATCATTGAACCATTAACTTCCGGTGAATTTTTTGAGTTATCCACGAAGACAAAAAAAAAAAAAAAAAAACAGACATCTACTCTTAAGGACATAAAAACTAAAGATAATTATATTTTAGAATTACTGATATGTTTACTTCCAGCCAATTTTATGATAATCGATAATCATTCAAACATAAATTTAATTATATTTCTTATTACTGATACGTTAATATCCCTTGAATGTTTTAGCAGTCATTTAGACAAATAAAAACTGACCACTACCTTCAAGGTCAAAAAGACTAAATATTATTATAATATTTTTAATTATTGGTACATTAATATCCCTTAAGGTAAAGAAGACTATATCTGATTATATATTTAAAATTATTGATACATTAACTTATAGTGAATGTTACGGTATTCATTTAAACAAACAAGCAAAAAATGCCCCGAAGTTTCTCGGCGCAATTGTGTTTTCTGTACAGCTGCTGCAGCGTTTAATCAAGGCCACCGAAAACAGATCTATCTTTCGGTGGTGGCGGCCTATCCTATAACGTTGCTAGAAGCACGATTGTAGATAACTTTAACCTTAAATCAAATAAAAACTACTGAGGCTAGAGGGCTGCAACCTGGTATGTTTGATGATTGGAGGGTGGATAATCAACATACCAATTTGCAGCCCTCTAGCCTCAGTGGTTTTTAAGATCTGAGGGCGGACAGAAAAAGTGCGGACGGAAAAAAGTGCGGACAGAATAAAGTGCGGACAGAAAAAGTACGGACAGAATAGAGTGCGGACGGACAGACAAAGCCGGCACAATCGTTTTCTTTTACAGAAAACTAAAAAAAACTGACCAGTGAACTTCAAGGTCAAAAAAGACTACACCAATACCTCTTGAAACCTTTCCTTCCATCCCTTGACCAAACATTTCTCTCTCTCTTTTTTTCTTTCTGGAACGACTAATATTTGCCCTCCGTAACCCGAGTTTACGAAACGGCCCCAGAACGTCAAACCGGACACCCTCAGCGGATGTGTAATAAAACGCCCTGTCGACTGAGGTGATAGATATGTCAATATTGTGTCGACTGTAACGGCAGAGCCACGGATGAAACTGGAGATATATATATATAGAGCAGGTCGAAGTAGATTGTTAAGCACTTCGATCTCTCTCTCTCTCTCTCTCTCTCTCTCTCTCTCTCTCTCTCTCTTCTTCTTCTTCTTCTTCTTCTTATACATACAAACATACACCCGTGTGAATATAAACGTCTCTCTCTCTCTCTCTCTCTCTCTCTCTCTCTCTCTCTCTCTCTCTCTCTCTCTCTCTCTTCTTCTTCTTCTTCTTCTTCTTCTTCTTCTTCTTCTTCTTCTTATACATACATACATACATACGCCCGTGTGAATATAAACTTCTCTCTCTCTCTCCCTCCCCTTCTATCTTATACACACCTGTGGAACATAAACCTCTCTCTCTCTCTCTCTCTCTCTCTCTCTCTCTCTCTCTCTCTCTCTCTCTTTTATACACACACACACACACACATGCTCACGTATCCACTTACACGTTCACTCACATGACAAATCTCCACTTTTCTGACAATATTCTCAAGTACCGTTGTCAGTGCCTTAAAAATAAGAAAAGCTTAAAAGGAAGATGTATTAAATGTATGCCTTTGAACTTTATACACCAAAAGATCCCTTACATCTTTTAACATCACGCTACCAAGTCGTTTCCACCATCTTTCTTGATGTCAGTAAACTGGTATTCCAGAGAGCATTGCCCTCCTTTTGAGGGTGAGAATTCGCCCTGGAATTTATTCATCCCGTGCCAATGTTGCGAGGGAATTTCAGCTGAATGTCTCTGAAAGGCCACTTTATTGCCAAAGTTAGTCAAGACAATTCCCCGGGTCTTTGGCCCAAATAGATCTTTAACGCTGTGTTGATGGCCAAAGTCATTGTCTTTTTAGATTGTGTCTGGGTGTATATTATATAAATAATGGATATATTTTGCTTAATTTTATTATTCAGAACGTTTTAGTATTGTTTGGGAATGGAAATGTTCCATATTTTATTATAAATATCTAGAAACAAATGTATGATTTTATAGGCAATAAACACATCGGTG
The DNA here is from genome assembly GCF_040412425.1 of Macrobrachium rosenbergii. Taxonomy (NCBI): domain Eukaryota; kingdom Metazoa; phylum Arthropoda; class Malacostraca; order Decapoda; family Palaemonidae; genus Macrobrachium; species Macrobrachium rosenbergii. The sequence continues at coordinate 7,994,263 of NC_089780.1, read as the reverse complement.
ACTTTGTGAAACTTAGTGATTACCTATACAAAACAGTTCATTGCAGTTTCCAGAACCATATCTAAGAGGCTTCAATTTTATTGACAATACTCTTTTATAAGGTTTATCTTTTAAGGAGGGTTTTTCGAGACTAAATTGATATTTAGCATTTATTATGAAAGGGACATTCGTCCTTTTATATAAAGACTCAGTCTAATCAAGATGAAAAGGAAGACGAATGACTTTTAAAGAAATTTAACTAAACCACATTAAAGCATTTGATATTTCATATAGTAAAGTTAGTCTGATTCACTCTCGATTAGATGGAGCAAGGTAACGATAACCAGTTGTATTGTAAACTCTAAAAGGATTTATTCCTAACTCAAAATGTAACAGGTTTCAAATCCAAAAGCTTCCATCATTACCATTTCACATTTCAAGACAATGACAATATTCGTGCAAGCTCCTTTGTTGATTCACCATAATTATTACAGTGAAAGGATTCCCCTCAAGTCCTTTGATCCCATCACTGTCAAGAGCATCAGCCAAGTATGTGAAAAGGCCTAAATGTAAACAAGAAGAAACATTCGTCAGATGACAGGACAGTTTACAAACGAGAGAGGAAGACTGAAGGGGAAGTCCATTAACAGTGATGGGGTCACTTACCCTCGCGAAACTGCTGTTCATGAAGAGACCTAACTTACTTTGCCCTGACGAATTGGGTAAAATGTTGTCCCTGGTTTGCAGAGTGGAATTCAGTGCTTGAAAGTTGTCGTGTGGATGAGGTGTTCTAGTTTAATAGAGTAAGTTTTACAACTTTTTTAAATTTTTCACAGCCCGTGTTTAATTTATAATTATGCGTTTCTACAAAGTTATTTAAATGACAGAATTGTATTTCTGTTCATAGCTCTTATTCAGAGTTATAATTATACAATTTTGCCGTCTGGTTTAAATGGCAGGATAGCATTTCTGTGGCACCATATCCCTTTAAATCAAGGACTCATATTTTTCATTGATTTTATTTATACTGACACGAGTCAGAAAACAAATCAAATCCAGTTTGTCCTGACCATAAATTCTATTTAATATCAAGAGAATTGTCGTGTTTTTGTAAAGGAATTCTAGGAATATATGAAAAAAATGAAGGACGTCTGAAGACAGATTCATGACAAGTAAAACTGAAATGCAGTTTGTTTATTCATATAAATAACTTTACAATTTTTCACAGGCATGAACGCAATGTTATGCCAGGTACTTTTTGAAGCAAAATAATTAATACATCAGCATCAGAATGAAGACCTAAACATGATCTAAATTTCAGCATTCTTAGTCGATTAATCTGAATTTGAAAATAAGAATTCAGTGACCTACCAACACCAATTAGGATGGTGTCAGGAAAAGGGGCAAAACTAACAAATTTAAGGTTATTTATATCTTATTATGGGTCCATAAAATACTCGTTTTTGCATTACATGGAACTATTTACATAGAGTTCATGTATAATTTCTTAAAGCACTCCCTTCTTCGCACTATCTGTTCGATTCACTGCACATTCCTGAACCTACGTTTTCAAACGCGTTGGACTATCGAGTTTTATTCTCTGGTATCAATCTCACGACGTAGCAAGCTTGTTTACCATGATGTTCCCCGAATTGGCACCGAGTGCCGATAAACAATTTAGATCGTGAACACTCAGTGCGTTTTAAAAATAAAGCCAGATTAAAAGGTTGACGAATGACATGGCCACTGACCTTTGATTATACTGCGCAGTTTCAATTTATCAATTTTTAATGGCGCCCAGCTATAGGAGTAGAGACAAAGATCAAAGTTTATCACAGGTGGAGAATTTATTTGATAAATTTTGGTGGCATGGGTACATAATGTAAATGCACGTTACCTGAAGCTGTCTAAATGGATAAGAGATACTTGTAATGGATATTTTTATACATGTATGTATTTCGTTAGGATATTTTGAGAAAATAACCAAATTATCAGTTTGCCCTGGGAGATATCCAGTTTCTGAAAAGAAATTCTCTCTCTCTCTCTCTCTCTCTCTCTCTCTCTCTCTCTCTCTCTCTCTCTCTCTCTCGAGAGAGAGAGAGAGAGAGAGAGAGAGAGAGAGAGAGAGAGAGAAAATACCTGGATGGATACAAGATACTCACAAATGTATATCTGCATATATATGTATTCTATTAAAAATGACTGAGAAATTAACCAAATTATAAAAGTGTCGTGGGAGATAGTCAGGTTCTGCAAAGAATCTCTCTCTCTCTCTCTCTCTCTCTCTCTCTCTCTCTCTCTCTCTCTCTCTCTCTCTCTCTCACACACCCACACGCATGCACAAAAAAACCATAAGCTCGAACTCCCAATATTTTTGAGGATACAAAAGACTTTCTGGCTTTTATTGTAACCCCGCGTTTCTCTTTTTTCCCTTCTTGGAGAAAGGCCGTTTGGCGAGAGAGGAAAAGTGAAGGAAAAATATTGCAAATGTTAACCTTTTTATTTGACCAATGCGGAGTCGTGGGAAAGCAAAAATAAGGAAGGGCTGGACCTTTGCTGTTGGAATATAAGAGAGAGAGAGAGAGAGAGAGAGAGAGAGAGAGAGAGAGAGAGAGAGAGAGAGAGAGAGAGAGAGTTTAAGCTTTCCACTTTGAATAAATCAATCTCTTGCTGTTTGAGTTCTTTTCAATTTGTATGTTACTGTTTGTTGTTTTCTAATTGGAAAAGGATTACAGATTTTACTTTCAGTTTATTTCAAACTATGATTTCTCTCTCTCTCTCTCTCTCTCTCTCTCTCTCTCTCTCTCAACAGAGCTTCCTTACTCTCTATTTTCAATTTATTTTAAACCGCTCTCTCTCTCTCTCTCTCTCTCTACTTATGGCAAACGATTGGACGATGGTATACCTTACAAACCAAATGATTGCGTTTCTAACTAAATCTATTTCAGTGAAGTTTCCTGAACGTATAGCCATCGGCTGCATAAAAAATTATAGATTTTTCTCTAAAGTGGAAAATTCTTCAACCTCCAGCTTAGTATCATATATAGACGCGTATAACGAAGCTTCTGTTATATAATCACAGCCACTAGAGTGCCTGTGAAATGCCTTTTATACTAAATAAAAAATATATATATATTTTCCTCCAAAAATTAATTTTTTTCTAATATCCAGCCTTAAAATTTATAAGATCTTATCTAATGAAGCTTTCGTTATGTAATCGCAGCCAATAGGGTGTCTGTGAAATGGCATTCATACTAAAAAAATGTTATATAATCTCCAGCCTCAGAATATATAATTATGAACGTGTATATTCTACTCTAAAGTGAAAGTTTCTTAAGTATCCTGTCTATAAGTATATAATGACATACATAACGCAGCTTCTATTACATGATCACAGCCACTAAACCGTCTGTGAAATGCCAAAGGCTGAACATTCGCCAGAAACAGAACAGGAACTCTCCTCTTCCTCCTCCTCCTCCTCCTCCGCTCCTCCGCTACAGTGCAACAATGCAACAACCCACTTCCCGGAACGTGTCGCTCCCATTAGTCTCTGCTACAAGTGTTTGCAATATGCACAGTCCCGGCTCGCTCTACCATGAATCCGGGAACGGCCTATATCATGATTTAGGTTTAATGGTACACGGCTGCAGAGTTTAATAAGATGCGCCTCGTCAATAATGATTTCGCTTTGGGCTGAGCGATGGCGGCGGAGGTCGGATGTTTCTGTTTTCATTTTTCATTTTTCGTCGGTGAAATTTAGCTCTTTGGGGAACAAATTATGCAAATATAAATGACAGATATATTTATATAATTAGTTCATTTGTTCTAGAGGTTTTGAAAATTATATATGAACGAGAAATGACGTGCTTATTTTCCAAGAACCAAGATGGCGTGGGAGGTTAAACGCACCTGCTGTCACTTTTCATTTTCTAAAATTATTTTAACCTCATTTCTGGACAAATAATCAAAATATAAATGACAGACACATTTATAAAATAACTTTATTAATTCTCAATGTTTTTAAAATTATATTTGAACGAGAAATGACGCATTTATTTTACCAAGAACCAAGATAGAGACGGAGGTAGAAATTTCCTGTTATCATTTTTCAGAAAGGAAATAGACGTCATTTCAGAATAAATTATGCATTTATAAATGACAGACACATTTATATAATAATTTCATCGATTCTCAAGGTATTTAGAATTATTTATAAACTGTAAATGACGTGTTTATTTTACCAAGAAATATATTTTACCTCATTACGTAACAAATAATCAAAATATAAATAATAGACAAGATTGTATAATAATTTCATCGACTCTCGAGGCTTTAAAAATCGTATACGAACGATAAATGACTTGTTTATTTTACCAAAAAAACAAGATAAAATAAAAAAAAATATATAATAAGACTTCAGACCGAATCCTGGAAGCTTACGTAACCCGAACTCTCTTCATTTGAAATCACAGCCGAGACAAATGGCGGGAAACAGAATCCCTAATTCCATCCCCGTTTACCCATTCTATCTCGTTTCTCTACCATCATTATATTCCATTTCCTTATCTTCTCGTTGTGTTGTATTCCCTTTTTTATTCCCCTGTGTTGTATATCTTTATATTGTAGTTTTTTCCTATGTACTTGTTTTTGATTTCAATGTCTCCGTAATTTTATTATTTTTCCTCACATTTTCTGTTTATATTATCCTGATTTTTGCTTGATATTTTTTGTTAATTCATTGTAGTTATATTCGTTCTGTCTCCTCAATATTGACATTTTCTCACTGGTCTCTTTTTTCTTTACTTTTTAAGTACATTTCAAAGACGTATATAATTTCCTTTTTTGGCCTGTTCATTTTAGTTTACAATTTACCCCACAGGGGAGGTCTAGCGCCGTCAATGCACCTCACTCGGCGCACTGTAGGCATTACTTAAGGTTCTTTGCAGCGTCCCTTCGGCCCCTAGCTGCAACCCCTTTCATTCCTTTTTACCGTACCTCCGTTCATTTTCTCTTCCTTCCTTCTTTCTTTCCACCTTCTCCTAATAATTATTTCACAGTGAGAGGTTTTCCTCCTGTTACAACTTTCAAACATTTTTACTGTCAATTTTTCTTTCAGTGCTGAATGACCCCGGAGGTCCCAACTCTTGGCCTGCAGCCTGAATTTTATAATCCATTTCCATTACGTTTGACAATTTAGACAAAAATAAATCGAATATTATAGCTCCATCATTCGTCTTCATTCATTAAGAAATATCACTTACACCCCAACACAAATACACGATAACACCATGACTTTACACCCTTTTTTATTTCAATGTTTTTCAAACCGATCAAAAAAAAATATATATTATAAAAATCCCTTCCCTTTCTCAGTCTATCAGTCCTTTGATATCCTGTGACGTGGAAAATATTTGTGAGAGAATCCTTTCCGTGCGCTCTCTGTCGCCACCCCTCCCCCCAAGTGAATAAAGGACTCCCACGCAACCCCCACCCCCCCTTTTTTTTTTTCCTTTTGAAATCTGGTTTAGTTCATCGAGCCCATTTTAAGGTTGTTTTTGTTTATATATGATTTGTTTTTTTCTGTTTTTGTGTCTAATATATATATATATATATATATATATATATATATATATATATATATATATATATATATATATATATATATATATATATATATATATATATATATATTTATATGTATATATACATACATACATATACACTTCTTATCATTGTTAAACTTACGTATATTTCCATGCATACAGGTATATAACAAATAAAGGAATCTATGGTCTAACATTTTCAACTTATAATACTTGCCTCTAACGTAAAATAACATTCCTCTAATACATTTAGCATTACCTAATTCCACTTAAACATTATTTTTGAAAGACCTAAAACTTCTCAATATCTTCGTTATTTTTATGATTCTTCTCTCTTTCCCATTTAGGAAATTATTTTTGCAACGATCATCCATTTTTCTGTGTTTTTATTTATTTATTTGCTTTCAGTTTTCTATGAAAGAAAACTATTGTGCCGGCTTTGTCTGTCCGCCCGCACTTTATTCTGTCAGCACTTTTTTCTGTCCGCACTTTTTGTGTCCGCCCTCAGCTCTTAAAAACTATTGAGGCTAGAGGGCTGCAAATTGGAATGTTGATTATCTACCCTCCAATCATCAAACATACCAAATTGCAGCCCTCTAGCCTTAGTAGTTTTCATTTTATTTAAGGCTAAATTTAGCCATAATCATGCTTCTGGCAACGATAAAAGACAGGCCACTACCGGGCCGTGGATAAAATTTCACGGGCCGCGGCTCATACACCATTATACCGAGACCACCAAAAGATAGATCTATTTTCGGTGGCCTTGATCATACGCTGTAGCGGCTGTACAGTAAACTCGATTGCCCCGAAGAAACCCCGGAACATTATTTACATTTTTTAAATCCAGCTTCCCTCAAAGATAGTTAAAATTTCTCCCGAGAAATTCTAGTAAAACATCTGGGAACCGTCGCACAAAAGGCTGATTATTCTGAAAACCAAAAATAAAACTTATTAAGAACGATAAAATAGAAAGACATAATAAAAAGGGTAAGAAACCTAGATGGATTCTAGAGAAG
>NC_089780.1:7967665-7982665 GCF_040412425.1 Macrobrachium rosenbergii | reverse complement strand
TAAAAAGAAAATTTTTGATTAAAAATATTTTTATAAAAAAATTATTTTATAAAAAAATGTTTTGCTAAAAATAAGTTCTGAAAAAAGAATATTTTGATCAAAAATGTTTTGATAAGAATATTTTGTTAAAAAAATATTTTGATAAAAAGAAAATGTTTTGAGCAAAAAAAAAAAAAAAAAAGAGATAAACATAGACTTTCCATTTAATCTGTAGCTCGGTGGCCTAGGGGAGCAGAAGCAATTAAGCATTTTGGCTTAAAATGACCAACCTTCCTTTGCTTAATTAGTCCCTTATTTTGTCCAGCTATAATGAGGCATAGGATAAAAATGTTTAAGGTTGTATAACTTCCTTTAAAATTGTATAGATCTAACAGATGATAAGGTTAATATTATCAGGCATAATAGGATAAAGCATTTAAGGTTATATACTTCTTTAAAATGTATAGATTAATCAGGTTTTAAATTAGATGTTATTATAAGTGATTCTGTGGAGTATTGTGTCTGTCAACCTGCCTGTCCGTATTTCTGTTCAGCTGTTGGAGTTCTAATCTTAAGAATGGAAAAAGTATTTCATTGTTTAGACACAGAGGATAATAATGTGATGCTTATCGTTGTTTGAATATGGATAAGTTAATAATTGATATGGAAAGAAAGATAAAGTATGTATTTGTTGTTTATCTTTATATACGTATGTATGTATGTATATGTATATATATATATATATATATATATATATATATATATATATATATACTTTATTCTTTTTCACATCCTGCATTATACGTAACATTTAATTCCGACCACGAAACACAATTACTATCTAGAGACCAAGTAAGCCCCTAGACCATTAGATAAACTCGGAAGGCGGCGCCACAATTGAAAAATTCATATCCTTATGTACCCTTAAAGTACTTCCGTCCACAGGAGAAAAAAGAAAGAGCTTAAACGTCGCAGGAATACAAATTTGCTTTTCAGCTGCCCAGCAGTTTTTACGTTTGTTCTTTGTTTTCGAGTTTTGGCTGAATATTTTGACCAAAAGAGTGTACTTTACTCTCTTTGTCTTTGTACAAATGATACGTTTTGTAAAATCCACCTTACTTTTTTATGTATTAACTATGAATTATTCTTTTTATAATATTCGCTAATCTTTATTACATATTTCAGTTTCTTTGGTAACCATATTCTCATTTTTTTGCAGTAATATCTCTCTCTCTCTCTCTCTCTCTCTCTCTCTCTCTCTCTCTCTCTCTCTCTCTCTCATAGTATAGTAAATCCTAAATTTCAATAATAATAACTAACTAGACTCTCTCTCTCTCTCTCTCTCTCTCTCTCTCTCTCTCTCTCTCTCTCTCTCTTAGTTAATCTTAAATTTTGATAATAATTACCGGTTCTCTCTCTCTCTCTCTCTCTCTCTCTCTCTCTCTCTCTCTCTCTCTCTCTCTCTCTCTCTCTCTCTCTCTCTCGTAGTGAATCTTAAATTTTGATAATAATAATAATTAACTATTCTCTCTCTCTGTCGTAGGTAATCTTAAATTTTATTCATAGTAATAAACTAGCTGCTCTCTCTCTCTCTCTCTCTCTCTCTCTCTCTCTCTCTCTCTCTCTCTCTCTCTCTCTCTCTCTCTCGCAGTTAATCCTAAATTTCGATAATAATAACTAACTAATCTTACTCTCCCTCTCTCCCTCTTAGTAAATCTTAAATTCATGATTAAATTCATAGTCAATAATCCCCTTTTAACTAAAAAAACATAAACACTTCAACTGAGCTCCTAAAACCGTGTTATTTTTGGGTCATTGAAAGCACCAAGCAGACGCAATTAACGTCCTTGGTACGTATACGTGCGTGAACTCCTTCTCTCTTTGGGATTAATGAAAGCAAAACATCTCGTGAAAGGAAACGCTGGAGAGAGAGGAGAGAGCTTGCGTCGTCGGTCACACACGCTTCTTCTTCCCTTGTGTGAATTCCTGGAGAGAGAGAGAGAGAGAGAGAGAGAGAGAGAGAGAGAGAGAGAGAGAGAGAGAGAGAGAGAGAGAGAGAGGATTTCTGGTGCAGGTTTCGACGTACTGAGGTTAAGCAATGATTAAATGTCTGTTTGTACATTAAAACTGACAATGGTATTTTATAAATAGTACAATGTACTGAAGTAAAGTAAGGGTAATTTGTATTTTTATAAGATTGACAATGATGTTTTATAAATATTACAACGGGTATTTTATATATTTGGCTGATAATGAGGATTTCCAAAGCTTGTCGTTATAAAGTAATAATGTTCTGGATTAAAATGATGGTAAATTGTCTGTTCCTATAAAATTGACAATAATATTCTATACATAATGTAGTGAGTATTTTATATAACTGGATGATGTTGAGAAGTTCCAAACCCTGTTTATGTAAAGTGCAGGTTTCAACCTACTGGAGCAAAATGAAGGTAAAATATCTGTTCCTATAAAATTGACAATATTTTTTTTTTTTTTATAAACAGTACAATGAGTAGTTTACATGACTGGGTGATCTTGAGGATTTTCAAACCCTGTCTTTATAAAGTTATAATGTTCCGAAGTAAAATCATTATATAATATCTGTTCCTATAACAACATTGGCCATAATATTTTATAGAAAAAATACGATGGGTATTTTATATAATTGGCTGATTCTGAGAAAGTCCAACCATGTCTTTATGAACTAATTGTAACATCTTCTTTGGGGATTGAACTGCTGGCCAGTGAAATACCAGGCAAAGGTTTTATCATCTATAAAATGAAGAATATCTAACGTCTGTTAAGTAGAGATAAATGGTTAAATTCGTGATGTACAAAAATACATGTTTCAAAAATTTTCTATTTCAGCAAACATAACACCAAGAAATCAGGCGTTTCTATGTGAATATGTCAAATCGAAATCATAGAATACCAATATATTTAGTTGCCTGTAGTTGGTAAACAAAAATTGCTTTGTTGAAGTGTCAGAGAAAATGTAGTAAAATAAAAAAAAGCATAGTATGCAGTTTGGAAAATAACAGAGAGAGTTATGGTCTGCCAGCCCACTTCTCCTGCAGGTCTATAATTAGTTTAAAGAGCTTTAAAACGTTTCGCAAATTTCATAGAAAGCGTGCCAGGAAGATGACCATCGATCAAAGGCTAGGCTTCAATGGATTGTTTACATTCAGTGGCCCAGCCTTGTGGAAACCATTATCAGATATCAGTCAACCTTAAAATAATGGATCATAAAAGCAATGATGTTTTTGGTGGACATTTCAATCTTCAAGTCTCAATATTTCTTTTTGTTTACAGTTTTTATGCATTCCTGCACTTTCTCTGGGCATGTTCCAAGATCAAATAACAGGTATTTGAATATGGGGAGAGAGAGAGAGAGAGAGAGAGAGAGAGAGAGAGAGAGAGAGAGAGAGAGAGAGTGATGTTTTAAATTACTTGATAAATCTAGTTTCTGTAAGCATATTCAAGATCAAATATAAATATTTAGAGAGAGAGAGAGAGAGAGATGTTTTCAATAACAGGATGTGTATTTATTAATTTCTTGATAAAAGCCAGTTTTTCTAAGCATATTCAAGGTCAAATATGAATATTCAGAGAGAGAGAGAGAGAGAGAGAGAGAGAGAGAGAGAGAGAGAGAGAGAGAGAATTTTCAATTACAGGATGTGTATTTATTAATTTCTTGATAAAATCCAGTTTTCTAAGCATATTCAAGATCAAATATAAATATTTAGAGAGAGAGAGAGAGAGAGAGAGAGAGAGAGAGAGAGAGAGAGAGAGAGAGAGACGTTTTCAATTACAGGATGTATATTTATTAATTTCTTGATAAAACCAGTTTTTCTAAGCATATTCAAGATCAAATATAAATATTTAGAGAGAGAGAGAGAGAGAGAGAGAGAGAGAGAGAGAGAGAGAGAGAGAGAGAGAGAGAGAGAGAATGGGTGATGTTTTCAATTACTGGGTGTGTAGCTGGCTAATCTCTCAGTCCTAACCAATCAAGGAAAGCCAATTTAAATGGATTTAGGAGATTACTGATTGCTTAGAAGTAGATCAATAGTTCACACCAAAACAACTGAATAAACGGACTGTATTGTAAATAATTAATTGCGGATAAAAGCCTGATTATAGGGTTAGATTAATTAAACCTCAGAGATTATGACCATAAAATTAAACATAACTGGTTAACTTTTTTCCATGGAATTAACTAACGAATAATTCATGTTGTAGATGGCACGATTTGAATGTGAGTGGAGAAATGGTTTCTTGGATTCGAAAGTGAGACGTCAATAGGATCTGAAACCAAATGATTTTGGATAAATACTGATGCCAGATCATGGCTCAAGGATAAAGGATATTCGACGCTGAATTCCTTCAACGAAGCAGGATGAATAGGATACTGATGAGACCTCAAAAGGATATGTCAAAGCGGGGAGAAGGCATTTGATATCTAAAGATCTCTTTTAGAAATGGGTAAATGAGCAGATGTTGTGCCGCCAACAACTGCTAACAATGTCAGAAGAGAAACAAGTTTATTTATGAACAATATGGGTTAGCCATTCTTCGTTCTCTCTCTCTCTCTCTCTCTCTCTCTCTCTCTCTCTCTCTCTCTCTCTCTCTCTCTCTCACGAAACAATAAGCTAAATATGTAGCTAGTTAGATCACCAAAACAGAAAAATAATAAATTTCAAAGAACCTTCGTGAACAATATGGGTTAGCCCATCTTCTCTCTCTCTCTCTCTCTCTCTCTCTCTCTCTCTCTCTCTCTCTCTCTCTCTCTCTCTCACGAAACAATAAGCTAAATGTGTTGCTAGTTAGGTTACAAAAACAGAAACATAGTAAATTTCAAAGAACCTTTATGAACAATATGGGTTAGCCCATCTTCGTCCTCTCTCTCTCTCTCTCTCTCTCTCTCTCTCTCTCTCTCTCTCTCTCTCTCTCTCAACAATTAGCTAAATGTGTTGCTAGTTACAGTAGGTGACCAAAACAGAAAAATAATAAATTTCAAAGAACCCTAATTTGGAAACACAAATAATTATAATACACGAAAATTATCCATAGCAATATTCACTTTGATCACACGAGTTCCCTTGAAAAACTTTCACCTTAAACGACTTTCATATTCGTCAAGTCATCTTTCGTCCATTTACCGTCGTCTTTTGAAAGCCTGGCTGGCGCTTCTACTGTTCCAGCCTTTTGTCTGCACTTTACCCTTCGGCTCTCAGGTAAATTGGGCTTAGATGTTAGCACACCTGTAAAGCCCGGGCGAGTTTCCCCAGTGAAACTATGTTGGCAGTCCCAAATAGCTTTGTGTCAGGCTTTAGAGTTGGCTGGTGTAGTCTTTCCTTTGTGTTTCCTCAAAGCAAACATGTTTTAGTTGTTATTTTATGTTATTGAGTTGTTTTGATATGAATTATGAACTGTAGTTTCAACATTTATTTGAAGTCTGTATGGGTTAGAAAAAATAAGTTACTAATGCAGGAAAGAATGTGAAAAATTTTTTTGTCTGTCACTTTTAATTTCGTTAATTTTCGTAAAATTTCCTTTTACCTGAAAGAGCCAGAAAGAGAGAGAGAGAGAGAGAGAGAGAGAGAGAGAGAGAGAGAGAGAGAGAGAGAGAGAAGATAAAAACACTCAGGAATTCAGGCAAGGGTGATTGGAAATCAATGAAAGCAAAAGTAAAGTAAGCATTTAAATAAATGAATCACTAAAATTGCTGACTATTCTCTCTCTCTCTCTCTCTCTCTCTCTCTCTCTCTCTCTCTCTCTCTCTCCAGCGCCAATAAATCACGAAAAAATGATAAAAGTTCAGCGCTCAAAATTCTGTGATATTTATGAAGTCCCGTCAACAGAGATGAATATTTGCTCGCGATGACACTGAAAATTACACGGATGGTTACCTACTCTGTATTCTGTAACATTCTGTAGTATTCTGTATCTTACTTCTCTCGTCCTTTTACCCCCCAAAAAATGGATCGCGGAAAGACATAAATACGAAAAAAATATAAACATGAAGCTTCCATAGCAGCTCCGACGATTGGATGATTACCTACTCTGTATTTTGTATTTTGTATTTTGTATTCTGTAATCTGTCTCTCTCACCCTGAGCCAAACAGAAAACAGGTCCTGGAAACATATGAATACAAAAGCTTCCATAGGAGCTCCTATGACTGGATGATCCCACTCTGTATTCTGTAATCTGTATTCTGTGTTCTGTATTCTGTCTACCCCTCATCCTTTCCCCACCCCCCAAAAAAAAAAACCTGGAAAGCTATAAATACGAAAAATATAAATAATAAAGCTTTCATAGCAACTCTTCTGATCAGATGATTACCTACTCTGTAATCTGTATTCTGTATTCTGCTGTATTCTGTTTCTCTCACCCTTTACCAGTAAAAAAAAAAATCCTGTCAACATTACAAATACGAAAGCCTCCACCAATAATAATAATAATAATAATAATAATAATAATAATAATAATAATAATAATATACACCTCTTATGATTAACACCTACTTACCAACGCTTCGTAAACATCAAACACCCAAAAACACACACACGCATACACAGAATAGAAATAAAGAATATTATTATTATTATTATTATTATTTTCTAGAATAAAAAGGGAGACTGTGTTGGTTGGTTATTCTGGCTGAGAAATGAACACTGAGTTTATCTGGAGTCGGGAAAAAATACATTTGCTCTCTCTCTCTCTCTCTCTCTCTCTCTCTCTCTCTCTCTCTCTCTCCCCCCACCTTTCCTGGAAGCTGTCATTGTATGTTTTGAGCGTTAATACCTCTCGGTAAATCGCGGACGTTCATTAACATCTCCCATAATTCCGACCTCTAATTAAGAGAGGCTCCCGAGTCCGGGACGCTGCAGTGACTGTAATGCGTGATTGTTAATGTTTTTTTTTGGGGTGGGGGTGGGGGGGGGGGGGCGTCATACTGGACAAGAGAATGGTCGAATATTTTTATTTACATATTTTTGTTTATTTATTTACTTATTTATTTATTCATGTAGGATTTTTTTTTTTTTGCAATTCATGCAAATAGACACAACACAAACTAGTGTGACGATATCTGTTATTATTATTATTATTATTATTATTATTATTATTATTATTATTATTATTATTATTATTATTATTATTATTATTATTATTATTTATTTATATGTGACTGTTCACAATTTGTACACAATCTCGAAATAGTTTGCTGAAATTTATTATTATTATTATTATTATTATTATTATTATTATTATTATTATTATTATTATTATTATTATTATTATTATTATCCCGTGTACCTGAATTTTCTGTACTGTAATATCCCCATATTGTTCATCTCCGTATGTGACCCTGAGCCAAAATAAAGGTTATTATTATTATTATTATTATTATTATTATTATTATTATTATTATTATTATTATTATTATTATTATTTACCGACCATTCTTTAAAATTCACTGAAATAACCTTTGATAACCTAATTGCTAAAACAACGATTTTTTTTCCTCTGTATCCGAACACACAAAACGTGATTACCAACATCCACCAGGAAAGCCAACAAGGCGTATCCCCTCCCGTCACTCGCACTTGATACTGTAATGCAGACCGCCTTCGGATGTCAATTAAATACGAGTTTTGTTACGAGTTTTGTACCGAAGTTGCGTTTCTCTTGTTTTGGTAGGGGTTTCGATTTGGGGTTAAATAGGTAGAGCAGTTGTGGTTTGGGGGTTTTGTTTTGTTCTATTATTTTTTTTATGGGGGTTTGGAATTATTTGTTGTTGATTCTTCTGTATGGTAATTATCTCAATGTGGTTTTGCTTGTGCTGATGTTTTGTTAATTCTAAGTATCTTTTGTCTATTTAGTTACTTATATATATATATATATGTAATTTAATAACCACAATTCTTAACTTCGCTAATTCCTCCAGGCTTTTTTTGGATATGCTTGTAACTACAAGCCGATATCAAAGGGAAGAATGAAAAATTGTGACAGCCGGCCGCGAGTTGTTACCTTAATCACAAGGAGGTCACGTTGCCCACCTAACCTTCTCGTGGTTAGGTGGGCCAAGGTCTAGAGAATATGTATTCTCTAGACCTTGAGGTGGCAACGTGACCTCCTTGTGATTAAGGTAACTTTTCTGCTTCCCCGCGGCCGGCTGTCACAGGTCTTCATTCTTCCCTTTGATATCGGCTTTTTACAAGCATATCCAAAAGCCTGAGGAATTAGCGAAGTTAAATAGGGCATTGTAACTATTAGAATTACATATGTGTCTAAATAAAAGTGACCAGTAGATTCTGTATATATATATATATATATATATATATATATATATATATATATATATATATATATATATATATATATATATATATATATATATATATATATATATATATTTATATATATATAAGTGTATATATATAAGTATATATATATAAGTGTATATATATAAGGATATATATATATATATATATATATATATATATATATATATATATATATATATATATATATATATATATATATATATATATATATATATATATATATATATAAGCAAAACATGCATCCAGGTTACGGGAAACAATATAAAACAAACGCATCTCTTTTCAAACACAACACGCCAAGTCAAAGAATCTTGTAAATATCTCCCACCCCTACGCCCACACTCACGCCCCCGCCCGTCCACCCTCTCCCAATTCCCTCCCATCCACCCACTCCACTCTTCACGGAGCAACAACCGCCCATAACACCACCCAAAGGTCCTCGTTGATGCCTGCTAAACGGAGAAGAGAGATCTCAGATGAGAGTCATTTGGCGTTAAGTATATTCTCTCGCTCAAAAAAATAAAAAAAGGGAGTCTCTCGTCGATCGTGATTTCGTGGTATTAGAGAGATCTTTCTCTTGATTTCCTCGCTGGAAGCGGTTGTTTTTCCCACTAAATAGTCGTGAAAGGAAGGCGTGAGAAGATGCGTTTGAGAAGTAATCGCTTCCTCTATCTCCTCTAAGGTATTAACATCTGATTATTTTATTTCAATTTTACCTCAAGCGATTGGAAGCTTCTCGAATTTCTATCTCCGCTAAACAGCCGCAAAGGAAGGTGTAAAATGGATGCGTTTGAGATGTAATCACCTGCTATCTACTTTACTATTATAGTTTTAGACTTTTTATTAACTATACCTCAAGCAATTAACGGCTTTCGATTTTATGTTTAAACTTCTTTCAAGAATTACCTCTTCTAATATTAAAGCAATAGATTTTTTATTCATTTGAACCTCAAGCAATTGAAGGACTCTCGGTTTTGCGTTGAAGCTTCTTTAAAGATTTACCTCTTCTGATATTGCATCTTTAGATTTTTAATTATTTTTAACTTCGAGAGATTGGAGGATTGTGAATCTGAGTTTAAACTTTCCTAAAACATTCATGAGTTGGGCAACTATGTTTTGTATAATAACTGAATTAAACTGAATTACAAATCAATAAATGAAAGGAAGATAAATAAAGCTATGTTTATTATTTAATCAATAAATAATCACTGGAGACAGATCAGTCTATTCACTAGACATGGACAAAGACTAATAGCTTAAGAGAAAATTCATCTTCAAGCCATTCTACGTTTTTGACTGTGCCAGTAGTATTTTCTGCCTAAGATTCTGAGGTCTGGTAAGGTGTAAATTATGGCCTCCATTAGAATATTCTCTAGATTGAATATGAAGACTGTGTTGGTTGGGTATTCTGCCTACGCTGAAGGCACCAAATATGAGAAATATGAACACTGAGATTATATTAATTTGGGGAAAAATACGTTTGCCAAACGTCATGACATGAAAGAGCGATATTCGTAACATATATTAATTTCGTATTTGGCCTCAATACATTATCTCTCTCTCTCTCTCTCTCTCTCTCTCTCTCTCTCTCTCTCTCTCTCTCTCTCTCTCTCTCTCTCTATTCAGAAAATCTCCAATAGAATTCAGAGCAAAAATAGGAATTTCTCTTTACGTCTCTCTCTCTCTCTCTCTCTCTCTCTCTCTCTCTCTCTCTCTCTCTTCAGAAAATCTCCAATAGAATTCAGAGCAAAAATAGTTTCTTTGTGACGATCTCTCTCTCTCTCTCTCTCTCTCTCTCTCTCTCTCTCTCTCTCTCTCTCTACTCTCTACCTTCAGAAAATCTCCAGTAGAATTCAGAGCAAAAATAGGAATTTCTCTATACGTCTCTCTCTCTCTCTCTCTCTCTCTCTCTCTCTCTCTCTCTCTCTCTCTCTCTCTCTCTCTCTCTCTCTGTATGCAAATATAAATCAGCAAAAAAAGTATTTATCTCATTACTATTTGGAGAGCAACTACCCTTGAAGAACCTACACGTGGTAGGGAAAGCTCTCTCTCTCTCTCTCTCTCTCTCTCTCTCTCTCTCTCTCTCTCTCTCTCTCTCATTATGCATAAATCCCACTTTGACTTGGAAAAGACTTAACCTTGCATAAACCCACACGTGGAGGAAATTTCTCTCTCTCTCTCTCTCTCTCTCTCTCTCTCTCTCTCTCTCTCTCTCTCTCTCTCTGATTACATGCATATATAAATCACCCCTGGATGTGGAGAAACAGAGACCCCCTTTTCAAATAATTCATTATGTTTTGCGCGTTGTATTTTTCTACATAGGAATTTTTTTTTTTTTTTAGTCTTTATCTCTCTCCGCCCACGAGTAGGAGATGGAGAGAATTGAGGCTGTAGGAAATGAAAGGAAAAAAAAAAGGCTGGAAAAATGTAAATTGGGAAACGATGCAGTTCGTCTGCAGAGTAAAAGAACGAAGGAAAAAGAACACCTACATTTTAGGGAATAATGGAAAAGAGCAGATGTTTCCTTTTTCTTGTTTTTAAAATCGTTGTATGTCCCGTTTTTTTTTCAATGTCCATTTGTCCGTGAAATGTTTCGTATTATGTTTTCACCGTTTACGTTGCATGTGTAGATGATAATAATAATAATAATAATAATAATAATAATAATAATAATAATAATAATAATAATAATAATAATAATAATAATAATAATAATAAGTTGTGTATACTGTTCTTTTTACAACTTTTTCTGTGAAATATTCCGTAGATGTTTTCACTGTTTACATTATGTAGATAATAATAATAATAATAATAATAATAATAATAATAATAATAATAATAATAATAATAATAATAATAATAATAATAAGTTGTGTATCCTGTTCTTTTACATCTTTGTGTCTGTGAAATATTTCGTATATGTTTTCACTGTTTACGTTCCATGTGTAGATAATAATAATAATAATAATAATAATAATAATAATAATAATAATAATAATAATAATAATAATAAGTTGTGTATCCTGTTCTTTTACATCTTTGTGTCTGTGAAATATTTCGTATATGTTTTCACTGTTTACGTTCCATGTGTAGATAATAATAATAATAATAATAATAATAATAATAATAATAATAATAATAATAATAATAATAATAACTAAATGTGGCCGGTCTATCAGCTGCATCCATCTGTGCAAATCTTTTGCTATTCCTCTTATGTTACTGCAGTCCAACAGTATCCTTTATAAGTGTCTGATTCTTTCAGGAAAGGAGATTGTAAAGATTATTTTCTCAAAAGGGAAGAAACTTAGCAGAGAAATGTCTAAAATGGAACATCGAGATTGTTGACTTAAATTTCGAAAGGATCCCATTCCTCCCCACCCCCACCCCCAACAAACAAACACAAACTCTGCCACTATACAATAGATTTTGCTGCCTCGAACTTCCTTGCTCTGTCAGCTACTTAATTCTTCATTCACTTGGAATAAATTCTGGAGGAAATGTTGACAATCTCATATAGTAAGTAGTCCTTAATTGAATGGTAATGATTCTTGAAAATGCAAACAACAGTTATGAATGCAATGAGACGTACTTTCTAATAATACTTATTACTTAAAACCTGTTTTCTCAAGTTTCCCAACTGCTTTAAATTTTTGAAAGGCTGAGAATAATTTTGCATTATCCTACAAACCACCAACTTATTGACAAACAGGTTAAATAGTACAAAGAAGCATTAAATCTAACTACGTCTTGTCATACATTATACACAGTAAATATTACCATCTAAACATCCAAATTCTTTCCCTCAACAGACGCTCCAAGACTTCCTGAATTCTTACGCAAGACTTCCAAACATTCCTTCATCGCGTATTCCTTGGTCCACCCGAAACTTACTTCCGCTCCCCAGGAAGTAAAGGGAGGTCATTCGCGTCGCCAGTGAGACCCATTCGCTCAATATTCATGAGGCACCGCCGCCCACCTGTGGGAGTCACACGCAGACGGAACTCGTTGTTCCAGTGTCAGGAAACCAGGCGGAACTGAGGTCATGTGGGAACGTTTTTCGGGGTAGGATCTATAGTACTGAGGCGGCGTCTGTGATGGTAAGAGAATGCAGTTTGATGTAGATGTAACTGTAGTTATGTACATATATATATATATATATATATATATATATATATATATATATATATATATATATATATATATATATATATGTATGTATAATGTGTGTACAACAATTTTTTTTCATAAATATATCGGAAAATTTTAATTTGATATATTGAGATTTTAGAGGAAAATATACCTCAAAGGAAGTAAAATTAATAGAAATGATAAAGAATAAACACTATCATTGATTATATATATATATGTATATATATGTATATATATATATGTGTGTGTATGTATATATATATATGTAACGAGGACAGAATTAACACCTTTTTGAAGGTGTACGTAACGTGCTCCAACGATCTTTATTCATGAAACGGAGGCGTATGAACGTTCGCTCACGGCAACACTTACATCTATTTTCTCCTCTTTCTCTCTCTCTCTCTCTCTCTCTCTCTCTCTCTCTCTCTCACCCGTGTATCACCTCTCTCTCTCTCTCTGTGTATCGCCTCTCTCTCTCTCTCTCATCGTTTTCCGAAGTTCACCCACCCGAATCTCGCTCATTCTCACCAAATCAATTAAATGGACTATTTAAAGAAACGCAATAGTTTCTACAAAAATAGGTTTATTATTCAAATAACCCAACAAGAAATGAATAAAACAAAGCAAAGATTAGAATGCATAATAAATGAAATATCGAGTTAGATAACTAAACTCTGAACTGCAAAACACTTCTGATTAAAGAAGTCTCACTATGGCTAATAGCCTGAAAATATCCAAACTCACACATACTCCCCAAATCAATAATTAGTCATGTCAAAACCAGTCTACCACATGTTATTCGAAACAGTCCACACTGTCCACCGACATCTGTCCACAGACATCTGTCGGAAGAATCAAACATGATAGAAAACTCCCAAAATATATGAAATGCAAAACACAATAATAGAAAGTGTAAAATGCATAGCCAAGATATGGCAAACGTAACATGACAAAATAATAATATAAAAGAGGTATGAATATTCATATTAAATCTCCCACACCAGTTCAAAAGTTCATAATGATTAGAAAATCATGGTAAAAAATCACAAGTTCAATTTCCTCCCATAAAAACAGAGATTTCAAACTCTACCTTATCTGCTGATTCAAAGCCTGGATCCTCTCCAAAGCTACGTCTAGACAACTGCAGTTCTATCACGTTAATGAACGATCAAACTCACTTTTAGGGCAGATTTTGGCACAATCTAGATCAAATTAACGCACGTACTCACGAATATACATAACACTTCGGAAGATCACCTGACCGGCAATATTGCTGAGGAATCAAACCATTTGCTGAACACAAAGATTTTACCTCGAGTCTCTCGACCTACTTCCATCTGACTCCATAAATTCTTTCATCACATCTTAAAGCATTGAAGCTATGAAATGCATATATGTGTCCTTTAAAATTTGTAGCAGCCATATTTTCTGAATATATATATATATATATATATATATATATATATATATATATATATATATATATATATATATATATATATATATATATATATACATATATATAAGACCTACTCCTTCATAAAATTCAACCACAAACACGAAACTGATAAACTTCGAAAACATATCGGGAAACTTTAAAAACATAAACATAACGAATCACCCCATAATATTTGATATAAACAATCCAATATCTTACATTTATTTCCTTAGCTGGGGCAGTTTTTTCTGAGTTTTTTTTTAGGTGGACAGTTTTTTCCCTTTTTGGGGGTGAACAGTTTTTTCCCTTCCTTTTTTTCCCGTTTGTGGGTCAGCGATATCCTTGTCCAATCTAAAACTTTTCCTGTTGACCCAAATCCTACAAGTCGAGACTTTCACTTATTGAAAAAAAAAGGGAACAAAGTGGAAACCCATAGAATTTAAAAATAGTTCCTTTTTGTTGGACGATAAGGAAATATTTGAGGTATTGGCCAGCTTTGTTTTAGAAAGTTTATAAGGTTTTTGTTAGCTTTCGTTTAGAAAGTTTAAAGGTATTTGTTAGTTTTCGTTTATTAAGTTTAAAATAGTGATATTTTCCAGCTTTCCTAAAGTGATTTTTTTGTAATTATCTTAATTTCTTTATCTTGAGATGATAAGAAATATCGTAGATATTCTAAAAGATTTTTTATTGGAATATGTTATATATTTTCTTGATTGATATTAAGATTATAATAAACAATAAGTAATAGATTATGCCGATACTTGAAATTGAGATATGATATATATGCATATATATATATATATATATATATATATATATATAGTGTGTGTGTGTGTTTGTGTGTAATCATCCAAAAAAATATAAGCATTTTACGAGAAATGATAAAAAACTGGAAAACCCCTTTTAAACTTTTTTTTTTTTTATAATTCTTATGGACAACTTTTCATAGGATGAAATTACGAAAATACAAAGTTTCCTCTCAATGGCCCAAATACCCTTTTTCTCTAGGAAGAATCATTTTTATATATTGCCCTCAAAAAATAAAGTAAAACAATAAAACTGCTGTCACAGCATCGTGTGCT
>NC_089780.1:7942665-7965165 GCF_040412425.1 Macrobrachium rosenbergii | reverse complement strand
GCATAAATTTCAAGTGATTGTTTCAAGAATAATTTTTGCATGAAAGCAGTGCATATATAATAAGCTTACCTACTTCTTGTCTTAAAACAATAAATATAAAGACATTTAAAAACAAGATAAAAAACAGACTTGCCCAAGGAAAAAATTCTTAAGAATGACATCGTTCCCTTGGGTAAATGAATCTCGTTACCTCTTGTTACCTTTTGTCTCAAAAGAGGAAAAGAAAAGTCTAAAGAAAAAAGAGAGAGAGAGAGAGAGAGAGAGAGAGAGAGAGAGAGAGAGAGAGAGAGAGAGAGAGAGAGAGAGGAAGACGAGGAGGAGGAGGAAGAGCAGAACAAATAATTACCGAGCGAAACTTTTTGGGAAAATTGCTCTTTATTTTTTCGTCCAACACTTTCCCTTTCTCCATCATTTACTTCCTCCAACATTGATCCTGAAACATTGTTCCCAAGAAGCTTCGACTATTTTTTGTGGGAATTTTCCCTCCCCCTTCTCTCTCTCTCTCTCTCTCTCTCTCTCTCTCTCTCTCTCTCTATATATGTATATATATATATATTGCTATATTTAGACTTATATACGTCTGTGTTAGTTTATTAAGTAACGAGACATCACTCACCTTGCCTCTAATGTAGTATACATAAAACCTTATTTAAATTTCATTTCGTTTTCATTTTAATAGATCATTAAGCGTAATAGTGGATACTCACTTCACACTGATCAAATATGCGCGTAATGTAATTTTATATTTCACTTCCACCTGATGTCATTTCCCGAGGCGACTTGGAGTTTATAATTAAGATAAAGTGATACAAAGAAATCCCCTGAACGCAGTTCCAGAAAATCATTTTTAGCTCAGGAATAGGAATGGTTTATAAACGCTGGTTATAAGAGTCATTACAAAACTATTTCTATAAGATAGTTACTTTATACTTAGTTATTAGCTTAATAGTTTATAATAATTTATTTTTCCTTAAATTCTGTGTCTATTTGATATTACATAAATCTAATGTTGGTGAATATGCTAACAGATTCACAATTTCGTGAAAAACAATCTGAGTAATAAAAATCCAAAATTATTTAGTAAATATATTACTATAAACCACAGACTTTCAAACACCTGAACGGTGTTCCTCATCAGTGTTTATCGTTAACGATAACACTGTTCCTTATCAGTGTTATTGTTAACGATAACACTAAAACACCGTTCAGGTGTTCGAAAATTTTACATAGTAATATATTTACTATATAAGTGTGGATTTTTATTACTCACATTGATGAATATTTTATCAAGCGTGTTGTGATTAAATTCAGGTCTACTGCCGTATTCACTGATTGATGCTTATCAATTGAGCTTTGGGATTAAATTCAGGCCTACTTATTTAGTCACTGATTGATGTTCTTCCAATAAAAACTGCTATATTTATAATGAATTACTTGTTAAATTTTTATCTCGAAGTGAGTCATAACGTTAACCTTTTGTAAGTGACAATTGTAACTGGAGATATATTTGTCAGTTCTGTCTCATGAAAAGCTTGAAATTATATAGAACTACAAAAGGAAAACTACTTCTCAGGGAATATTTTCACCAAGTTCCACCTCCAAACCCCTCTCATTTTTTCCACAGGCCTACTAAAGACATTCATCACATTAATTTCCCCAACGTCACTTGCATACACCAAAAAATTTTACGTAGATGTATGACGGACAGGCCTCTCTCAGGGTACTTCCAGCAGACACCTCGTGTACCTCTTAATTAAATTAGGCAAAGACTTGTGGCTGGAAGAAGAAGAAGAAGAAGAAGAAGAAGAAGAAGAAGAAGAAGAAGAAGAAGAAGAAGAAGAAGCAGCAGCATCGTCATGAAGGCGAGACTTTGAAAATCTGGGAGGAGAAAGGAAAGGCCCTTACGGATGAATATTGCAAATTCCTACCCCTGGCGAAACTGCGATATTTTTTCTCTTATCTCTGCATATCATTAGGGTTCTAAGGGATAAAGGGACCTCCGGGATAATGCTGGCAAGAGAGAGAGAGAGAGAGAGAGAGAGAGAGAGAGAGAGAGAGAGAGAGAGAGAGAGGGAGAGAGAGAGGTCTTTTGACCTTTCCCCATCGGGCAATTACTTTAATTATGATTCGGAATGGAAGTCTTCGTTTCATTTTTTGGGGCGATTTGGAAATGTCTTGTTAAAATCTAGCAAGGGGTTAGTCACAAGGACAATATATATATATATATATATATATATATATATATATATATATATATATATATATATATATATATATATATATATATATATATATATATATGTGTATATATACATATATATATATATATTATATTTATTTATATTTAGATAGACAGATAAGTAGATATTCCCTCATACAACCACAATCCCACACATGAATCATCACAGCCGAATATATTACCAACATAAATCTTTCAAAAGAAATCACAATCATCCCACAACCACCGAACACTTCCCATCAAACTCTCCACCGCCACAGTCCGTTTTCTTTAACTAATCGAAGTTCCCCCTGACACGTTAATTCAACTCGTGAGAGGAAGGCGACGAAAATCACGTAAGACACAAAGCCACCTTTTCCCCAGACCGATAATTGGCCTGCACCCCACAGTAACTCTTCACCTTTAAACACAAAGGCGCAAGTGATTGTTATTTTCTTTGCTGAAGTGGATCAAACAAAACGCCTTTTGTGTGTGACGCAAGGCGTTTGCTCTTTTCGAGATTCCCGGCAGCTTGAACGAGTGGGCGAAGGCATTGTTCAGGTGATGAAAACTTGGGTTCGGGTAATGAATGCATTGCGTTATTCCCTGTTAGCCTATGTATTCTCGCTTTCGTAATACGGGTCGTGTAATGAGCAGGAACGTGGTTTTCCTCTTTAATTCTCTCAGCACAATGTCTTTCTCTAAAACGACTTCGTATTTACGTCTGATGATTTAACAGGCATTAGGCTGGCTTCTGAAAAGAAACAATAGATGTTCAATCACTTGAAATAGAATTTCTGTACATACATGCAAACTATTTCAGTTACATGAGCTCTCAAGAGGAATTAGGGTAAAACTTCTAAACAAGACCAATGGACATCCAATTACCTGAAACAGAATTTCTGTGCATATAAGCAAAATGCTTCAGTGACCTGAACGAAAACTTCGCCAGTCTTTGAAGGCACGAATCTCAAAACAGATATCCTACTTTCAACACCAAAAAAGGGAATATTTCGTTCACAGTGGGAGAGATAGCCGCCCTTGCTTCCGCCTTCACATTTGAAAGAAGAAGAATCACCTGAGGCTTAAGGCCAGTTATCTGCGTTTGAAAACACCGACCTCGTTTCTCTTGTTTACTTTTAATCGTGGAGTGGGTGAACGCGCCAGGATTTGCATCGATTACTGAAAGACAGCAGGTTGGAACGTTACAGAATTTTGTATGTATTGCCGGATGAAACAGAGGATGATTGTCAGCTGATAGTTGAAGGCCATTAAGAACTGTCAGTGGTGGGTTTCCAGCGTGGGATAGTGCCTGCATTCTGTCTGTGTGAGCTCGTGTGTGTGTGTGTGTTTGTGTGTGTGTGTGTGTGTGTGTAAGCGAGAGAGAGAGAGAGAGAGAGAGAGAGAGAGAGAGAGAGAGGGTTCCCTTTTACACTGCATTGTACATGGAAAAGCTAAGAATATTCTAGCCTCGCACATTGCTTGAAATTTTGATATATTGGAATTTTGATATATTCTTGGTTTGAACAGTGCCAATAGCTTTAATGGCCAAAAAAACCATAAAATATACCAAAGTAATAAGGACTAAAACATAAATTTTATACACTTACGCATCATTTCACTTAAAACATAGTTTTACTAAAACCATGAAAATTTGAATTCCAGGTATCCTTAATATTCTGTTACCACGCCAATCCGATTCTCTACGAATTTCAATTTTACAAAACGTTGAAGGCATTTAGAGGTCTCAAGAAATGTGGGGTTGAGTCTTGACGTATATATTTTGCGTAAACTTTATAGCTTCATGTTCACGTCCTCATATTTCACTAGAACATAGTTGCATATGGGTCGTAATTTATCTTCCACAGTAGCCAGTGAATGGCCAAAATCTCTCAAATGGTGGCGTAGAACCTAATGTACATCTGTCTGGAGACTGCGGGATTATATAAATCATTGATAGACTTGAAATCCTGGGATTTTTCTGGCATTCCAGAGACACTAATCCTCAATAAAACCACAAAGTTAAATCCACACTGGTGGCTGTTGCATAGATTTACAACCAGTGAAGCTTCAGGGTTTGAAAGAAGTCGATACTTTTATGGGAAGTTATCACGCTTGATACATCTGCCGAGTAAATAGGGAATTCTTCAAGTATCGTTTCTCTGTAGGTAATGCACAGGAGTAGGTCAGTGTAGGTGTATAACAGAGGAATTAGCATTTAGAATATTACATGTGACGTATAGGCTGACGTGGGGACACAACCCACTTACAGAGAGAAGAACTGGCGTAAAATTAATAAAGATAAATGAATAACTAAATAAAATGTTGAAATTGGATAAGAAGTAAATAAAAAAAAATCAGTAATTCTTAATAATTACAAGAAAACTTGGGTAATAACTTTCTTGTCAGTAACTAAGAATGTTGATATAGCCCAGGTGATGTCTACTCATAAAATGGTTTCCCTTAAACTGGAAAAAAAAGTAAAGGAAATTCTTCATTCCCAGTGCTGAAGTTGACAGTCTCTCTCTCTCTCTCTCTCTCTCTCTCTCTCTCTCTCTCTCTCTCTCTCTCTCTCTCTCTCTCTCTCTCTCCTCGAAAACCAGGAAAAGTAGAGGAAGTGCAAACGCCAATGGACCCGAGACCTCCAGCATTATTAGGGTGGTCCTTTTATCCAGCAAGCCTTAACGATATGCAGAGATAAGAGGAAAAATATTGCGCCTTCGCCCAAGACGTGAATTTGCAATATCCATCCCGGGGAGATTTTCCCTCCAGCCTTTTAAGGCTCTCACCTTTAAAAAGACTGCACTGTGCCACAAGTCTTGATTGAATTGAATTAACAGGTAGAGCTTGTGTCTGCACGTACCCAAAAACAGAGGCTTCACGGTCATATATCTGTGTGAGTTCGACGCGTGCAAATGTTTTTCAGGTACGGGTAGGCAAAAAAATATTGTTAGCTAGGTTCTAGGGTTTGGGAAAGTATTTGGGAGTTGGGAATTGCCACAAGTCTCGATTGAAGTTAATTAAAAAGGTAGAGAGTGGGTCTGGAAGTATCTGAAAAGAGAGGCATCTTAGTCATGTACCTGTGTAAAATTGTCGTATGCAAATGCTTTTCAGGTACAGGTAAGCAGATAGATTTTCTTAGCTAGGTTCTAGGATAAGGGAAAGTATTTGGGACGTGGAAAGGGGCAGTTTCTGTTTATCAGGGAACTGACTGGAGACCCCCTGCTTTCAAAAGAATAATGAAATATATTAAAAATTAAATTTAGAAGTAAACAAGTAACAGAGGATGTATTCCACAAAAAGTATAAGATATCTGGAACAATACATGTTTGTTTCCAGCACTTGGAAATGAAACTGATTTCTCGAAAGAGTATTCCTCTCTCTCTCTCTCTCTCTCTCTCTCTCTCTCTCTCTCTCTCTCTCTCTCTCTCTCTCAGTGAAAGTGAATACTTGGCCCACATTCATAAGAAGAGAAAGAAAAGCCGATACAATATTCCATGTGGACACAAAAAGAAATGTTCTGTACCACAAGGAATTTCGTTATCGGGTATAATTCTTTATTTTTTTATTTTTTGGTATGAAGAAGAGATAAAATGTAGTAAAATCTTCGAGAGAGAGAGAGAGAGAGAGAGAGAGAGAGAGAGAGAGAGAGAGAGAGAGAGAGAGAGAGAGAGAGAGAGTTTCATATAGGTGGCTAATGATAAATTTTGTTCAAACTAAAGAGAAAAAAATAATGCGTGAATATCCAAGAAAGATGAATAAAAGAAAAGATACAGAGAGAGAGAGAGAGAGAGAGAGAGAGAGAGAGAGAGAGAGAGAGAGAGAGAGAGAGAGAGAGAGAAACAATAGATGAAACTTTATTGAAAAACCATAATCGTCTTACTTTGTCTGAACCAGAACAGAAGCCTCGTTTTCTCCTTTGAAATGGAAATATTCGTAGGAGGATCAAACTATGAAAGAGAGAGAGAGAGAGAGAGAGAGAGAGAGAGAGAGAGAGAGAGAGAGAGAGAGCCTACGGACCCAGAGGAGATCTTTAAAAAGAGGTTAGCATCTCGCGTTCTCGATACCTGTGTCATTTGAAAGGGATATAAGATCTGCGGGCAATACGAAGCCTTCGGTTAAAACGTCACCTCAAAGGGAATGAGTTTGTGATGCAATAGGCTTTTGCCACTGGTGTAAGGAGCCGCTGGTCTGCCGTTTCTGTTGCTAATTATGAGAATGGAGGAAAACGTGAATATTTTTTCCTTGAGTCTTAGATTTTTTAGACGCTTATCTTCAGGCAATAGAAAATATATTTACACAAATATAGAATATTCCTTAATTTCTTAGAAGTGTACTTAAAGATAAAATGAAAATACTTAGACAAATATAAAACATTCCTTAGATTCCTCAGAAGCGTACTTGAAGACAAAATAAATAATATTTAGACAAATATGAAATATAAGTTAGATTTCTCAGAGGCCTCCTTGAAGACAAAAGAAATAATACTTAAACAAATATAAAATATAAGTTAGATTCCTCAGAGGCCTAATTGAAGACAAAATAAATAATATTTAGACAAATATAAAATATATGTTAGATTCCTCAGAGGCCTACTTGAAGAAAAAGAAATATTTATGCAAATATAAGACGTTCCTTAGATTCATTAGGAGCGTGTTGAAGACAAAATAAAAAAAAAACATTGAAACATAAAAATTCCTTCTAACGCCTCATCAAACATTATGTCGATATAAGATGCACCATTACCTCGAGACTCGTTCCAAAAGCGACCTCCCCTTGAGAGTGAAATACAATTCCCTTCCCCAGCCAACAGATACTTCTCTTAAAGGAAACTAGGGAACCTGGGACACAACTCTCTTAGTCAGGAATTCCTTTGAGTCCAAATGGCCTTCTCACTCTCCCGTTGCTAGTTTCAGGTACCCAGTGACATTTCCATACCACAGAGAGAGAGAGAGAGAGAGAGAGAGAGAGAGAGAGAGAGAGAGAGAGAGCCAACAGATTCACTTGGTTGTGAACTGGGAAATATTTCTTAGTCAGGTTGCTTTAAGTGTAATTGTTATAAAAACTAGGATTTTAAGGGATTTCTGCTTGAATGAGATCCTGCCACTGGAGAGAGAGAGAGAGAGAGAGAGAGAGAGAGAGAGAGAGAGAGAGAGAGAGAGAGAGAGAGATTCACTTGGTTGTGAACTGGGAAATATTTCTTGCTTGTTGCTTTAAGTGTAATTGTTATAAAAACTAGGATTTTAAGGGATTTCTGCTTGAATGAGATCCTGCACTGGAGAGAGAGAGAGAGAGAGAGAGAGAGAGAGAGAGAGAGAGAGAGAGAGAGAGAGAGAGATTTTCACTGCTCCGTCACAATGTGCACCATCTAAACGGTAAGGCCTCAACAATTAATCCAGTGGGGTGAAACCATTCAAAAGATGTCTTTGAGATATTTTCTCTCTCTCTCTCTCTCTCTCTCTCTCTCTCTCTCTCTCTCTCTCTCTCTCTCTCTCTCTCCCATCTCTAATTGTTTTATATTAGCGTTCTTTGCTGAATAGCCTTAGTCATAGACTCGTTTCATCTCACGCAAAACCCACACGAAATATTGACCCACCCTAATCTTCCGAGACAGCCCAAGTCTCTGAAGATTATAGGAGAGAGCCAGTGACCGAGAGAAAATGAGAGAGAAATGGAGAGAGAGAAGGACAATCTTCGAGAGACAGCTCTCAGGATTTATCTGGTCCATTTTTCTCTCCCTGTCGTCGATTCTCCTCGACTTGCGTCGTCTGGTCATCTTCGTGAGAGAAAATGAGAACATTTGTTTGCATGAACCTTCAACTATACGAGGATATATGACCTTGGAATACATGACCTCTCTCTCTCTCTCTCTCTCTCTCTCTCTCTCTCTCTCTCTCTCTCTCTCTCTCTCTGACAGAATAACTGTTATGCACTTTGAATAACAGCTTTCCACAATTTCTTTTATTTTCCCAGGACATAAAATTCTGTTGTTCTTTTTCTGTTTTTATTTCTATTTTCTGTCAATTTTTTTAACATGTTTTATCCATTGCATAGCTAAATAGGATGTAAAATCCATAAAATTTAAGAAATACCTCATTTTATTTCTTTTGTGTACGGAAAAAAATCAGTGGATGTCTTTAAATTGTTTTATAAAATATAATTATAGAAAACGAAAATATTTAACCAAGTATTTTTCAGTAGCCCATATTGAGTTCACGAAAACCTCAGTTTTATTTACAGGATGAAAGTTTTATTTACAGAATGAAAGCAGATTAGACCTCGAGTTTTGATTAGTAAAGATACACCTTGAAAACTTATCCAATAAGTTCATTCGAATTTTTGATAATCATTCAGACTCAATTTCCAAATTAATTTCGTCTTTTTAAATTTATTTTCATCCTTCCTTTCAGACAACGAATATTAATTAGAGGTCCAATATATCTATTTTCAGATACTACTGTTTTTATTATTATTTTTAGGCCATGCGTTGATTAATTTCCATGCTATTGTGAAACACTTTTCATTTTAATGAAGGAATTTTATTATTCTGGCGAATTTTCGTTGGTCATTCCGCTGGGTAAACTATGGTTTCATATAATTATAATTTTGGGTGATTTTGAATTAGAAATATTTACTGGTTTCCCATTGGTTGATAATGTACATTAACCTAGTTACCTCGTTGAGTTTTCAATTTCCTACAGCATTTGCATACTGGGAAAATTATTAATTAACCTAAATATTTATGATCATATTGAAATTTCAGCAGTCCTTTATCAGTAACTGGACCCTTGTGATTTCACTACTTTTGCAAACTTGTTTTTTTTTTTTATACAGCGTCTTTTATTTATTTTCACTTTACCAACCTTTGCACTTTCATGGCTTCACCGGTCAAAGGGTTGAACTCTTATCAAAGGCAGTGATTGGGTTTACCTTCCCATCATGAGATATTCCAGCAGAAACGTTTATCAGAAAAAACGTTTGATACCCAGAGAGTATTCGACGCCTTGGCTGGCAGTATAAATTTATATCTTGAGAGCGTGAACTGAACACCCGGTCACAAATTCCTGAGATGTATGCTAGCATTGCACCAGCCCCGGTTTTTTTTGCCATGTCCTAGGTTAGGTTAAGTTAGGTTAGATGAGGTTAAAATGGTTGATACCCAGTAATTTGGGTGTGGGAAACATGAGATTATTTACAAGAAAATTCAATGGTTCGGTTTTAAGATATGGCGTCCCGATTTTTTCAGGGAAAGGTCCCGGTACTCACTCAACTCCCAGGCCACTACCCCATCCTTGTTAAAGTACATTTCCCCAAGTTTTCAATTGACCTCTTACTTGGGTAAGCTCACCTGAGCATTAACGGGTGTACTGGAATATCTGCTTTGTGTTTCAATGGATTTATGTCCATAGCTGATGCTCTGCGTCTTATAACTGTCGTGGATATAAAACTAGTGAATTTGGCAAACAATTGCCAGTATTACCATGTCAGCTAAAACTCTGCTCGCTCCAGGAGGGACCAAACGCAAGAAGGACCAACGACCAGAAGAGTTTCAAGTTCTGTGAGACCTGTGACCACTGGGTTTAATTTCTGCTACTGCCCTTCTACAAGAGCCCATTGCAAGTTCAGGAAGTTCAAAGTAGGTATGAGCGCTGCGTTTAATTCAAGTTTAATTAATATATACACCGTGTTTCTTTGTAGTTCAGTTGCATTGTAAATGGAAATGATAAAACTCTGGGTATCATAAGAATAGGATTGGCTGAATCATTTTACTTGCATTCTGATGAAACCCAAATCAAATATTGGTGAATTTATTTGTGCTTATGGGAAATGTTTTTCCTGGCTGGTAATGTACGAATATTGGATCAGGAATTAGCAGCTAGACAGAATACGAGAAATATTTTTCCTGACAATAAATACAATTTGAAATATCCCATGACCCCACTCCCACACTTGCTATCAATGGAGATTTGTTTCAGGCAACCTGACCTTATATTTAATTCCACTGTTTTTCCTCTTGGAAACTAAGCTCTTTGATGTGAGAAAAACTCGATTTATATTGCACAGAGGTTTGGCTGGCACGAATAACAGTAAATTAGACATCATAGGAAATTCAATTACCGTAGTTCTGCTCGATGCGAAAAAAGATTTTATGTCTGTTTTGAATTCTCTTTAATGTTGGCGAAGTGTTAATTTAGCGAAATGATAAAAATCACCGTTTCTGGCTAAATTCGGTTCGCGGTTTTAAACTTTCCATTTTCCTTTGATGCTATTTAAGAAGTCATGTAACACATAACCACCCTACAGGTTTGAAATTAAATCAAATCGTGATTCAGAGAATACAAAATAAATTCACACTCACTAATCACAGAAATATACCACTTAGCGAGTTTTGGAGACAAACTAAAGCATTATTTTTTAAATTTTTTAGCAACTTTTAAATTTTCGAGACCCATTAAAATAAATATATACAATTACACACCTGTATAAAGTATACAATGCGCTCATGAGCTTATACACTTACGTAAATGAGTATTTTTTTTTAAACTTAAATCTGTATCCCTTTACAAAAATAAACTTCCGGCTTTGTGTAATAATTTAGACCCTTCATTCATCATTCATAAACGAATAGAATATGCAATTCGTGTTTATTCATCTAAAATGCAACTGGAAAATGTCATTTCAAAAGAAGTTGTGTTTATGAAAGCGGAAAGCAGCGCAAGTTTCATCTGAGGGTTTCCCGTGCCCTGAGAGAGAGAGAGAGAGAGAGAGAGAGAGAGAGAGAGAGAGAGAGAGAGAGAGAGAGAGAGAGAGGAGAGAATGATTTTAGATTATTTTGTGTTATCCTTATCTACCTTTTTTTGGTATTAAAAGCAATCACGCTTCGATATTTGTAACCCTTTGCATTAATAATCCGTAGGGCCTACCTCAACAAACAATTGTTTCTACCTAAATGTCACATCTGAATAACACATTTTGTCTGTACGTTTGTATTTCTTTTGTGGTATTTGTATTTATGTACAATTCGTTGTGCCCTTAAACTTAGTTGAAATAAATGACAGGGAGACTGAGATAAGCTGATTACAAATGAACGATCTAATCACTACTGATGAACCTCCGCGTAATATTGGATTAGTTGACTCTGTGTATATTGTGGGATTTGTTTTACGTATAATTCCTCGTGCTCTTCAACTCTTACAAAACATAAGTAGAGATAGATAAAGCAGCTGAAATGAAAGATTTAATTATTACTGATGAGCCTCCGTGTAAAAGGGCATTAACACAAATGTATACTATCCGTCAGAGCATTCAGAATCAGTGAACACTTTCTCATCAGCAAGAGTCACAATACGAAACATTTAGAGATCCCTTGCAACACCCACCAGACACGGAATTAAAAATCTCCATCATTCACATGACCCGGAAATTAAAATCTGACGTAGATAACACCAGAAGGGAGATTAGTCAGTGTATAACAGTACAATTTCAAAATATGGATATTGGGGCTTTAATTAACATCCAGTGTTTGATGGTAAAATATGAGAGTAAAATAAATAAAAAAAAAAGTAGATTAATTTGAAAATGGAACGTGGATATATATGTAGAGTTCGGAACGAAACAAACCGGTTCAGTTTTAACTGAATCTTTATTAATGATTGGAACTGGGCTCCAATCAATTTGCGTTGCAGGTATAGACGGAAATTTTTCCAAACCGGGCATATGATATTTCGAAGTCTTTAGAATTCGGGGGATAAAAATCAGCTTCCATCCCGTCGATAATTAGGGTGGAATAATAATGCTTCAAATATCGATAATTGATATTTTTCCAAATACAAACATATTCTATTTTTTTTTAAAATGTGAGGTATGTATATATGATTTAGAAGCGCTATGTACAAAAATAAAATGTATAGTACGTTGATGCTCAATAGTTTAAAATTAATATATATATATATATATATATATATATATATATATATATATATATATATATATATATATATATATATATATATATATATATATATATATAATTATATATATATATATTATCAGAAATATATATATATGTAAATGTATATATTGTAAATATAAGAAAGCATTGTATCACACAAGAGAGAGAGAGAGAGAGAGAGAGAGAGAGAGAGAGAGATAATGAAAACGTGGGAAAGGCGTGTATCCCGAAGCCTAGTTTCCCAGAATAGTCGAAGTTTCATGCAGCCAAATGTCTTCATTTTCTGACGAGCGCGGCCCCGAGACCTAAGTCCAGGAAAGAGTACTTGGAGGAAAAGAGACGAGAGAGGAGATTATCTCTCCCGGAATGATCTCTCAGTGTTTTTCCTCTTCTCTTTCCATTTTCTCTCTTACTGAGAGACTCTCCTCAGCCTTAGAGACCTGGATAGACTCAGAGAATTAACTTTTCAGAAAGATTTCGTCTCATATTAATCAGCTTTTTTTTTAATCGTCAGACTCTTTTCGTTAGTAGGTGAGGTAATGAAGAGATTCGTAGGTTCTAGGCTCTGGAGATGCATAAGGGATGAGGCTGCATGCCCCATGACCTTGTCTTATACTGGTCTGATTCGCAAAAGACAGACAGTTTCCACTTCTATAAAATCCTAATTCCGTGAGACATATTTTTGTGATTATTATTTCCATCAGTTTATAATTATTATTAATGCTATCTTCTCTCTCTCTCTCTCTCTCTCTCTCTCTCTCTCTCTTTTACTCTGTTATTTAACGTTGAATAAGAGCGTTAGCTGATAACCTCCAAAGATACAGAAAAATACACAAATTATGCTCCACAGAGAGAGAGAGAGAGAGAGAGAGAGAGAGAGAGAGAGAGAGAGAGAGAGAGAGAGAGAGAAGAGAGAGCAAAATAAACCGAGTCATCTTTCCTTTCTCTAATATACAAATACCTCACAGGCACAGGAGACAAGCAACTGCAAAAGAGAGAGAGAGAGAGAGAGAGAGAGAGAGAGAGAGAGAGAGAGAGAGAGAGAGAGAGAGAGGTCTCTCGACTCAAAGGGATTCCTTTAAGAGAGAGTTGTGTTGCGAGTTCTCTTTTTTTTTTGTTTCCTTTTAAGAGACGAATCACTTTACTGTGCAGGGAATTGGAGTTCTGTTCTCCGAAGGGAAGTTTACGCTTCGTTCGCGGTTTTCCCGAGCTTGACGTTTCGTTTTTTTTTTAACGTCGTATTTAGTTAGAATTTTGAAAATGTATTGGTTTTGGGGTGAGAATATTGAAGTATATTGATTATCAGTTGGATGTCTAAAAGTATATTGATTATCAGAAGAAAATTTGCATAAGATTTTCAGCTGATTGTTTATTGAAATACTTAAAAGTGGGAGTAAGTATGTTGATAATCAGATGAGAGTTCTGAATTATATTGGCTATTAGACGAGGATTTTCGTACAATTTCCAACTCAGTAGTTATTTGAATACATAAATATACAAGTGAGAATTACAATAAATTGTGGCAAATGATTGGAAAACAACAGGAAGACGTAAAATTGGTTTCCTGTGTTACAAAAAAACATAAAACATTTTTCCTGTGTTACGACGAAAACATAGAATAGTTTTCCTGTGTTACAATGAAAAACATAAAATAGTTTTCCTGTGTTACAACGAAAAGCATAAAATAGTATTCCTGTAGTTAAAGAACATAAAATATTTTTCCTGTGTTAAAGGAGAAAAATAAAACATTTCTCTGTGTAAAAGGACAAAAATAAAATATTTTTTCTGTAGTTAAAAGACAAAATAAAATAGTTTTCCTGTGTTAAAGGACAAAAATGAAATATTTTTCCCTGTTAAAGGACAAAAATAAAATATTTTTCCCGTGTTCAAGGACAAAAAACACATTTTTCCTGTGTTAAAGCACAAAAATAAAATATTTTCCTGTAGATAAAGGACAAAAATAAAATATTTTTCCTGTGTTAAGGGACAAAAATAAAATATTTTTCCTGTGTCAAAGAAAAAAAATATTTTTTCCGTGTTAAAGGACAAACAAAATAAAATATCTTCTCTGTGTTAAAGGACAAAAATAAAATATTTTTCCTGCGTTAAAAAACAAAAATAAAATATATTTCCTGTAGCTAAAGGACAAAAATAAAATATTTTCCCTGTGTTAAAGGACAAAAATAAAATATTTTTTCTCTGCAAAGGACAAATAACACGACTCGTGTGAAGATATAAAGTTCAGAAAAGCATTCCTTGCGAGGAGACACAGAAAAAGCCACGTCCTGCCTCTGTGAGTCTATCATCCTGAATGAATGCAAGAGGGAGGGAGCAAGAACTATGAGACTTTGAGGACTGCGAGTTCGTTCTTTTAGGAAAAATATTTGTCAATAAAGTTTTCTCGCAATTCAGAGTTTAAATGTGGATTTGATTAAGTTTACGATGTTTTTTTCCTAAAAGATCGTCTGTGAATGAATGTAAACATTAAAAAACTGACTTGTAGTAGTCTGTCAAATTAATACAATGCTATGCTAACAATTAATGATTAAGACTGTAATGAGGAAATACATAAAGACTAATGGGATGTTCTTGGCTTTGAAAGATGGAACGAATTTTAGGGGCTATATACGTGAAGCCATGACACAGATTAGTAGATGATATAATGTAAAGAATAACTAGACTGAGGTAAATGTTATTTAATATTTTATTAGCAAAATGAAAAAGAGTTGCATAACACCATTCTATGATTCCAACACAAGAAGTCTTTGGGGATTACTTGACAGAGCAGAATTCGTATCATAAAGACAAGACCACATCCGTCAGACGCGAATGTCTGTTTAACACCCTGCACAGACGAAGACTGCATATGCAAGTACACAGAAAAGAATAAAATCTATACACAGACTTTGACTCAAGGAGAGCACAAAGCAACATCCTCGTTCCAAATAGATTTACGTAAATAAGTTTCTCCTCTCGTGCTAAAAAAATCTCCCCATGCAAAGTTCACGAAGACAGAGTGCGAATCCTATGCATTATTTGACAGATTCCACGCACGAGTGCCTTTACAACTTTTCAACTTTTCGCTTAGTGCCATCCATCATTTATTGCATCTTTCGCTGGCACCAGAATACATTTTCTGCAAGATTGAAACGCCTCGTGGAATGTAAGAGAGAGAGAGAGAAAGAGAGAGAGAGAGAGAGATCCTCAAAGGCATTATAAGACTTGATTCCTGGGAAGTTAAAATTGAGAGCCTTGAGCATCCCAAATGGCATTATAAGACTTGCATTCCTGGGAAGTTAAAATTGCTGCCTTGAAATTTTAAATCTACTGAAACTACAATACTATGTCTCTCTCTCTCTCTCTCTCTCTCTCTCTCTCTCTCTCTCTCTCTCTCTCTCTCAGTAAGAGTCATAAAAATGGTGATATTGTTTTTACTGTAAAATGCTACTCTGTACATAAATTCTTTTCTTAGAATTGTGAATTTTGAAAGAGTAACAGTAATGCTGAATTGTTTATGTTTTGAAATGCTACTCTGCGTAGGAATGATTTTATCAAGATCAAAATTTGAAACGAGAAACATTACTGAAATGTAACACTGAAAAAGATAAGTTAGACACTCACAGACTTCAAAGCACAGGATGTTTTACCTAGCTAGGGTTTTTGTTCATTATTCCAGATATACCAACTTTTGTCTTCTTTGGGGAACTTTTTATCATTATGATTTTGCTATATTAACAGAATGGTTAAATATATTGCATTTTCAGATTTCCAATGTTGGTACAATCTTGATGATGTTTTAACTTTATTAATCAACAGGTACTGGTATTTTTGAAATATATATACACACACACACACACACACACACACACACACACATATATATATATATATATATATATATATATATATATATATATATATATATATATATATATATATATTATAAGAATTAGTGTTCATCTAGTAATCATTAATATTCAAATCACTTTTATATCAATTTTTCATAGGGTTTCCTTTCCTCATTCATTGACGTCAAGAGAAAAATCTTGACCTTTTGAAAACACAATACTCACGCACTTAATAACACCAAAACATGCTTTGGTCTCTACCAGCAAAATGATAAAAGAAAAAATTGTTTGTTTGTTGTTGGAGCAAGCCTCGAGAGAAGTTTAAACCATGAGCAAGAGATAAGAGAAAAGTTTTGAAAAGCCTTTAGTTTTTATCAAAGTTTTGCGAACGGGAAAGTTCCTAATCTAAAACTCGGTGTCTGATTGATGGATGGATGGATGGCGTAGTCGATAATTTCGTTGTCTCAGGTACGCTCTCTCTCTCTCTCTCTCTCTCTCTCTCTCTCTCTTATCCTAGTTTAGGGGATAAGTATATAGCTATAAAATCTGACATTATCGTGTTGAAATTTTCTTGATCTACTGAATCTCTCTTGTGACTGTGATATCTCGTTCTTACTCATAGCAAAATGTTTGGTAAGCGAAAAGTAGATGAACAGAGAGAATATGAATAAACAAATTTTTTCCATTATGAAACAACCACGTGAAAAATGTTAGATTAAAGTAATAGGGATGAATGTATCATTAATAATTCTAGAAAACGCGTCGTTGTCGCAACAGATGAAAATCTATATTGATAATGCCTCTGATAAGAAACTTTCTGAAAAGTAGTAAAAGTGAGAATGAGCATCAACATTTTTTTTTATTATAAAAATTATGGGAAAACTGAAAGTAAAGTAAAAATATATATGAATCATTAATATACACCTAATAATAAGTAGTTTACTGGGTACTCCAGTGATGAAAATCTTTCATGACAGGAGACTGGATTAAAGTAGGGTAAATTATACTTAAGTGTTGTGAACCGGTTGTAATTTTATGGGAAGATAATGGTGGGTTATAGGATGGGGAAAAATGGTGTATAATGTAGAGGTGTCGTGAATAAGGAGGGAAGGGGATTTAAGAGACGCTAGGTAAATGGTTAGGTGAAGGAATTTGAACGAAAGGGGTTCAGTGTTGAGAGAGAGATAGAGAGAGAGAGAGAGAGAGAGAGAGAGAGAGAGAGAGATATAGAGAGTGTAGCAGAGAAATAAGCTGTAAATTTGTTTAGCATTGATTTAGTAGTTATATGATTATACATATATATATATATATATATATATATATATATA
Source organism: Macrobrachium rosenbergii (assembly GCF_040412425.1). Lineage (NCBI taxonomy): Eukaryota > Metazoa > Arthropoda > Malacostraca > Decapoda > Palaemonidae > Macrobrachium > Macrobrachium rosenbergii. The sequence goes on along the minus strand of NC_089780.1, from coordinate 7,947,819 downwards.
TATATATATATATATATATATATATATATATATATATATATAAAAACATTTTCCAATCCTGTTTAAGTGCACCAAAGCAACATTAAGTCGAGGACTGTGCAATCCACACACATCATTTTGCAGTTATTCATATGTTAATACCCCCTTCCGCTACGTGATGTAACCTCTTTAAAGAGAAAACATAAAGATATATTTTTTCTGGAGTCAAGGAAAAACTTCCCTGCATTATAATGACTCCCACGGGCCACAGAAAGGTGGTTAGAATATTAAAAAAATTTTTTCATCCGCTTCAAAGGGGGCTGTGAAACTACAGTCGCTCTTTTTATTAGTTCAAAAAATATTTAGAGGTATAATTTTTAAACATATAATTTAGATATATGCGTATGACTTTGTAAGTAAAATGCCTGATACATTCATGTAATTTAGTCGTGACTGTAAGCTTGAATTAAATGGCCCAGTGGCCATTTACGGCCATTTGCTTATACGTACGAATGACTTTGAGCAGAAATGCCCACTTATACAACACTCGTATAGTAGGAGAATCTTTATATAAGATTTGTCTCTTTTTAAATGATTCAAAGTGCGTGTTTTGTTTAACTTCAAAATAGCTATACTAGTTACATTTCCCTTTTTATACAGACTCAAGAGGACAAGGAAAGGTGGAGTAATCCTGATCAAGCCTAAATTGAGATAAATAATTTCGTAGTTTGTGCAAATCTCTTTTCCGAAGCGTTTAAGACTAGACAAAATGAATAGGCCATTGTTGGGTATTTTCGTGTGCTGATCAATTTTGCGAAATTTGGTTTTTATTATAGGTCCAAAATGCTTTGTAAAAAGAGTTAATAAGAGAAATTCCTTTAAAATTTTTAGTAATAATAATAATAATAATAATAATAATAATAATAATAATAATAATAATAATAATAATAATATTGCAGGTCTTAGTACATGCGCCCGGTCACAAAGCAGAGGACTCATACACCTAGTGAATCCGGGGGGGGGGGTGCCACCTGGGCACGTGCCCCCCATGAAAAATAATGACAAAATAATAATATTGAAGATTTAGACAACAATAACATAAATGATAAATATAAGAAATGAGAAAAATAAAAATCTTTTAGAAATAATATTAAAATACACACATAGAAATAAAATTATATATATATATATATATATATATATATATATATATATATATATATATATATATATATATATATATATATATATATATCTGGTTCCATTGGTGGACTAATATATACTGAAAATCAGATAAGAGATCTTTCAGCCTCTATTAACTTGACGTAGTAAATTTAGGTACGAGATATTGCAAGACGTTGCAGGAGGAACAAGTATCTTAGCAACGCTAGAGAAGACGTTCAGCCTGGCTGACTTTAATTAGCTTAAATGAACCTGTTCATATATGCAGGCACACGTGCACACGCATATGTTAACCTCTGGGAGGTATGTCAAAATTATGAATTCATGACTCTGGCAAAATATTTGCAAACAGGTCAATTAGTGGGTAAATATTTTTTTTATAGGAATGTTGTTATGCAAAATATGAATTTTATAAATTAGACAGAGGTTGGTAACCAGAGTAGCACAATGAAAAATTAAATTTTGAAAGTCAGCAAAGACTAGAAACCATGACAACATAATTCTGACAATGCAAAGATATTTGCTTTTTTTGTGTAGCATTTTTGCATCAAAATTCCATCATTATATTGTGGATGATTAAGGAACCTTCTTGCATCGACTGTAATACGATTAAAAAAATCGCAGGGGTCGACGAAACTGTAAAGGGTCTTAGGAGAGTTGATGCTTTCAAAAAGCAGATTGTTAGTCTCTTAAGAATTTTAATTGATAGATCCAAAAAATTGTTCCTGTCTTTTTTGATTACATGCAAAAATTAGCTAAGGTATATGTTTCTCTCTCTCTCTCTCTCTCTCTCTCTCTCTCTCTCTCTCTCTCTCTCTCTCTCTCTGTATAACTCATATCTCACTCAGGAAAAAAAAAAACAACATATCAGTGTTAAGTAGCTTATGTTATGGGATTGTTCACTGACATGCAAAAATTGATAACTATTAAAAATCGTCTAATATAGTACTTAATAATTAAATCTATTTTCTTGTCACCTATCTATCTATCTGTCTATGTATCTATCTAGGTATGTATATATATATATATATATATATATATATATATATATATATATGTGTATATATATATATAGAAAGAGAGAGAGAGAGAGAGAGAGAGAGAGAGGGGGGGAAATTCCTTCAGTCATATTCACTCAATTAAAACGTCTCAACCTTCTGGCTGTCTTCACCTAATCACCTGTCATTTAAAAAACAAACGACATTCCTCTATTTAATGAATGACAGTCATGCAGGACAGGGGAGGAATAATTACCTTCGTTAATCGAAAAGCGGATGTCAGTGATTCCTTCAGATTCCTTCAGATAATTATTGAGTTTTTCTCTCTTTTTTTCCTTGTGTGGAAAGAGTTTTTCCATGTTTGATTTTTTTTTTTTATAAAATGATAGGTTTTTCAGGTGTGGGTTTTTATTGAGTTTTTTTTTTACCTGTGTGGAAAGAGTTTTTTTTATGTTTTATTTTTTATTTAAAATGCGAGGTTTTTTAGGTGTGGGTTTTTATTGGGTTTTTCTTTTTTTGTGTGTGGAAAGAGCTTTCCCATGTTTGATTTTTTTTTATAAAATGCGAGGTTTTTCAGGTATGGCTTTTTATTGAGTTTTCTTTTTTTCTGAGTGGAAAGATTTTTTTTTTTTTATTTTTTTTTATAAAATGTGAGGTTTTTTTTTTTTATTGAGTTTTTTTCTGTGTGGAAAGAGTTTTTGTTTGAATTTTTTTTTATAAAATGCGAGGTTTTTTAGGTATGGATTTTTGTGAATAATATTTTTTTTCAATTTGAGTTTTATTGTTGTTTTTTATATGGGATGTTTTTCTTTACTGCCATGCCTTTTGTAAAGAGAGCTGATTTTTTAAAATATTCAATTTCAGTTTTATTACTGCTCTGTTGGTAGTGCAATTTCCCATTGTAATGGACAATTACTCTTGTAGAACAAAGCAAATGGTTATTGAATGATATTGCAAGCAGTCACTGACCACATAAAAGTTTGTAAAATTTCATGAAAATAAAATCAGTAGAGAAATATTGACCACGCAGCCAAAACCTGACTCAGTGTAAAGTAGTATCGTATGAGTATTTTCTGGTAAATATTGACCAAATAAAAGATATTTAAAATTCATAAAAATAAATTAAGAAATTTTTATATCAAACTGAAGCTTAGGACACAATTAAAATAGTGTTTTCTCGTAAATGTCATTGACCAAATAAAAATGTTTCAAAGTCCATAAAAATAAATAGATAAATATTTATATTAAGCTAAAACTTAGGAATCAATATCAAGTACCACCATACGAGAATTCCCTAACACCAAATCATAAAATAAATAAATGAATTTTTAAATTAAACTAAAGCTAAAGAGTCAATAGAAAATACTACCGTGTCAGCATTCTCTCACAAAATCACACATCCTTTGAACTGAAAATCCATAAAAATAAAATAGATAAATGAATATTTAAATTAAACTAAAGCTTAAGAGTCAATAGAAAATACTACCACACGAGAATTCCCTAACACAAAATCACACTTCCTATTGACTGAGAGTTTCTGAGACCAATATGAACACCATTGTCTCAGAGCAGCATGGAGGCGAAGCAAGCTATATAGCAGCTTTATTCCGGTCGCGTCCCAACCAAACTTCATATCACTGATATGGTCGGTTAGTTCCTCGTAATGGTGGTGGAATGACTGTAGATTCCTCTCTCTCTCTCTCTCTCTCTCTCTCTCTCTCTCTCTCTCTCTCTCTCTCTCTCTACTTTTCTGTTTATCTGTAAATTTGGAATCACTGGAAAGATTGTGGATTCTCTCTCTCTCTCTCTCTCTCTCTCTCTCTCTCTCTCTCTCTCTCTGTAGAAGCAAGGCTGCATGAAATTTCTTCATCAGGTTTCATAACAGGAGAGAGAGAGAGAGAGAGAGAGAGAGAGAGAGAGAGCTACCTGTATGTGAAGATTATAAGCTCTGTAAACCCACTAAATATTTTTAATACTTTTAAAACTCTGAAAAAAATAAAATTAAAATGAAAAAACATGAACTTACATTGCAATGGTACAATATAGAGTTCCTTGATATGACTATTCACTCATTGCCTTGTTCATATTATATGACATATGATGTAGGTGACAAAACGTGCATTAAATACCAATTCATTTCTAGTAATTTCAGACCAAGGTCAGTCACTGAAGACCAAAAATAGTAAAAATAATTAAAATATATAAAAATATAAAAAATTAGGGATTTTTAAGAATTCTCATGATGAATTCCAAAATTTAAGAAAGTGACCATTCCACACAAATATGCATTAGTGTTAGAAATAGGGGCAAGTAATATTCCCAAGGAAAATTACGAGTAAAAGGCTCAAAAAAAGGATTAGGAATGGGAACTCCATTCCAGTTAAAGCTGGCCATTTCCTCCAGGCTAAAAGACCAGGTGTTCCAGGCCAAGATGTTTAAAACATCTGGAAAGGAGAGGTATTCCAGGAGTGGTTTTTACGTGAGTAGGTCCTTAGGGGGGCATTACACAATACTCCGGCGCTCTCTCTCTCTCTCTCTCTGGATGAATAAGTGGAAATATCGCTGAAATTGGTCTGAGTTTTCCATATTTTAGTTGGTATATTCCTTTGAATCTCTCTCTCTCTCTCTAGGAATTGGTGAAATTCGCTAAGATTTGTCCGAGTTTTCAAAATTGATTCATATCGCAACTGCGAGGTTTTCCTCCTGTTACACCTTTCAAACTTTTTACTGTCAATTTCCGTTTCAGCGCTGAATGACCTTATTGGTCCCAGTGCTTGGCGTTTGGCCTAAATTCTATATTCAGTTCAATTCAATTTAGCAAATAAAATCGTATTATGATAACGTGTAGTTTGACCACTGTTATTTGAAAAGGAATATAACATTCCGCAACACAAAACACCGGTCTGCTACGAGGTAGAGAATATAAAAGCAACTCGATCAATCAACGACGTCCCTGGAAAGATCACGCCAGGAGCCAACTGGATTCCCCTATGGG
>NC_089780.1:7930165-7937665 GCF_040412425.1 Macrobrachium rosenbergii | reverse complement strand
CTTTTTCTTATCAAAAGTTGAGTGAAAAATTTAGAAAGAATATTACCATCAGAACGACGATAATAATAATAATAATAATAATAATAATAATAATATAATAAAATAATAAAATAATAAAAACATGTTTTATCTTTCCTTATCACAAACTGATAAAAATTAAAAGAATATTAAACGATACAAAGAAATTACAATAAACGACGATAATAATAATAATAATAATAATAATAATAATAATAATAATAATAATAATAATAATAATAATAATGTATGGTTCATATTTTTCTTATCAAAAGCTGAGTGAAAAATTTAGAAAGAATATTGAAGAACACAAAGAAATTACAATAAGAAAGACAATTGTAACGTGCACTGGATTATTTTCGCTTTTCCCTTTCTTCCGGTGAAAGTTGATTTCGAAATGTATGTCTTATCCTCTTCTTATCAAAAGCCGAGTGAAAACAGTTCAGAAAAATGCTCAACATCTGTTACAAAGGAATTAAAACAAGTGTGTGGATTTTTGCGCCCGGTCAGTCGAGTGGTTTCGTATGAGAGACGAAGAACAAAGAGGATTATGTGCATGGAAAGACTGACGAGAAACTAATTGAAGTTTTGCTTTCTTGAATGTTCTTGGCGTTTAGAGGTTGATCAGTGTTATTCAAGATTAAAATGACAGTGACTTTATTGACTGTAAGACATATAATTTAAAGAAGGTTTTCGTTTTATGAAATGTAATGAGATTAAGATTATGGAAAGAAACTTTCAAGAATAGATTATACTAAATAGATAATATCAAGTCAGATATAAATGGCTTTTAACTCTAGTCCATTAGATAATAAAGAGAGAGAGAGAGAGAGAGAGAGAGAGAGAGAGAGAGAGAGAGAGAGAGAGAGAGTTGAGAAGAAAACCTAAAAGGTAAATACAGCAAAATGCAGAGGGTGTTGAAATCTAATCCATTAAAAATAAAGTGGTTTTGATAATGTAAACCTAAAAGGTAACATAAATTAAAATGTATTGAATCTAGGAGTAATAAAGAGAGAGAGAGAGAGAGAGAGAGAGAGAGAGAGAGAGAGAGAGAGAGAGAGAGAGAGAGAGAGAGAGAGTTGATAACAAATAAAACTAAATAGGTAACATAAAGTAAAATGCAGAGGGGGTATTGAATCTAGTCCATTAAATAATACAGAAGAGAGAGAGAGAGAGAGAGAGAGAGAGAGAGAGGAATGATCCACTCTGTCTAGTTAGACTGTCGGCAATAAAAGTTACACGAGGAAAACGGCCAATAAAAGCAACGGAAAAGGAACTGCGTGCAAATAGACCTCCAAGAAATTCTCTTTTTTTTTTAAACGTGAATTAAACAAAGGCTTTAAAGAGAAAGAAGAGTGGAAACAATAAATGTAAAGAAGAGGAGGGAAATTACCGTGGGGATAAATATGGAGAGACTTCATCGTACGAGTAGGAAATGATGAGAGAAGTGAATAAACATGGAGAGAAATTTTTATGATACGGTACAGCAGGATATGACGAATAAAAACTTGTTACAGAAAAATGGGCTTAATAATCCTGTATTTCTCTGTATTTGAATACAGCAAAATAAAATGATTAAAAAGAAAGTTTTCAAAATAGCATAAACACTTCCCTTTCTATAAAAAGAAAGTAGTATCCACACTACTACACTGGCCTTTCAGACAAAAACTTTCTCTAAAGAAAGAATTCAATGAAAAATCAAGTTTTTTTTTTTCTTTCACAATCCAAACATTGAGCGAGAGCGAAAAACGATATTAGTCGGCGACTTTGAATTCGTTTGGAAAAACACGAATATTCGTCAAAGAAAGTTTTCCCTTTGTTGCGTGTATTGCACAAAAGAATATATATTATATATATGTTATATATATATATATATATATATATATATATATACATATATATAGCGATATATATATATATATATATATATATATATATATATATATATATATATATATATATATATATATATATATATATATATATATATATATATATATATATATATATATATATATATATATATATATATATATATATATTTGCAGCAAGGAGAAAGGGCTCCTAAGCGTCCTATCTCAATTGGGAATTGAGATTTGGAATACGCTTTTAATGAAAGGAATGTTTGGCGGTTCCGTGATCGGAAAATATTCCACGTGTATTTAAATATAATTATATTCATTATTCATTTATACATTTACGTGCATTCCAGCATTTGCAAGGTGCTATTGCATTCATTATACATTTATACATTTACGAACGTTTCTGCTTTACGAAATAACAAATAAACATTATTTTTAATTGGAGGTCCTTTTACCAACTTATATCTTTTAATTATTTTTTCGTGAATGAGTTTGCGAACAAGTGTGTTAAGAAGTATGACCCAATTCTCGTAGTAAAATATTTCACCACATTCTTGAGCAATAAATTTCTCTGTCTGTCTGTCTGTCTCTCTCTCTCTCTCTCTCTGTAGTATAATATTTCATCACATTCTTAAGCGCTAAGTATTTCACGTTTCTCTCTCTCTCTCTCTCTCTCTCTCTCTCTCTCTCTCTGTAGTATAATATTTCATCACATTCTTAAGCGCTAAGTATTTCACGTTTCTCTCTCTCTCTCTCTCTCTCTCTCTCTCTCTCTCTCTCTCTCTCTCTCTCTCTCTCTCTCATTTTGCCACATTCTTACTCAATAGATAGTTCATACTATTTCACCACATTCTTAAGCACTAAATCTCTCTCTCTCTCTCTCTCTCTCTCTCTCTCTCTCTCTCTCTCTCTCTCTCTCCACTTTTGCCACATTCTTCAGCAATAAATACCTCACACTAGTTCACCACATTCGTAAGCACTAAATCTCTCTCTCTCTCTCTCTCTCTCTCTCTCTCTCTCTCTCTCTCTCTCTCTCTGCAGTGGACAGAGTTAGCTCTCTCTCTCTCCTCAGAAATTACTCCCCCACAGAAATACTCTTTCTTCAGATGTCGTAACACGTCGCAGAATTCGTTTAAATCTGGGAACTCTTGTTGTCATACGATTTCCGGCGAATTTCGCTCAAAGCCCAAATCTCTGACGAAGTTAGTCCGGGCAATTTTCATTGGCTTTGGCGCAAATAATCCCATTAATGGTTGGTTCTTGATCCCATTGCGTGTCCTTGCCTTCAGGGTCAGGTGGGAGGTGAGAGAGAGAGAGAGAGAGAGAGAGAGAGAGAGAGAGAGAGAGAGAGAGAGTAAATAGCACTGTGCTAACGTGTACGGTTAAAGTTACTGCTATTTTGTGAAGTGATCAGTATAGAATTAGCATCAAGAGAGAGAGAGAGAGAGAGAGAAGAGAGAGAGAGAGAGTTTGTTATCGTTTCACTCCAGAAGTTTTGATTGGTTAGAATAGCCAAGAATTGGTCTTATAAAGTTGATTGTTTTCGTAAATATTAGAGCAAAATTTTAATGTTTGAAAATACTACTACCTAATGTAAATATATATATATATATATATATATATATATATATATATATATATATATATATATATATATATATATATATATATATATATATATATATATATATACACTCAATGATAGGTTCCTGAATCATTCTTATTGGCACCATTAAAACCCAGAGGAAGGGCATTCAAAGACACTGTGCATTAACACGAGTCATATACTATATTTAAATTATAATACTTCCGTGCTCATGAGACTGTCCATTTGATGAGCTCTTCTTAGAATCCCTAACTAGAACTTGGAACCATTCCACAATTCCCACGTCTTAATGAGACATTTAACCTGTGTCTTGCAAGACGAAGGGACGGACAAAAATTACAGAGAGGTCTCCATTAACAATTTTCTCGTCCCGAGGCTTCTTAAACTCTTCTTCTTGAAATGCAACCAATTAATTCTCACAAAGATTAGCGTGAGGGACGCCAGACCAATTAGTAAAACGATCTGCTTGAGTGTTACGCGAATAAAAAATATCGATTCGAGGACGCGAGGAGAATGTCTTGATGAAGGAGGGAGAAAGACATTCTGAGGGATATTTCTGGAAGGACTTTTTTTTTCCTATCATCTTTCTTTCCAGTTTTTTTCTTCTTCTTCTTCTCTCGATCCATCATTATTTCCAGATTTCGATAGATACGAAAGGTTTTCCTGAGGTTTCTCGGTGTTTTCTTAATCCTTTGCGTGATACGTTCAGCAAGTCCTCCTCTCTCTCTCTCTCTCCTCTCTCTCTCTCTCTCTCTCTCTCTCTCTCTCTCTCTCTCTCTCTCTGTGTGTGTGTTGATGTATAATTTTTATACGTATCTATCCATACCGATCGCTTCGCAAAATAAATTCAGTGACTTTTACTGTAAATGTTAGCACTGTGCTATCTACTCTCTCTCTCTCTCTCTCTCTCTCTCTCTCTCTCTCTCTCTCTCTCTCTCTCTCTCTCTCTCTCTTGATGTATATTTTTTGTATACATCTTTATATATACTGATTTGTTCACAAAATAATATCAGTAACTTTTGTTGTAAATGTTAGCACTGTGCTCTCTCTCTCTCTCTCTCTCTCTCTCTCTCTCTCTCTCTCTCTCTCTCTCTCTCTCTCCTTAATTAACCAACTGAATGTTTAAAAATTCTTTTAAAAGATATAACTGTTATTTCCACCATTTTCTAGATTTTTCTGCTTTTTTCTATAAAAAGGAGTCCGCTAAAAATCAATAGAAAATTAAGGAGTCCTTGAGTTCCAGAATAAAAGAAATTCAAAGGGAAAAACATATCAATGTTTTTATTTGAATGTAAATGAATGAGTGTGTGTTTTTAATCCGCTTGGTCTCACACACAAACACAAACACTCACAGTTTCATTAAATATACGAATGTAATCATATTCCTGCACATTATGAAAGGCAGCTTCGTGCAAAATGCACCGCATGACATTGCAAAGATAATTAACTTTTCCATTTTGAGTGGCGTAAGCAATGACAATTATATTAGCTACCCATTTGGTTAAATTGTTTCCTGTAAAATGGGCACCGCAAAAGTGTCCAGTTCTTGATTGCTATTTCTGTGCCGTTGCATTAGTAATTTTCTCATTTGAATTGAATATTAAGTGAATCTATCTAGGGAGTCTATTAAAGTATCGAGAGAATGGGCGCAGAGTCATCGCGTTCATCAAAGAGAGAAAATGTTCAATTTTAAGTCTACTTTTACCGTGATTCTAATTTGCATTGGTAATTTGGGTGCATCTTAATTTTTCGTGATTGTCTGAAGCTAAATGGAACATTGTTACAGGATAATTTTTACAATTTTTCTGTCGTTATATCTCAGAGATATGAATGTTTCTCATTGTTGTATTTGAATTAAAGAATATGAAATAACTTAAGCTACTCTAAAAAAAAATTATTTAGGACTAAATTTTGTATCCTTGATAAAAAAAGTAATCCCTTAAATTATTCGTAATTATCTTACCTTGTTTATTGTATTACCAGAGAAAATTTTAAGCTAATCTGTTAATAGATTTCAATTTATTTTTTACATCTTGAATATAAAAAGTAAGCATTTTTCAAAGACATGATCTTATCTGATTATTGCGTCACCCGATTGAATTTTATCGAGTGAGACATTAATAATACATTTAATCCATCTCCCAGAGCCACGAACTATTAGTTCTTCACGATCTAAGTCTTATTTTACGCCGCGATAAATGCTGTTGACCACACGACCCAAAAACTGGCGAAACGATTCGTCATCCGCTGAAAATAAATCCGTAAATCCCATCGCTTTTAAGAGCAATTTGACCCCAAAACATTCTATTTCTGTTGCAGTTTAACCCCAGGGTTCTCTTTTTTTTTTTTTCCAACATTTTTATTCCTGGAATCGTCAGATATTGTAAACTGTCGAACAGGAACAAAATCTACCCCTTTTTCCCCCCCGGCTGTTCATAAACTGTCGGGTACAGTGAACAAGTGGACCAAAGTGTGAGTGACAGCTCGACAGCTATTTTGCCATTATATTTTTATGCCTCTTTGGCACCAGTAACGTCTCTCTTGGAATGGAATGTTATGTTTTTGTTTTTTTTGGCACTTTTTTTCGTCTCTTTTTGGGAATATGTCTTCTGCACACAAATTGTCTTTAACACTTTATATATATATATATATATATATATATATGTATATATATATATATATATATATATATATATATATATATATATATATATATATATATAATATATATATATATAAAAATATATATATATATATATGTATATATATAAAAAGAGCAATAAAAACAAAAAAAGGTAGAAAGTTAATGCTATATTTCAGAGACCAACTGTCTCCCTCTGCAGGCAGTATAGGAATCATATACTTGCCTGAAGAGGAAGAATGTTGGTCTCTGAAATATAGCATTAACTTTCTACATTTGGCGTTTTTATGGGCTCCTTTTATTAGATGGGATTCTGTTTTAAGAGAAAATATTTCATTCATATATATACATATATGTCTTCGGTAGATAAACTGTCTTTAATAGTTTTCAACACAATTTGTCTTCATCACATTTGAGTATACTGACTGGACCTTGATTCTTGTCTTGTAATAATTTTTCATTTTGTTGTCAATTTTTGTATCTTTTTTGGAATACTTCTTCTCTGCACAAATTGTCTTCAAAACAAATTGTCTTCAATACTTTTGTGTATGTTAATTGGATCTTTATTATTATCTCTCAAACAATTGGTTAAAAGTCTTAGAATGAATGCATGTCTTTGTTTCTTGGGCTTTGAAATATACTTCCATTGTAATGTCTTTAACCCTTTTGTGTATGCTAACTGGACCTCGATTCCTATCTCTGAAGCAATTGGTTAAAAAGTCTTAGAATTAATCTCTGGCAATTCTTACTGGGGCTTCAGAAAACACTTCCTTTGTAATGTATGTTTCTATATATGGGATCATTGTATCCATTGTCTTCCAGTATAGTCACTGGGTTGCGTTATTTCCTTTTGTTATAATTTGTTAAGCTTTGTGATATAATCCTCTCATTTGCATGTTGGTCTTTGTTCTTTAATTGTTCTATCATTTATTCATCAGCTTTCAATTCTCGCGTCTTATCTGGGTCATTTACACATTTCCAATCTCGTTTTAATTCTTGTCTTATTCTTTGCTTCTCAAAAAAAGGATTTCTTTAACAGTAATGAAGTGAAATTAGTAATTATCGGTGAACACCTGAATTTGCTTGACTGACGAGTTTTTTTTTTATCTTGTTTACAGCTTCCAAACCTTCTTTTTCCCAACAGTTTTCTCCCACAAATCTCCTCCAACAGTTCTACAAGGTCACACACACACACACACACACACACACACACACACACAACTCTCCCTCCCATTCACTCCCCCCCAAAACTTAACCAGCCTTCCAGAGAGAGAGAGAGAGAGAGAGAGAGAGAGAGAGAGAGAGTGCAATGGTTCTCTGAGAGAGAGAGAGAGAGAGAGAGAGAGAGAGAGACTGCTGGGGATTCCTCCCAC
>NC_089780.1:7920165-7927665 GCF_040412425.1 Macrobrachium rosenbergii | reverse complement strand
GAAGGAATAGTTTATGAAGGGCCCTAGACCTTAGGTCGAAAAACTCCAAATGGGGAGAATATTCGCCCCCTCCCCGCAAACCCCGAAGACGTGTTTCTTTTTTCCAGGGCCGTAATGTACTAAATCAGCCAAATTATTTGTATATTTTTTTTTTATATACCTGGAGTTTGGGGGAAGAATTTTCACTGAGTGGAATTACAGCAATCGAGAGAATGAGAAATATTGTAAATGTGGAAATTATTTTAGGGATGAACGGCACACAATATAATTCTGCGATTCTATGACTGAAATTAGAGATCAATTTGTGTAAATGTAACACTTAGTGAATATTGCTGAAACGGAGAATTTGTGATAAAAAATAAAGAGCTGGTAAATACAAAACTTCCCTTTCCTTACTGGCATGCAGAAGCAGTTGTACAAATTGCGTACTTTCTCAGTTGCGCTTGGTATTTATAAATATTATCAACCAAAGTAATAACTTCATTTAGCAATGAGAACTTGTGAGATTAGCATTTTTTTTCTCTCTCTCTAAGTTAAGCGAAAGAAATGACTCGTATATTCAAAGATGAAAACGTTGTAATTATTGGTATTAAGGCGAATAGTAAAATACCTGACTGTAAAATTTTCTTTTGGTTAATATAACCTGTATTTCACGGATTCTAACAGAAAAATATATAACCGAAAAGAAATATCATTTTCCAAGTCACCTTCCAAGAACTAACTTATGCATGCTGAAGGGGAAGGGACAATTGAAATGCTCTTATTCAGCTTAGGTCAAAGGGGGAAGAAGAAGAAGAAGAAGAAGAAGAAGAAGAAGAAGAAGAAGAAGAAGAAGAAGAAGAAGAAGAAGAAGAAGAAGGGGAAACAGAACTTTCTCTTATCTGGATGACGCAAGAGCTATCTCAGAATAATGAATATCTCAATGAATATAAGGAATATATAATGAGTGAAGTGAGGAAATGTGAAAAAATTAAATTCTCTGTTAAAATTCTTGCATCTATACTTCCTATCCTTTCTGTGGCTTCTGTCAAGACTCTGTCCATGAAGATGTTGAACATCTGTGGATATATGACAAAGCACCTTTACGAGGATAATTATTTTCATTAAAATAAGTCACTGTCTGTATATATATTCTAAGACATACTTCGATTTCATCAAGTTAATACACCGGAAAGTTGGTGAATAATTTTAGATGAAGGTTCCTTGGGGATATAACACCTGGAACGCCAGCATTTGACAGGTAAAATTCCTTTTTAAAAAAGAGATAATACAAGTTAAATTAACTATATAAATCATTCAGAAAACAGCACCAGATAAAGGAGGAATAAAGCAGCTCATCTTTAGAACTTTCATTTGTGCAAGTTCCCTCCACATACGAGCAATGTATTACACGAAATACTTCGCTTTCTGGGACGAGACCAATTTAGTGGTTATGCCACTGAAATTACGAACTATCTGTTTTGAGGTCAGAGGTTTGTCTTGAAGGGGAATAGGTCAAAATAGGTCAAAAACCTTTTTTTTTTTTTTATAGAGAACAGTTTGTCAAATAGACGAAGAGCAAGGCTTAGGCAAATAAAGTACGTGTGGGGGAAGATTGTTTTTCTCTCTTGAATTTATTTTGTAGAATTTGCCTTTGAGAAACAATTGTTTGAGGTTTCTTAAAAATATCTCAGTCTTATGAACTCTCTCTCTCTCTCTCTCTCTCTCTCTCTCTCAGTTATTTTCAATTAATAAAAATTTCACAATCTAATGAACTGGCCTTCTCTCTCTCTCTCTCTCTCTCACACACACACACACACCTCTTCTTCCAGAGCAGTTATTTTCAATTAATAAAAAATTTCACAATCTAATGAACTGGCTCTCTCTCTCTCTCTCTCTCTCTCTCTCTCTCTCTCTCTCTCTCTCTCTCTCCAGCTCTTCTTCCGGAGCAGTTATTTTCAATTTATAAAAAATTCGCAATCTCTCTCTCTCTCTCTCTCTCTCTCTCTCTCTCTCTCTCTCCTTATTTCCTCTTTCAATATCTGCGTTTCTCAAATTCCCCTCTTTCCTACAGTCTCTATGCACTTTTTTTTTTAGTAAAACTTCATACATATGGATCTGGGCTGGCGTATATAGAGAAAAATCGTACATTCATATAGCGTTCAATTGAGATTTTCAGAGCTGTATGCAAATCTAAAATTGAAAAAAGGGGCGATAGATTAAAAACACCTGTTTTCAATCGATGGTTCTTTGCTGTGATGTTAATATTCCATTTCCATTCACAATGTTACCTTTATGTTCAATTGCTATTTTCTAAAAATGGAATAGATTAAAAATACATTTTTCTCATCGCGGGTTGTTGGCGATGATGATAATATTCTGTTCATAAAGTTTTATTTTTGTTTTATAATGTTTTTAACTTTTTTTTTTCTTTGAATCTGTACAGTGATTTTGTGATTGTGAAAATGATTATTATGTGATTATGTGTTTATTGTTTATTAGTAATTTCATCCTGCGAAGTGCTATGCATTACGTTTCCCGTTTTAAAATGATTTTTAATGTACACACAAGTTGGTAATTTCATCATGAGAATTATATATATAAATATATATGCGTGTGTGTGTATATGTATAAGTATATGTATGTATATATATATATATATATATACTATATATATATATATATATATATACACTATATATATATATATATATATATATATATATATATATATATATATATATATATATATATATATATATATATGTATATATATACATATACACACATACGCACACACACTTATATATTTATAGAATAATCGAAACACAAGATAAGATATAACCATATAACGAAAATACATCGTAATACGAAAAAAAAAAAATCTAAGAAATAAAGACAGCCAGAAATAATATTGTCACTGTTATATACTAATATCGTTCTGGCAGACCCCACCCACACCCCGCCCGCCCAACAAAAATTTTTTCTTTCATTCCTCTTTTATTCTGACGCGTCTGATGGATCAGATATTGCCCCGGCGATAAATATGCAAATTGAAACTGACGGGATCTGTTTCATTTTCATAAGGACGAAGGATGGACTGGAATTCACGGTGGGAGGGAATCGTCTGGGAAAAATAATATTTGCTTCTTTCTGAAGGATTTTTTTATACGAGGAAAGAGTTTGTGCGAATTGTAGGTAGGAAAAGAATAGTATTTTAAATCTAAATACTTGGAAATGATATATTTTAACAGTGGCACAATGATAGGTTAATGATAATACAAAAATTAGTAAGGTTAAAGGAATCGTATAGGAAAAATAATATTTGGTTCTTTTTTAAAAATACTTATTCGGGAAAGTTTATGTGAATTGTAAATAGGAAAAGGACTTCATTTTAAATCTTATTTAAATACTTGGAAATTACATATTTTAACAGTGGCACAATGATAGGTTAACGATAATAAAAAGAAAAATATAAGGTCAAAATTAAATATCTAGAAAAAAAGAAAGTTTATGGTGAATTGTAAATAGGAAAAGGTCTGTATATTAAAATATAAACGACTGAAAAATTATATATTTTAACAATGGCACAATGACAGAAGGTTAATGATAATAAAAAAAAGTAATGAGGGTAAAATGAAATGTCTAGGAAAAATAGAACTTAGTTCTTTATAAAGGATTATTTATATGAGGAAAAAGTTTATGGTAAATGATTGATAGAAAAAAAAGGACTTTGCATTAAAATTTAACTGACTTCAAAATGATATATCTTAAGATTGGAACAATTATCAAAGGTTGATGATAATTAAAAATTAATGAGATTAAAATAAAAAACTTCATTAGTAATGATTACCAATTTATATTTACTAATATTCAAATGAGTGAAAAATTATATAAATTACACGTTAAATAATGAAGCTAAAATGAAAAATGGTTAATCAGGAATAATTGCAAGTTAATATTTCAGATAATAATCCCCAAACGAAGTGAAATGAGCTCCACCCCTTTCCAGCCAACAAAACCAATAGAAGTTATCATTTCCAAACACAATTTTCGTCCGTTTAAAAACAGTTGGCGTTTCAATTCCCATAACTTAAAGGATACATACCTCGCCATAAAACGGAGGTCGGTGAGTGCAAATGAAACACAACGTGGGATGAGAATTTAGGAAGAACAAAGAAGGAAGAGAGAGATATAGACAGGACGGAAGGAGAACAAAAGGCAGAGGAAGGGTGGACGAAATTGAAAGGAGTATATCATTCAAGACGAATACAATAAACAATGGCCAAGGGAGAGGGGTGGCTAGATATAATATTTATGACAGGGGTGTAATTTGAGATGTTCTGGGGAAGAGGGGGAGATAGAAAACGGGCTGAACCGGCCAATGTTTTAGGTCGAGTTTCAAGTTGCCCCGTGAACTCGTCTTGCGAATTTGAAATTGAAAAAAAAAGAGAATTTCAATGAAAATCGATTTGTGAAAATAAAGCGGATATTGAAGTTTCTTCTTCTTCTTCTTCTTCTTCTTCTTCTTCTTCTTCTTCTTCTTCTTCTTCTTCTTCTTCTTCTTCTTTTTGATTTGTTTATTAATTTGTTAATTTACCTGTTTTTTTTCTAATAGCTGATTTCCTCTCTCTTTATTTTCCATTATCGTCTGTTACTTCTCTCGAATGAACACCATAATATTCTTGGGAAGCTTGAATTTCAAGTCAGTGGCCCCTGTGGTTGGCTCGTTCCATATGAATAGGGTTCATCTTCTGAACAGTAATAATAATAATAATAATAATAATAATAATAATAATAATAATAATAATAATAATAATAATAATAATAATAACAATAATAATAATAATAATAATAATAATAATAATAATATAATTCTTCTTCTTCTTCTTCTTCTTCTTTTTTCTTTTTCTTCTTCTTCTTCTTCTTCTTCTTCTTCTTCTTCTTCTTCTTCTTCTTCTTCTTCTTCGAGAGAGAGAGAGAGAGACAGAGAGACAGAGAGAGACAGAGAGACAGCTCTTGGATAATCACCTTACCTGGACACCTGTCCACCTACCTGCAAATACGTGCCAGCTTTCTTTGGCCCCAAGTACACAAGGTTATAATAGCTACTCAGAGTATGAGAACTTATTCCTTATATATAAGTTAGTTTTTACATTCACAAATATTAAGCGAACATATACCGTTTAATATTAGATTCACCGTACCTTGGGAATAACCTACAATCAAGGGGAATTATAATTTGAACCTGGCTTAGAAGTAACGATAAAAAGTCACAGGTTATATAAAAACATACTTAAGTTCACATTTAGACAAGATTTAGAATATGCCACAGTTGTAATCATCTTTGAACCCTTTGGGGAGATTTCTTTATTGCTATAATTTTCTAAAAAAAAAAATGATCTGATAAATACATGAAGGTCACTCCTTTTCTCTTCAACTTTTTATTAAAATATTGACAAACGTCGAGTGATACAATGAATTCAACACGTTAGTTTAATCAGTATTTA
Organism: Macrobrachium rosenbergii; assembly: GCF_040412425.1. Lineage (NCBI taxonomy): Eukaryota > Metazoa > Arthropoda > Malacostraca > Decapoda > Palaemonidae > Macrobrachium > Macrobrachium rosenbergii. The sequence goes on along the minus strand of NC_089780.1, from coordinate 7,922,176 downwards.
ATTGGTGCAAAATCGTATCACCTCGACTGGTGGAAAGTGAGATAACACAACAAATGATTGCTTGATTGCTCTAAACGTTTAGCACAGAATTAATTAAACTCTTAATTTTCCGCTCATTTCCCCCGACTTATTAGAGTAGATCAGTGTAATTCGGAACTTTCTCTTCTTGTTACTCTCTAATGAAAGTTAATTGTAAATTACTTATTAAAAGGGCGCTTGAATGCGTAATATGTTGTATTACAGGTACTGGAACATTTGAGAATTAAAATGTTAATTGAAGTTAATGTAATATATATATATATATATATATATATATATATATATATATATATATATATATATATATATACACACATATATATATATAATATATATATGTATATATATAGGTAGATAGATAGATATATAGAGAATTACTTCATGAGCAGTATACATGTTCTTCAAAAGCTTAAGCAGTATAACCTAAAATTTCTAGACAGGCCCAGGTAATGCACTCTAAATAAATTTCGACCCATGATAATCACGGATAGCCTTTAATTTAAGCACTGGTCATGTTAAAATCATATTATAGACACATTTCCCAAACCAAGTACCTCTGTCTACAAACAGGCTGACGAGCACAGAAAGAGACCCTCATTTTCTACACCAAACACCTCCTTCTACGAACAGAACGCCAAGCACGGGACCGGAAACGAAAGCGCGGCAATAAAACCGCCATTCGGAAAAAACAGAAAGTGCAAGCAATCCCATTTCCATGCTTTCTCTTCTTCTTCCCTCTTTGCATAAACATTCGGTCCGACATGGCTCCGGAAAGCAAATTTCCACGCGACGTTGATGGCGCTATTTGGCAAGAATGCAGCCCACTCGGGGGCCTTCCTCTGCATCGCTAAGCTTACTCTAGAATCTAGAATACTAGATACTAGATGCCAGATGCTGTTGCGAGGCCTCGAGGTAAGATTTCCTCGGAGAGGGCTTTTTGTTTTTTTTTTTTTGTGTGTGGGGGGAAATTCTAGTGGATATTTTGCTTAAAAGAGTTTTAATTTTGAGGGGTTCAAGGCGCTGGGGAAAATGAGCTCTTTGGACACTTGTTAGTGATGGGGTTACGTGCTTAGTCTTCAGGGGTTAACTATCAGGATTTAATAATCAGTGCTTTTATATATATATATATATATATATATATATATATATATATATATATATATATATATATATGCTTGTAAAGATGACCATAACTCTTTCATTAAAGAAAGCCAAAATCCACATAACTAACCAAATTCAATATAATCTAATATTCCTTTGTATAATCAAGAGAGACAACACTACCTCCCCACGTCTGTGAAATCGCCTCCTCACAGACGGCAATCTCTGTGCGAAAAACTGCTGATTGCAATTTCTGTACGGTTTCATTGGTAATTTCCTCCATCTAATTAAATATTCAGGCCAGTGCCAAAATTGATTACGTCGATTAGCCCTGGAAAGGTTTCCCGCACCTACTGCATATTATTTGCGTTTTGGGGGTAATTTTGTTTTTCTGTAGGTAATTAAAAGGAAATTTCACTACTTTGCCATAGACTTTATAGGTAATTTGCCCAGAGGGTATACTGCACTAAAATGGAAGACTGTAATATCTGCAAAAATACAAAACTGAGAAGAATGGTAGATACTCCCTTTGCCTTACTACTGATTCTGCAAATACTGCAAATGGGACCCCTAAGTACTCGTGGAAAGCATTGAAGAATCATTCTGAAACTGCAGTAACTTGTGCATTAGTGTTTCGTGAGGCCAATAGGTGGCATATCTCAAATTTGAAAATTTGCTGATATAAGTTATCTTTTTAACAGTTACTTGTCTCTTTCAATATCTATTAAAAGAAAGTAAGTTCTCAACTTTGCCATAGAGTTAGAGGGTAATTCACACAAAATCGCGTGTGACCCTTATTGAAATTGTTTATATATTTTACATTTTTTAACACCTATCTGTCTCTTTCAATTTCTGTTAAAAGAAAGTTATC
>NC_089780.1:7910165-7915165 GCF_040412425.1 Macrobrachium rosenbergii | reverse complement strand
ACAAAAGTGAGAAGCCAGATCTAAACGATTTAACGACCAGGCGTGATCCGTGTTGGCCAAAACCAGACAGAAATTCTCCTTTAAAACGCTGACGCAATTTTGCCCCATAGCAAAGCCACAGGAAAGAGAGAAATCTGGGAAAAATATAGAGGGACCGAAAGAAAAAATATATAAAAGCGTGGAAGAAAAATACGAAGGTAGGTCCACATGTTTCTTTCAAATGGGGAGAGAGAGAGAGAGAGAGAGAGAGAGAGAGAGAGAGAGAGAGAGAGAGAGAGAGAGAGAGAGAGAGAGAGAGAGAGAGAGAGAGAGAAGGCTGGTAGCTGAAAAAGAGTCTGAGATTTGTTGTAAAGGTGGTCACTTGATTTTGTTAACTGGGGTACTAGAGAGAGAGAGAGAGAGAGAGAGAGAGAGAGAGAGAGAGAGAGAGAGAGAGAGAGAGAGAGAGAGAGTTAAGGTGGTATATGAAAGCCGCCTCAGGGTGTCTAAAGGAAAGGATAAAACTGCTTGGTAAAAATGGAAAGTGGAATAACCACTCTGGATCCTGGCGAACGCGAAGGGAATTTCCTGCAGTAAGGCGAATAGGAATTGAGTGACTGCTTTTGCCATCGAGAGAGAGAGAGAGAGAGAGGGAGAGAGAGAGAGAGTTACACGCCGTTCTCATATTTTCCCAAAACGAACCAGAAAAACGGGTGGAAGCAGACATATTCCAAAGGTGACTCGTTGTTGCCTGACAAGCGTGAATGTCTTTCCAGTAGTTAACAATATTTTTGACATTCTAATTTCATTTATTACAATTTTATGCAACACATACAAAAAGGTAAAGAAATATTTAAGGTTTATGAAAGATGTCTCATTAATTAACATTATTTTTCACGCTCTAATTACATCCATTACAGCTTTTAGATATCACACCCACAAAAGTCCGAGAAAATATTTAAAGAGCAAAGCCAAAACTCTCCTGGGAGCAAGACACAAGGAGTTAATTAGGTTACCTGGCCTGGGATCATAAGGAGGGACAGCTCCCAAGGACAAGCTCATTTGCCAGAATTCCCCAGTTTTCAAGAAGAGAGAGTTAAGCGAAGGAGATGGGGGAGAATTACTATAATTCTCTTTCCTAACAGTTGAGTGAAATGAGTATGACTTATTTCATCTTAAGCAAATGTAGGTAAATGAATTATTCTTTTATCTTACACGAATGTAGATAATTGAGATGATTATCATAGTCAGTTTTTAATTGGGCGGAAGAGAAATTGGCGTTGCTGTATCTTCGTCGTCAATATGAGTCTTTGTATAGCAAATATGTAAGCCTGTTGTTCTCAGTCTTGATAAAGTAAATAAATATTATAAATATAACTTTGAGTACTAGTATATTTCTTTATACAGAATGGAAGTAGTGAATGTTCTTTTTTTTTGAATGGATAGAGTTGTGAATAGTTTTAGAAGATACTGACTAGAATTATGCCTTGAGTATTATTGGAAAAAAGTTTTGGAAATGAAAAAAAACTAAATCTCGAATTCGAGTGATATAGAACACAGTTCTCACACAGACAGATAAACAAAGGCTCAAATCTAATCCAGGACCAAAGAAGACATTTTTCAAGTCATTGTCATCACAATCAGCTCACAGGAACTCAAATCAAAAATACATAAACATCCCCCAGTTAATTCTGCAAAAAAAAAAAAAAACTTTAAGCACAAGAAAGAAAGTATCTAAACATCCAGATATCAAGACAACATCCAAAACTTCCCTTGCAACATCACCTACGCCATCCACAGCCAAACGAAGGAAACTTATCCGGGAAACATCTTTAACATCTTTTCCCTTGGTGTTGTAACTCTGCTAATTGGCAAAGTTAGATCGCCTATCTCTCATTTTCGTTTTGGCCTCGCGTTTTCGAAAGTATTTTGGAGGGAAATGCAATATATCTGGATGCTGAGCTGTATATAACGAAGCAAATAAAAACATTCTTTTATTATGTAAGTGAATATATATATATAAATAAACGAAGAGAAGCTTTTATTATAACCATGATAATTCATGACTTCATCTGACTTGTACGACAACAAAAGTGAATTTAAACCTGCGCTCAGAGTATGTTTACGATGTTGGAGCCTGAAGTAAGAGGTTTGTGAATCTATTTCCACTTCCATAATTTGATTAGCTCTGTGACTGGAACAGAGAAGCAATAACTAAATGTTATCGGATTTAGTTATAGATATGTAAGGGTCATGGAATACTCCATGGTCGCCCTCAGCCCCTCAAGAAATTAAAATAAAATCCACTGTGACGTCACAGCCTTCCTAAAAACCTCAGTACCGTCCCAGACCATTTATAATAATAATAATAATAATAATAATAATAATAATAATAATAATAATAAAGAAGAAGAAGAAGAAGAAGAAGAAGAAGAAGAAGAAGAAGAAGAAGAAGAAGAAGAAGAAGAAGAAGAAGAAGAAGAAGAAGAAGGAAGTACGCCTTCTCTTAAACATGTCCTGTTAAAAAAGGATGGCTGATTTTGTTTTGAGTCCTCAATATTCCCTATAATGCTTTCCTCTTCTACGTTAATATTGGCCACTTATTGACCAAATTAAAGGAGGGGAGAGAAAGGAGAAGACCCAAAATAATAATAATAATAATAATAATAATAATAATAATAATAATAATAATAATAATAATAATAATAATAATAATCTGAGCAGACAGTTCTTCGTGAGATCCAATGTCACCTTGACCTCTCTATATTTATTAACGACAGGATATCATATGATAGGAAGGAAAAAAACGTTGCAGTGAATGAGTCTGTCATCTTGTTCCCGTGGAATCGGTTTCCAATTCCGGCTAATCGTGGGCAGATGGGTTGCGAAACTGATGTGTGGGAGTCAGGTCACATTATATGCTTCTTATTGATTCATTTCCCCCTTATTAAGGATTGTGGGGTGTATGTCTTATTAACAGTTTGTGTGTGTGTGTGTTTTTTTTTGAGTGTCTTATTAACAGTTTGTGTGTGTGTGTATATATATATATATATATATATATATATATATATATATAAATATGTATATATATATATATATATATATATATATATATATATATATATATATATATATATACATATATATATATATATATATATATATATATATATATATATATATATATATATATATATATATATATATATATATATATATATATATATATATATATATATATATATACATATATACATATATATATGTTTATAATAAAACCATATATATATATATATAAGTTTATAATAAAACCTTATCAGGTATGTAAGAGAATTTTAACGTACAGGACTAATTCGTTGGCTTAGCAGCCACGAATAAAAGTTGGTACCTTCTTATGAAAAATAGATTCTACTGTAATATCCCGCTTACAGAAAAGAAATTCCTCACTAACAAATACCAAAAAAAAAAAAAATGCTATCATTAATAGTTAAGTAACAGTTCATATAACCTCATAAGACGGCTATCATTCAACTGAATAACGACTATGATTCAGGAAAGGACGCAGAGATCCAGGCTGATTATAAATTTTCAATTAGGAGATTCCTTTCAAACAATATTTCACGGATAATTACATAACAAATCTGTAAACATTTAAAAATTATTGTAAATTATCTTTCACCATGCATGTAAATATTAGTAAACAACCAACGTAAAGCTTATTTTTGGAAAATAAATAATTTAAAAGAAAAAATAATGATTTTTGACGGTAGCTAGAACACATTCGCTCTCCAGCCTCGCAGAAGATATTCAGAATCTAAAAAAAAAAAAAAATAGTCGACAGTGCATTTACAGATGCGACCACCGCGCAGTCAATCACTATTGACAAAGTGCAGCGTAGCTTAATGTATATTGGCCATTAGATGCTGATATTGGCAGTGAGGAGAAGTAATGGAAACGGAGCGCCTATTGTATTGACAACAAAGTCATGTGGACACTGTAAGCTATTGATCTGTTGTGGATATGTCAGAAACTGATAATGAAACCTATTGATGTTATACTGTTGTTTGTTTTGCTCTTTATGATGAATTTATTTATGAAATGTTATAATGGCTGGAAATTAAATTAAATTATTATTATTATTATTATTATTATTATTATTATTATTATTATTATTATTATTATGAATTCATTGACGTACATATGTTATATTACCTGAACCTTATATTATTATTATTATTATTATTATTATTATTATTATTATTATTATTATGAATTCATTTACGTAAATATGTTATATTACTTGAAACTTTTATTATTATTATTATTATTATTATTATTATTATTATTATTATTATTATTATTATTATTATTATTATTATTATTATTATTATTATTATTATTATTATTATCCAGAAAATGAGCCCCTATTCGTATGAAGCAATCTCACCACAGGAGTCACCAACTAAAAATCAAGCTTCTAAAGAATATTATGGTGTTCATTGAAAAGAAGTAACAGAAGGTAATAGGAAATACAGAAAAAAAAGGAATACCAGTTATTGAAAAATAAAAAGAAATAAATGAAGAAATTAACAGATAAATGGATAAAAATGTAAGCAAATTATTAAAATACAAAGAGAATTGTTTTAAGGTAGCAATACAATGCATCCTCGCTTGAACGTTTGAGGTTCCAGTCGCACAGATTCCCCAGAAAAAAAATATATGTATTTGCTCCTAATTTTTCAGGCGACAAGAAACGCCTGGGATTTAAAATAAAACTTGATTCTGTTTGTCATTTTTGCTCAAACACTTTTCCCCTTCAGCCCCAGAGAACTATTTTTATTGGGACTCGAAAAAAATATTTATAGCTTTTGGTGACGATGGAAGACCTATCTAGCCTACTATAAAAAGGTGATATTCAAGTGCAATTTATTGTTTCGACCATTAAATATTTTTTTGTATGATATAATAATTATCTGGATGGGCCTAACTCTAAATGTGAAAGGTATTATAGTTAACTGTTG
>NC_089780.1:7900165-7905165 GCF_040412425.1 Macrobrachium rosenbergii | reverse complement strand
TGAAAGTCCTCGAACTAAGAATGAAAGTCTTTGGACTAGGAATGAAAACCTGCCTATACGACTCGGCAAATGGGTGTGACAGCGGGCTGTATGCGTGCTTGCATGCATGCAACGAGGCTGCTTGGAGATGATGTGTCTCGTTAATGGCAACAGGCTGCGACGTCTTGCGTTTTGCATGTTGCAAGCATTAAGATGCAATTACCAAGCGCCTCGCTTCGTGTATCTCTCTCTCTCTCTCTGGAACGGTGTTGCAAAGTGCAAGACACTATCTAATTCATTTATTTGTTTATTCACTTATTTATCTATTTAATTTTCTATTTATCTATTTATCTATTTATTTATCTACCTATCAACTGAATATTTCCGATTTAGTAATGACTTCTCTTTCGCTCTCAATCTTCACTGAGAGAGAGGAGAGAGAGAGAGAGAGAGAGAGAGAGAGAGAGAGAGAGAGAGAGAGAGAGAGAATCGGTCTTCGTGTCCCTTTATCTCAAAAATCTTTCTTCTCGTCAGGCCAACAATACACAATAACCTTTATATACAAAAATTGTTTATTTTTAAATATACCTAACAGAATCTACTCAGATTTAAGGATTTAGGAAAACACGAGCCTATGGAGACTGCTCTGCCTTCTAAAAGACCGTAAGCTTTCCAGGGCACCCTGAGGAGAGAGAGAGAGAGAGAGAGAGAGAGAGAGAGAGAGAGAGAGAGAGAGAGAGAGAGAGAGAGAGAGAGAGAGAGGAATCCCTAAATTGAAAGGGACAGAAATTTAACGACAAATAAAATTTGGAATCATGAGAGAGAGGGAGAGAGGGCGATGCGATGCGTCAAGGAGAGAGAGAGAGAGAGAGAGAGAGAGAGAGAGAGAGAGAGAGAGAGAGAGAGAGAGAGAGAGAGAGAGATGTTTGCCTTCCCATTATGAATATTTAGAGCACCCTTCTCATAGAGTACACAAACACTCGTAGAGCAAGTAAAAGGCATAAGGACAGATTCTCTCCCATTCAGGGAGTTATGAATGTACTGAGATTATTTGTTCAGTAAACATTAACCTGTAATTTTACAGTAATGGAGGAGCTATTCGTGAGAGAATTGCCATTCTGTATTGACGGAGAGTATGGCTGAAAAGATTATTTGACAAGGAGGTACAGGACGAGATTTATATGTACTATAAGTCAGCCCATTTTTCTGTACTTTTATTTTGCTATATTTTTTCGTGCATTGCTACTCTTAAGCAATTCTCCTTGTATCTTATAAGTTACTTTCATTTTTAACTGTTTATTTATTAATTGTTAATTTATTTTTCTACTGACATATAAATAAAAATGAGATGGGTCTAAAATATAAGTATAATGGACATTGAAAAAATTCTCAGTAACATCAAACTTTGTAGAAATATCACGATGAAAAAAAGTACTTGTATTTTATTCGGTGACCTTTTCAGAAGTTCTCCAGAATATTATTACACCTCAGTACCATTTCCGTATCCCTGTAAACAGCTATTTTCCTTAGATATAATAAAAGTCAAAGCGAAAAGTCACATTATAACTTCCCAAGAGAAGTTTCGTAACATCATCCGCACCCGTCGGATTATAACTGAGAGCCTCAACCCAAACTTTTACATATTATTGCCATCCGATGATCCTGCTTATAACTTTTGCCAGTCTTCGAAAAAGACTCCCCACAACAGAGATTTCTTCGAGAGATTCCTTCGAGGGATTTCTTCTTGAATGATTTCATTTGATCCGGCGGCAATTTCAGGAAGTTTCTTTGCAATTTCGCCTTTCCTGAGAGCCTGCAAAATGGAATATAATGCTGGGAGAATTGCTAAGAAAAAAAAAAGACGAAATCAAAGATGGAGTCAGTTGGTTTAATAGAATTGTTATTGGAACGATGAGGTGTCAGTTGCGTGGTTTTGGAAGGATGGTTGAGTTGTGAATTCTGGAAATAGATTTGAGGGGGAACAATTTATCTAGAGAGATTCATAATATTAAATGTCTCTAGAGCAGAGAGTTTAAAATATGTTTGTTGAATAGGATGTTGTACGGAAAGCTTCTTGGATTAAAGATGTATGTATATATATATATATATATATATATATATATATATATATATATATATATATATATATATATATATATATATATAGAAAAAAAGAAGAGAGAGAGAGAGAGAGAGAGAGAGAGAGAGAGAGAGAGAGAGAGAGAGAGAACGAAACGAAAACATTCAATTTAACATCAAATTCCCCAGGATTCAGACTAAACCCATATGGTCTGAGCCATAACCAAAGATATTTGGCATGATATACGTCCAGATTTGTTAAGCCCAGGGGGAAAAAATATTCCGGTATTTGTTTTAAATGGGCTAGCGAACTCAATGTTCTTTTTCATTTTTTTTTACGATTTGCGTAGATAGAAGTTGGATATGTATGTATATGTATATATATATTTATATATATATATATATATATGTATATATATATATATATATATATATATATATATATATATATATATATATATATATATATATATATATATATATATATATATATATATATATATATATATATATATATACATGAAGCTGTCCACTGCATGCAAAGGAAGCATCGAAGATACGCAAAGCTTCACAATACGCACGGAACCCACACGAATATTTAACCCAACTCAGAAGTAAGCCGAAAGGAAACGTCCCTAACAAATTGGAAATTCAGACCCACAAAAGGGGGCGAGAAAGAAGGGGAATCGTTTCACCGCGATAATTAGCTCCTCCTCAAATTTTCAATTCTCCTCTTCGCGAAAATTCGCGATGGAAATGATCGTGCTCGGGAGTCTGAAAGAGAATGATATTTTATTGTAATGTTTTATGAGATATTTTGACGGATAAATTTACATTTTTAGTTTTCTTTAAAAGAAAGCTATTGCCCCGGCTTTGTCTGTCCGTCCGCAATTTATTCCGTCCGCAATTTATTCTGTCCGCACTTTTTCTGTCCGCCCACAGATCTTAAAAAACTACTGAGGCTAGAGGGCTGCAAATTATGTAGATCATCCGACCTCCAATCAGCAAACATAACCAATTGCAGCCCTCTAGCCTTAGTAGTTTTTATTTTATTTAAACTTAAATCTAGCCATAATCGTGCTTCTGGCAACTGTATAGGATAGGACCCCACCATGCCGTGGTTAAAGGTTCATGGACCGCGGCTCATACACATTACACCGAGACCAGCGAAAGATAGATCTATTTTCGGTGGCCTTGATTATACGCTGTACAGAAAACTCGTTTGCCCCGAAGAAACTTCGGCGCATTTTTGACTTGTTTGGATGAACCCGACTGATTTGCATTTTGATTGGAGAAAGAGAAGAGCATAATATCGTGGTTGTATTACGTTGCTGAGTACTCTTGTTCATATTGTAAGCGAATATTTTCGAAGTTTTCTGAGTACTTGATAAATTATTTATGTAATGCGTAAATGATTGATACTTATTAGGAGACTTTGAACTTACTGGCGTGAATTTGCAATTGATATAGAGGTAGGTGAACTTTCCATTCATTGGATTATCGTGGAAACAGCAATATGAAATTAAATATATATATTTATATATATATATATATATATGTATATATATATATATATATATATATATATATATATACATATATGTATATATATATATATATATATATATATATATATATATATATATATATGTATATATATATACATATTTATATTTATATATATATATATATATATATATATATATATATATATATATAATATATATATATATATATATATATATATATATATATATATATATATACATATATATATATATATATATATATATATATATATATATATATATATATATATATATATGTATATATATATATATATATACACCCACCATGCTATTTCTTCTCTATCCACCTTCTTCAGCACTGATCTCCAATTTCACCCCCCCTAAAAATTCAATTGCCCTTCAGAGATTTATGTAACTCATTTTTCCCGCCTTATGCCGGGAATTCATTCCCGAAATGGCCGGAATTCCAGACAACGAAACTAATTCCCAAAACGACTTGCGAAGCGTGTGTGTGTGTGTGTTGTGTGTGTGTGTGTGTGCCTGACAACAGCAGCTGATGGCGTGCCAACATTACTTTTGACGTGCCAACATTATTTTTATGATGAGTTTCTTGATGGCCTCCTCCCACCCCCCACCCCCCCTCCTCCTCCTCCTGGGGTTGTTGGTGGGGGTCGTTTGTCTTCGTTTGTTTCCTGTTGCCGAATTTAAGCCGTGGTTTTCATTCAATGGTCGGTTGGTTTGTTGATATTGTGGATCAGCGTCGTACGGTTTGTCTCTTTCTTGTGTGTGTGTATGTGTATGTGTGTATGTATGTATGTATATATATATATATATATATATATATATATATATATATATATATATATATATATATATATATATATATATATATATATATATATATATATATATTTATATATATAGATATTTTTGTATATATATATATATATATATAAGATAGGTATTCTTCCTCTTTATTTATAGCCATTCCATTTGCATCTATTTACAATTAATTTTCTCCCCATGTAGACTATTTCAAACGTCAAATCTGAACATCTAATTCATATCCAGTCACCTACATTCCTCCCTTATGACCCAAGAAACCCACCACCCAGTTACTTAACCATCTCTTTTGACACACCCAACAAAACATTGACATTTCACCAAAAAAAACAGCCTCCGAATGGAGAAGAAGAAGAAGAAAAAGAAGAAGAAGAATATTTCCCCTGACGATACATTCCCTCCCAGAAGGACCCACCCTCAACAATGGCTCTCCTCAGAAAAGGGGGATTTGCCCTTGAACAAACCGACGCTATTTGCTGAGCAAATTCTTTCCTAAGTGACTTCCTCGGTGGCATTGCTTTGCTTCAGTGTTTGAAGAAGGTCTGACTATGGTTCTCTGGGCTGAGTACA
>NC_089780.1:7890165-7895165 GCF_040412425.1 Macrobrachium rosenbergii | reverse complement strand
TTCAATGTATCGATGACATTTATAAAGGATTTCTTGGTTTTGCGTTACGTGCATCACTGTAATGATTCAATATTATTCCAGATTATCTAGAATAATTACTTGATAATCTGGAATGATATCGAAGATTCTTCTTTATAGTCCTTTTTAGTTTCCTGTAAAAGAAAATTATTGTGCCGGCTTTGTCTGTCCGTCCGCACTTTTTCTGTCCGCCCTCAGATCTTAAAAAACTACTGAGGCTAGAGGGCTGCAAATTGGTATGTTGACCATCCACCCTCCAATCATCAAACGTACCAAATTGCAGCCCTCTGGCCTAAGTAGTTTTTATTTTATTTAAGACTAAAGTTAGCCATAATCGTGCATCTGGTAACGATATGGGACAGTCCACCACCGGCCCGAAAAAAGTGCGGACAGAATAAAGTGCGGACGGACAGACAAAGCCGGCACAATAGTTTTCCTTTACAGAAAACTGAAAAAGGAAATAAGTCGAAATTCCACCAGAGAGAGAAGCATAAAATCATGATTTGGTCCGAAGCCGATGGAAATTGCACGGACTAACTTCGTCAGCGATTGGGCTTTTAGCGAAATTTAGCCGAGCTCGTACGACAACAGAGTTCCAAAGCTTAAAAGATTTCGAAAACAAATGGTGACTTTCGACGGAGGTTACGAACATGACGAAAGTGATGTATTTGAAATGACATTGTATCGTTATATTTATCAATCTCAATGATATTCATTTTATGCAAATATAAACATTTTATGTCTTAGTCCTGGTGTGTATATGTATGTTATAATGTGATAGTGTATTATTATACTTACAATAATATCCATGACGATAATTTTAAGCAAAAACCAACAAATATTTGGCCATGTTTTATAGAAGTGTGCTGAATATAAATTTTTTTTTTCTCAAACATGGCTGTTTAACTCCGTAGGCCTTTTCAGACTAAGATTTTTTCTCTCTCTCTCTCTCTCTCTCTCTCTCTCTCTCTCTCTCTCTCTCTCTCTCTCTCTCTCTCTCTCTCTTTCTTTCTTTTTTTGCTTTCAACTACTGAATCGATTTTATGAAATTTAGGCTGTGCATAACCTAATACACGTAAGTATGTATATTTACTTACTATATATGCATGTGTAAATAAATATAAGTGCGAATATTTATTCAGAAATATTTTCATTTTAACCCATTTACAAAACTTTATAATAATATTTTTCGGCCACCAAAAACCTTTCAGTTAATAAAGCTATCCAGATCTCCATTCTAGAACTAAAAACAGAATTTAAAAACGCTTCAAAAACATAAGAAAAAACATTAAAAAGCATTTCCTTCCCATAAAAAAACCACTCTCCATACCACGCGGTCACTCGTGCGCCGAAAGGAACATTTTTCCTTCGACGCGTGTCGTGTTTTTTTTTTTTTTTTTTACACATTGCCTGTGGAACCGACAAATACTGCATCCTCTATTTCCGATTCACGTGGGGGACTGCGTGAATACCGGGCAGACTGTCTTTTTATTGGATTCTTTTACCTTTTTTCGTGTCTTTTGGTCCAAAAAGGTGGTGGCGATGTCGGGATAATTTTTTTTCGCTTTTGGGTTTTTTTTCGCGCTGTGGGGATCATTTTTGCGGTGTTGGGATAATTTTTTTTTGCGTTGTTGAGATAATTTTGTTTCGCGTTGTTGGGATAATGTTGTTTTTTCAAGCTGTTGGGATAATTTTTTTCTCGCGCTGTTGGGATAATTTTTTTCCCCCCGCTGTTGGGATAATTTTTATCACGCTGTTTGTTTTTTTTTTCGTTGTTGAGATAATTTTGTTTCGCGCTGTTGGGATAATTTTGTTTCGCGCTGTTGGGATAATTTTGTTTCGCGCTGTTGGGATAATTTTTTTTCGCGCTGTTGGGATAATTTTGTTTCGCGCTGTTGGGATAATTTTTTTCGCGCTGTTGGGATAATTTTGTTTCGCGCTGTTGGGATAATTTTTTTCGCGCTGTTGGGATAATTTTGTTTCGCGCTTTGGGATAATTTTTTCGCGCTGTTGGGATAATTTTGTTTCGCGCTGTTGGGATAATTTTTTTTTATTTCGCGAGTGGAATCTCTGCAAGGTAATATTCATGTCTGGTTTTTTATCGTTAGTTTTTTTTTATGTTATCAAGTTTTTTATATTAATTATTTTTATTATATCTCTTTATTAAAGCTTTAATGTGACCGTTACTGAATTGCTATTTTTTATCAAGTTAATTAATATATTAATCTCTTTCAAAATAGTTTGTATAATGTTCATAATATGCAGCTAAATGTAAATCACGTAATCAGTAATTCATACCAATTCAATCATAATAACATTCATGTAATATTCGACATAATACGATATTATTTTTTGTGTTTATATCACATTTCATATATCAAATATTTCCGTGAAGTCTTTTCTTGTTTAACAGGTTGAAATTGTTTTTACCATTATTATTTTATTTCAGCATTTTTATATCCTATATCCCTTACGTCCTTGTAAAAATATGAAACGTGTAATTTTTTAAAATTTATTTAATAATTTGTCCTTTGTTTCATTAACTATTCTGACTCTTTCTGAGACAATTTATAGAACATTGAACTTTCTGGCACCATTTACTACTTTTCGGTAACACGAAACACCCCAAAAAATCATAAGAAAATCATTCCTTTAATTTCGACCAATATCCTGACATTTTCCACAGAATCACGACATATTTTATGAATGAAATAATTAAGCCCAGTGAGTATCTCAGTGCTACGTAAAATACGGATATTGTCATCATCGTGTGAATCGAGCGAGAGTGAAAGAGAATGATGAAGAGGAAATTTTCTCTCGCTGAGGAGAAGAGCCTCGCACAAAGGATAATGTAAATTTCTCTCTCTCTCTCTCTCTCTCTCTCTCTCTCTCTCTCTCTCTCTCTCTCTCTCTCTCTCTCTCTCTCTTTATGTCAGTTTATAAGTTTTCCTGCGTACAATATGTCTTCTCTCTCCATCTCTGGAAGTCAGTTTATGTTTTTTTGCGTGCAGTGTCTTTTCTCTCTCTCTCTCTCTCTCTCTCTCTCTCTCTCTCTCTCTCTCTCTCTCTCTCTCTCTCTGTTTATCAGTTTTAATGCTTAGAAAGTCTCTCTCTGTCTCTGTTAGTTTCACACTTTTATGCGTTCTAAGTGTCCTCTCTCTCTCTCTCTCTCTCTCTCTCTCTCTCTCTCTCTCTCTCTCTCTCTCTCTCTCTCAGTTTATCAGTTTTCATATATACAAAATGTCCTCTCTCTCTCTCTCTCTCTCTCTCTCTCTCTCTCTCTCTCTCTCTCTCTCTCTCTCTCTCTCTCTGTGTCAGTTTATTAGTTTTCATACATTCAAAATGTCCTCTCTCTCTCTCTCTCTCTCTCTCTCTCTCTCTCTCTCTCTCTCTCTCTCTCTCTCTCTCTCAGTGTCTTCAAGCTCTGGTGTCCGGGGCAGGCGGAAGGAGTGGGGGTAGACTCGGATAATAGAAGGTACACATACACACACACACACACACACACCAGCGACAAAGCCTTGGGCATAACATTATCAACTTCCTCGGAGAAATTTACACAATAAAGCGACCTGCTTGAGTATGTTAATTCAAAACAAAAAAATAGCTACAAGGAATGTGAGGAATGAGATTAGGTACCTACCAATTCACGAGATTCTTCCTTTGAGTTTCCTTGAGTTTTCTCTTCCAATTTTTTCGGTACGTCGTGGATAAGAGAAGGTTTTTTTTTTTGCTACGTCATGCATATGAGAATGATTTTTTGCTACGTCATGAATACGAGAAGAATTTTTTTTTTTTTGCTACGTCATGAATACGAGAAGATTTTTTTTTTTTTGCTACGCCATGAATACAAGAAAGATTTTTTCGCTACGTCATGAATATGCGAAGATTTTTTTTTTTGCTACGTCATGAATACAAGAAGAATTTTTTTTTGCTGCGTCGTGAATACAAGAAAGATTTTTTTTTTTTGCTACGTCATGAATACAAGAAGGATTTTTTCGCTGCGTCATGAATACGAGAAGGATTTTTTTTTTATTTAAAAACGCAGGGTTTGGCGAGAGATTAAATCGTCTTTCGGAGAAACAATTCCACACTTATGTATGGGTGCGTATATCTAAAAATAAATCTGTACAGATTCCCGAAAGCCCTCTGTAGAGATTTATTTTAAGAAATATGTACCCATACATAAGTGTGGATTTGTTTCTCTATTTCAAGACTCGTGCTACTATGGGTAGAATATGTATTTTTCTATTTTTTGAGTTATTTGCATCGACGGTGATTTTATCACTGACTTACTGTTTTACCTAAGTATCAAATGTGAGTGTCTCTCTCTCACCATACGTCCTGGATGGTGTGAGAGAGAGAGAGAGAGAGAGAGAGAGAGAGAGAGAGAGAGAGAGAGAGACTTGATACTTTGCTGAAACATAAGTCAGTGATAAAATCACCGTCAATGCCAATAACTCAAAAAAATTTAAAAAATGAATATTCGACAATTTCCTTAAGAAATGGACTAGAATATTTATTTAGTAACGCCTAAAATAATTATAATAACCAAAACAAAATCATTCCCTAATGTAACTGTAATAACCACAATACCCTGTTAACTTATGTCAGGTCAGTAAAGTGACCTCGTTCTGATACTCTGGATGCGGGTTCGAATCCTCTTTCAGTCTTCATATTTTCTTCATATTCTCCCATTTGGATCTTAGGCTTTGTAGTGACGAGGGCATCTCAAAAACTCGTGAAGAATTCGAATAGTTAAGAAGGTACTGTGGTTATTACAATTACATACTGTAGGTATTTAGTAAAGAGTGGATAGTAGAATATATATATATATATATATATATATATATATATATATATATATATATATATATATATATATATATATATATATATATATATATCATTTGTGTTTATTTTTATCATTGGCGAAAATTAAAATCATTAATAATTCATACTTTTTTAGAATCTTTTTCAAAGAC
>NC_089780.1:7822665-7887665 GCF_040412425.1 Macrobrachium rosenbergii | reverse complement strand
GAAGCACGATTACGGCTAACTTTAAACTTAAATAAAATAAAAACCACTGAGGAGGCTAGAGGGCTGCAATTTGGTATGTTTGATGACTGGAGGGTGGCTGATCAACATACCAATCTGCAGCCCTCTAGCCTCAGTAGTTTTTAAGATCTGAGGGCGGACAGAAAAAGTGCGGACGGACAGACAAAGCCGGCACAATAGTTTTCATTTACAGAAAACTAAAAAAGGCAGATGATCATTCGTCTCTTTCTTACGCTGGCAAGGAGTTGAAATTTATTCAGGGCGGATGAATGATTATTAATCCTACGAATAAATTCATGTCCCTCCCTCAGTTACGAGATTACAAGAAGTGAGATTATTTAATTTATTTTGTGGTTTTTGTATAGCATGAAAGAGAATGAGGATATTCCTAAAAGTATCTTAATTTCAAAGTAAATTCTTTATTTCTTTAAGTCTTCATCTGAAAACTCTTATGGATAAAGTTAATAGATTATAAACACATGAGTGATTTCCTGTTATGTATTTCTCACAGTATGAGAGAGAATGAAGATTTTCTTTATACTGTCTTAATTTCAGGTGAATTCTTTCTCTCTTTCTTTAAATTTCGTCTGCAAACCCGACGTCTCCAAAGGGAAGTCGACCTACAGAGAGAGAGAGAGAGAGAGAGAGAGAGAGAGAGAGAGAGAGAGAGAGAGAGAGAGAGAGAGAGAGAGCAGTTAAAGGAGAAGGTGATAAACTAATAAATACGAGGGAACAGAAAATAAAACCGATACACTTAAATTAGGGAGACGTCAGCAGGCAGACAACTTTAACATTTGGAAATCAGAATACTCCACTTTTGCACTTTGTAAACTATTCTACATTTTAGGTGTAGCCAAGATCAAATTCTTAGTAAAGTGAGTATCCTATGCTTGAATTAAGAAAAAGCAAATGACATATCAATCGCACATTTTTGGAACCAGACTATACCCCCACTGCGTATTCATTCTCTTCGAAAGGGAACACTGGATGAAAAAAATATTAAGCAGTATAAATAGGAATTCTGCACGTCAGTCACTCAGACAGCTGTCAGTTCTTATGAAGACGAGCCAATCACTAAATCAGTCAGCTGATAAAACTCCCAAAATATCATACATCATCCCCGTGACAGTACAACTCCCCAAGTACAGTACGAATCGAAGGGGTGAGTGAAGAAAAAAAAAATGACAGCTTGTCAAACTCTCGCTTTGATTGAAGGAGACGGATCAAAGACAGTCAGGCTGAGATCTTGCAAGTGGCGAGAAGAAGAAGAGTTGATGACGTCACGCTTTGTTTACACTCTGCCTCGTGACTGACAAGGTCTTGTTTTTCACGACAAGTGGCACAGAGAAATGACACGATTGTTGTCACAGGTGACTGGTAAAGAAGCCTTCACGGATAATGAATGTGCCCTCTCTCTCTCTCTCTCTTTTATTTATCTATCTATGTATCTATTGATTTCTAGTTTTATAAAGTACATTGATCTCTAGTAAATATATATATATATATATATATATATATATATATATATATATATATATATATATATATATATATATATATATACAGAGAGAGAGAGAGAGAGAGAGAGAGAGAGAGAGAGAGAGAGAGAGAGAGAGAGAGAGAGAGAGAGCAGTTATAGGAGAAGGTGATAAACAAATAAATACGAGGGAACAGAAAATAAAACCTATACACTTGAATTCAGGAGACGTCAGCAGGCAGACAACTTTAACATTTGGAAATCAGAATACTCCACTTTTGCACTTTGTAAACTATTCTACATTTTAGTTGTAGCCAAGATCAAATTCTTAGTAAAGTGAGTATCCTATGCTTGAATTAAGAAAAAGCAAATGACATATCAATCACACATTTTTGGAACCAGACTATACCCCCACTGCGTATTCATTCTCTTCGAAAAGGACCATTGGATGAAAAAAAGATTAAGCAGTATAAATAGGAATTCTGCGCGTCATTCACTCCGACAGCTGTCAGTTCTTATGAAGACGAGCCAATCACTAAATCAGTTAGCTGATAAAATTCCCAAAATATCATACATCATCCCCGTGACAGTACAACTCCCCAAGTACAGTACGAATCGAAGGGGCGAGTCAAGAAAAGAAAAAGTGACAGCTTGTCAAACTCTCGCTTTGATTGAAGGAGACGGATCAAAGACAGTCAGGCTGAGATCTTGCAAGTGGCGAGAAGAAGAAGGTGTTGATGACGTCACGCTTTGTTTACATTCTGCCTCGTGACTGACAAGGTCTTGTTTTTCACGACAAGTGGCACAGAGAAATGACACGATTGTTGTCACAGGTGACTGGTAAAGAAGCCTTCACGGATAGTAAATGTGCTCTCTCTCTCTCTCTCTCTCTCTCTCTCTCTCTCTCTCTCTCTTTATCTCTCTCTCTATCTATTTATTTATTGGTTTCTAGTTTTATAAAGTACGTTGATCTACTAGTGTGTATATATATATATATATATATATATATATATATATATATATATATATATATATATATATATATACAGAGAGAGAGAGAGAGAGAGAGAGAGAGAGAGAGAGAGAGAGAGAGAGAGAGAGAGAGAGAGAGAGAGAGAGAGAAAGAGATCTACAAACCTCAGCCATATCGCCAGTAACAAAGGTAACACTAGAAAAACGCCCAACAAAGGGAAAAGCGAACCTTAGTGTAAATAAAACTCGCCAGATTTTTTTGGTTACGACAAGAATCGGGCCAAACAAAGGCTGTAGAGTAGAAGACTTCAATTCCAAAATGGAGTTAAGGTAAGGTATTGTTTTAAAAGAGAACAGATATAGAGGTTTGCAAATATTGGTTTATATATAAAAATATTAATTAAAAGACACACCGTACATTATTTATTTTAGGAATGAAGGCAATATATTTTTAACTCGATGTATCTGCAAAATACCAAAGAGAATGTAAATGAAATATTCCAGTTAAAAAAGGGTGTACTGATCATATTGAAACTGACAAAAAGGTGGCAATTAAGAGAGAGAGAGAGAGAGAGAGAGAGAGAGAGAGAGAGAGAGAGAGAGAGAGAGAGAGAGAGAGAGAAAACAGAGGCCTGCTGGAATTGTGAAATTATTCTGTTAATATTCCTATCTCTATAAAAATCTTTCTTGGTTTAAAAAAGAAACGACTTTAAAAAACAAAACAAAAAAACATATAGGCCATCGACCAAAGGTTCAGCTCTCGAGCCACGCAGGTAAATCAGGCTTCAAGTGGCCTTTGCAGTCGTTTCTTTTTATGGCTGAATTCTTCTTCTTCTTCTTCTTCTTTTTATTTCCCATTTTTCCGAGCCGGTTATCATCCCTGTTCCTGAATCTTTATTCAGTGGTATTCAGGACATCTGTCATTCTTCGCATGTGACTTACAAACATAAAAACATACAGTTGGACCATGCGTCCGGTCATTCCATGGATACCAGACGATGAGGACTGTCAGTCCTAGAAAGCTTGGAACTTTTCCTGAATAAATATCCAGTTTAAAATGAAGTCCTGTTAGTAATTGTATTAGTGCAAAGAACGAATGTTTAAGTGATAAAGTTAATATACTATATATATATATATATATATATATATATATATATATATATATATATATATATATATATATATATATATATATATATATATATATATATATATATATATATATATGTGTGTGTGTGTGTGTGTGTGTATAAATTGCATATATCTAAGATCAAGGCAACTGATATTTGCTTAATTATTTTATTTAAATTCACCTTTTTCATCTTTCATTTATTTTTCGTATCCAATCATCACTCAAAGATCGACTTCTTTGTAAAAAAAATCAAAACTACTAAACAATACGCCATATATCAAGATTTTCAGAAAGTCACCCTCCCCCCACCAAAAAAAAATCTTTGAAAAGAGATTGTAGTACAGTGACTTTTACAAGCGAATTTGTAACCTGGAATCCTAGGAATGTAATACGGATAGTACACAGAAGGAATTCTGGAATTTTGGAATGTGGGCCATATAACTGATATCCAGAATTCAAGACTGCAACAGAGAAATTAAATACGGTAAAATTAAGGTATTTGATCTATGGCAGGAAACTGATTGCAAAGAAGTATTATTGTTAATACAAGATATCTAAATATCACTGAGATACTGACTTGTAATTTTATTTTGTAATTTATCTCCTTATTTAGTTAGGATTCCTTGTATGTGATTGCATATCTATTTTGTAATAATTAAGATGTCAGTCATCGTCTTTTGAAAATATCTTTTGCTTCTAAAAAAATTACCCTTTCAAATTAAATGCATAAAATCAAATTACATAATGAATTAAAATGTTTTCAACACCAACAACTGAACAGATTACGTTTCAAATTGAATATATAAGAGCGAGTTAATAATTGACTGAAATATTTTCAATTTCAACAAATCAGCAGATTACCTTTCAAATTGAATATTTAGAAGCAAGACAAATTCTATTATATTAATTTCCTTGGCTGCCTTTCTGTGTGTTGTGTGTGTGTGTGTGTGTGTATGGGTATGGGTATATGTATGGGTATGGGTATGGGTATGGTTATGGGTATGGAACAGATATGGGTATGAGTATGGGTATGGATA
Organism: Macrobrachium rosenbergii; assembly: GCF_040412425.1. NCBI lineage: Eukaryota > Metazoa > Arthropoda > Malacostraca > Decapoda > Palaemonidae > Macrobrachium > Macrobrachium rosenbergii. The sequence continues at coordinate 7,883,029 of NC_089780.1, read as the reverse complement.
AGGGTATAGGTATGGGTGTAGGTATCGTACAGATATGGGTATGGGTATGGTACGGATATGGGTATGATATAGACATGGGCGTGGGTATGGGTATGGTACGGATACGGGAACTAGCAAATGCGAGCGATAGCGAGCATCCCCTACTAATGAATCAAAATGCTTTCAACACCAACAGTTGAACAGATTACCCCATCAAATTAGACGCACGAAATCAAGTTTTGAATTATAAACTAAAGTATTTTAAATTCCACAGACTCGACTCCAAACGCCACACGTGCGTGGGGAGATGAAAAGTTGGGTTAATTTTCTTTAAATCTCCTCAAGCAGCGAGTTTCCCTTTGTTCGTTGCACGCCAGAGTGGACATTAGATTTCACGCTGATTGAGTGATCAGAGTGACGAGACCCTGTATTGGATTCTTTGTGACCTGGTTATAATGTGGACGAAATGTTTTAGGTAGGAATATTGGAAGGAAATGCTTGCACTTAATACTTATTCTATGATGCTTTAGTTATGAGAAAGTGGGTAAATAACCGTTAAATAAAAGCCAAATAATTTTTATGTGAAGATACTTATACTATCTCACTGATTTTTATATTTTCGTTTTTTTTTAAATCAATGTCAGTTCTGTGGAGTATAGTCAAGACTTTAATCCTTCTCAAATACTGTTTACTTAAAATGTATAATATTGTTTTAAAAATGTTTGGAATACCCTAAAATTGCACGTAATTTCTCCCTTTAATAATGTTATTTCGTTGGTTTTCATATTTGGGTTCTTTTAAAATCAATTTCAGTTCTGTGGAATATTGCGTGGCCTCCGGATAATACCAAAATCTATTCTTTCTCTCATATTATTGATAAAATATGTATTATCATTTTAACATAGACTCGCAATACCCCCAAAATGGACACGTTATTAATTCCATTTTGATTGAACATTACCAAAACCCTGGATATATATAATACTCAGTATCTTCGAAATATTTCCCTTCAAATTCTGCCAGGTTTCACCGTTTTGATGTCAACGAATATTTTGATTCCGTTCCACCCTTTACCTCCAATGTGTTTCCCTTCCACTCCGAATCTGGTCGATGTATCATTTTTTTTTCTTTTTCATATTCCTGCGATACAATGTATTTCATTTCACTCAGTGACCTCGATTCTACTCGAGTGTTTATTTATTTAAGTTTACTTTTCTTATTGTTTTTGGATAAATTACTTCATGGGAGGTTACCTGTGATAAGAGTGCTCAAGCGAACGCTTGTTTGTGCAGGTGTCAGGCCACTTTCTCTCTCTCTCTCTCTCTCTCTCTCTCTCTCTCTCTCTCTCTCTCTCTCTCTCTCTCTCTCTCTCTCTCTCTCTCTCATGCCACCAAGTTCGTTCTGAAGTAATTATTGAGGAATTATCTGTGAAGTATTTATTAATATGGCTGCCAAAATGAACTTATAGAGAGTTGATTGTGCAATCCAGTTGCTTTTAAAATAACAAAACCTATTTGGGAAAAATGTATAGGTATACATGGGGTATTTTTTCCTAGTATAAAAACCTCTCTCTCTACTCTTCAACCCATTTCTGACCTTTCATATTTCTCCTTCGATGAAACAAAAGAAATCGAGTGACAATTACTCGCAAACGCAAGAGAAAAAATAAAAAAATAAAAAAAACATATAAAAAACGACTTGTTAATACAGTGTGTTGGCTTTTCTAACGCTTAATACTCTGTTAACAAGAACTGCAGTACAGGCTATTGATTTTGTCATTACTCTCTCTCTCTCTCTCTCTCTCTCTCTCTCTCTCTCTCTCTCTCTCTCTCTCTCTCTCTCTCTCTCTCTCTCCCTCCATCAGCTTATAGTGAAGGCGTGGGAAGCATGATAGAATACCTTACTGAAAATTTCAAGTTTATATTCAAGTTCATGTAATATTCTCGTAATATTCATGAATATTATTTGTTTATTTTCATATATATTACAAGTAAAAATGCAGAATACAAATATTATATACGTTTTGATATGAATTTTATGTTACATAGTTTCAAAGTAACTATCCATATTTAATTTTCTTATCAAGCATTCTTATAATAATAATAATAATAATAATAATAATAATAATAATAATAATAATAATAATAATAATAATAGCTTTTATCCTTATCATAGTCACTATGACGATGCTGAAATTATAGTGCGTGTATATAGAAGGAGCATAATCAAACGTAGACGACATAAAATTACAATTCAGTTTATTAAAACGGGTTAAAATGATAATTATATTGATGTCCCTGGTTTTCGGCACTGCCAATGTAAGGAGAGTCTTGGTTTACAGGACTGCAACAGAAACCTTTGGTGTTGGAAACAGCTGTTTCCTAATTAAGTAGTTTTTTTTTATTTCCTCACTAAGAAGAAATCGTAGTCTCGATATCTTGACCCGTGTGTGTGTGTGTGTGTGTGTGTGTGTGTGTGTTGTGTGTTTGTGTGGGTTTTTATATATAATGCACAAAACTTGTTATGTGTGTGTGTGAGTTTTTTTTTACATATAAGGCACAAAACTTGTAAATTGATAATAACATATTCTATCTATGGTGGAGGATGTCAGTCATTCCAAGAGGAACAGAAAATTGTCACCAAATAATTTAAGGAATAACAGAAGATATTCACTCAAGTAACAGATAATTGATAAAAATGAAAACACGGAATAACAGAAGATATCCACTTGAGGAACAGAACACTGACACACTAAAAAAATACAAGGAACAACAGAAGGCGCATATTTATCATGCCGACAGCAGCGTTCCACTGAAGTCCAAACACTGTCCCCGAAAAGCCTGTTTTTGTTGGCAAATTTCCTCCGGACGTTGATAACATCATTCTGCAACTTCGTTGGCTCTGATACCCCCTCTCCCCACTCCCCCCTCCTCCCTCCCCCTAACCCTTCTCCTTCCTTCCTACCACCGCAAACATTCCTCTCCTTCAGGAGAGACTATTGTCAGACGCCCCTTTGTCCGGGACAATTGCATTCATGAGATAATGTCTCCGCAAAAGAGAGCGTTTCCTGTTTGCTGTGGCAGAATTCGCAATTTTGTTGTAATTTATTTTTTTCTTTTTTTAGTTCCCCGTTCTCTCTTTTGATCCGTCGCGCGGTTTGTCCCGGGATTTTGGTAATGAGGTGAATCTTTGCATTTTGAAGACTTCACCGGGCCGGGAGGATAAAAAAAAGGCTGGGATATGAAGAACTAGAAGTAAAGCTATTGGTGATTATTCACAAGAATCACTGAGTATGAGTTGAAGAGTCAGGGGCACTTCAGAAGGTAATTAAAGATTACAGCATTAGTTTTTTCTCATATCTAATCTGTCTATCTCCAACAACGCATCTGACCTATAAGAGATAACTTCCAACAAGGTGATTAATTAACTGTTTTAGTCAACAGGGGAAAATGGGTTTAAAGAACATAACTAGAATGCCATATCATTATTAATGTGGATATTTTCTCATTTTTCTCTTCAATCTAATCACATTTTCCACCCACAAATCTGATCTATTACAGACACCTGACAGCCAGGTATTTAACTGGCTATTTTAATCAACAGGTAGAGACTGAATCTGTGTTTCTTAGTAGTGAGGAGAATGTGGTATTCCTCACTCGATGAGGAAAACTGAAAAAGAGAGAAATGTGAGAATATATTTTTTTAAACCTCGTGGATGGTATCGTCTTGACTCGGCTGAAAATTAGCCCTCCCAAAATCACTAATGACTAAGTCAGTCTTAATTAATGCATTTGACATTTTACAAGAATAACGACTAAAATGGTAAACGATTTACAGATGATGGCATAGGTCGTAAAGCCTTAACCTTGTAAATGAATATGGAAAAACGATGATTACCATATTACCCTGGCGCCTAACCTCTCCATCGACTAGGAACGTTTATCTAATGGTAATTCACGTCTTATGTCAATAAAAGTGGAAGGGGTTTTAATGTAATGTGCCTGAGGAGGGGAAATAAGTAAACAGACTATATTTATACTAATTTAGATAAATATTGAACCGGTAAATGATATGAGAAATATAGGTTATGGAGATTATGAACTAGAGAGTTGAAGAAAATTATTTGAATTAATTGAATACTCATGAATCGAATCATATTTTGATCTGGTTTAAAGATAAAAAATGAAAATGTCACTGAAACAACATTAATTAGTACAGAAAATATTAAACCGGTAAATGATAAAAGAAATATTGGTTATGAATATTATGAGCTGAATAGTTAAGAAAAATTCATCGAACACTCATAAGTCGCCCTTATTTTGATCTGTTTAAAAAAATAGAAAAAGTAAAATCTCAATATTACTCAAAAACTTCAAAACGAACCTCATTTCCTGTGGGTATCTAGCTAACAGTAGATCTGTCTATCGAGTTAATCTGAAGCTCTCACGTCTAAATCCCGTCTCAATCTTCTCCCGGCCCTGAAATGCCTCAGGAGTTAGTCTAATTTTGAGTCTCATTTAACCTAGGCCAGATTCTCCGGACAAATTATCTAGAATCAACAGCTCATAAGATTGGTTCTTGATTGGAGCACTTTGTATCTCTCGCCAGTCCAGATTATGAATTTGACCACTAAATTGGAGTGGCTGCGGAATTTGGCAAACTTGTATATGAGATAAATCTGCCTTGATAACTGGAATGATGTGATGACTGCGAATATAAGATTTAAAAAAGAATGAACAATGTTTATTTAACGACATTAAAACGATCAGTAATTATCTATGATATTCACTTGTTTTAGCTAAATCCATTGCAGAGAGAGATTATGTAAAAATCCCTCATTACTAATTTTTTAAATCTGATGCTTAAATAAAAAAAATTTTTATGCTAACTGATGAAGAACTTGCATAAGTAGTAATATCCTTCATTCATTATCCTCATTAGACTTCGCGAAATGACAGCAAATATTACCTATTTCGCTATCATTTATATTTAGTATTTCTTTAAATGATATTGCAGTAATGTGGTACGAGTCTTAAGTGTTTTTGATCAATTTTTTTCGGTGTTGTTGACAAAACAAAACAAAGTAATGCTTCCGTTTTTATTTAAACATGACCAAGTTCTTACATTGCCCCCAATCTCCACCTTTCCAGCATCCGCACAGCTCATAACTGCAGACACATACTTCTCATCTCGTCGTACAGCATCAGCAGCAATGCAGCAGCATCAGCGCTTAACAGCATGCTGTTTACACACACACACACACACACACACACACACACACACAGAGGCTTCCAAGGACATATGCTGTTGTCGATTTTGACTCTCAACACAATGTGCTGCTCTTCACGTTCGACTTAACAAGGTTTGCCGAGGACTTCTCGGGATGGAAGTCAAATTCGTCGTGGTCTTGACGTTCCCGGGTGGTGCTGTCGTCTTTTGACTCGGCCTCTCCAGTAACACTCTCTCTCTCTCTCTCTCTCTCTCTCTCTCTCTCTCTCTCTCTCTCTCTCTGTATAAATCTCTCTCTTTCTCTCTCTCTCTCTCTCCATGGATAAATCTCTCTCTCTCTCTCTCTCTCTCTCTCTCTCAAACCTAAACCTCATCCCCTTCTCTCTCTCTCCATGTATAAATCTCTCTCTCTCTCTCTCTCTCTCTCTCTCTCCTCTCTCATGTATCCATCCCTCTCTCCATGCATAAATCCTCTCTCTCTCTCTCTCTCTCTCTCTCTCTCTCTCTCTCTCTCTCTCTCTCTCTCTTTCTCTCTCTCTCTCTCCATGGATAAATCTCTCTCTCTCTCTCTCTCTCTCTCTCTCTCCTCTCTCTAAACCTCCCTCCAACCTCATCCCCCTTCTCTCTCTCTCCATGTATAAATCTCTCTCTCTCTCTCTCTCTCTCTCTCTCTCTCTCTCCCATGTATCCATCCCTCTCTCCATGCATAAATCTCTCTCTCTCTCTCTCTCTCTCTCTCTCTCTCTCTCTCTCTCTCTCTCTCTCTCTCTCTCTCTCTCTCTCTCTCTCTCTCCTCCCAAACCTCCCTCCAACCTCATCCCCCTTCTTTCTCTCTCCATGTATAAATCTCTCTCTTTCTCTCTCTTTCTCTCTCTCTCTCTCTCTCCATGTATAAATCTCTCTCTCTCTCTCTCTCTCTCTCTCTCTGTATCCATCTCTTTCTCCATGCATAAATCTCTCTCTCTCTCTCTCTCTCTCCCTCCAACCTCATCACCTCAGTGGAGACTTCAGGAGAAAATTGGTAGGAATTTAATGGTGAGGCGTAGCATTATTTCCCAGGATCTTGTCGTGCAAATAGAGGAATCAGACTTGAGGACACGACGGCCGTGGATGAAGCCATTTAGTTCCAAAATACTTGTGGGAATAGGAAGGTTTTTTTTTATTAAACAAAAAATATTTTGCAGTTTCTATAATGTTGAATTTTTCGTAATTATTTACCATCTCTCTTTCTTTCCATTATTCAGTCTTTTGATTTTTTTCAAAATATCTAATTTTATTTATTCTTATTTATTCTTTAAGTCTGTTTCATTATAATACTGCTATCATTTACTAAATTAGCCTTTCCAATATTTTTTTCTATTCCAATACCTATTCAACTACTTGGCTTAATAGTATGCCAAGCACCTTCTAATAATCTGTAATAAATGATTTGATTTAATCTATAAAATAGAAATGAAATTCTCATAATATCCATCGTAATTCCTCTCTGTCAAAACTTGCGCCATTATTTACGATAATAACATTTGCTGGAGTAATTTCCCCAGCCTTTTTGTTTTAATCATTTAAATTCCAGCCCGGTTTAAAAAAAACACTGCACTAATGTTGGAAACACTTCCCTCCCCCTCAAAAAAAGGTCTGTAAATCTAATATCTAAACTTTCTTGTTGGCACAGTCATTTTCGTGTACTGTGATCATTTCAGGGACAACTTTTCTAATTAATTTGCGAGAAACACATCCACGTTTGCTGATTAATTATGAACGAGTTGTGAACTCATTCGCCAACTCCTCCTTCCTCTTAGCACCTGCTTAAACAATGGGGGTTCAGGGATGTTTGTCCTCTGAATTTTTCAGTTTTTTACGTCACCTTGTCTTTACATATGTATGTTTTATATTAAAGTTGCAATATTCTTTTGCTGTTTCTGCGAAGACTCCTTCTTTATATTTTAATCTATACAAGGCTAAATTTTTCAGGTTTTATATCACCTTTTCTTTATATATATATATATATATATATATATATGTGTGTGTGTGTGTGTGTGTGTGTGTGTGTGTGTGTATATACATATATATATGTTTAATATTAAAGTTGCAATATTCTTTTGCTGTTTCTGTGATGACTTCATTATATTTTAATAACATTTAGGTCGAATTTCCAATGGATGATTCATTAGTTTCTGCCAAAAAACAATTGCTATTTTAAAATAAAACTTCTTCATTACTTATATAATTAATTCTTCTGTTCTTACTATGCCTGATGTGAAAAATTGCTTCTGTTTTATTTATCTGTAAAAAAAGGAACCTCATTAATTCCATCATTATTTGTATAGATGCAACCACAGACATCAATGGATACTGGAACTCCATAAGTGGTTAAGGTTTAGAGGCAAGTTCTCTCTCTCTCTCTCTCTCTCTCTCTCTCTCTCTCTCTCTCTCTCTCTCTCTCTCTCTCTCTCTCTAAGCTTGCAGAAATCCTCTGAAACATTCGTTGTAAAGGTGTAAGTAATTAAGAAAACCTTTGATTCATTCTCGTGATTTGTGGTGTATTTAGTTCTGATTACTTTTGAAGAAATGGTTTAAAGAGTAAAATTCTCTTCTACAAGCCAGGTGCCTTCATTATAAAGTTTGGGCAGTTTTTAATGGAGTTCAAACCAAAAAAAACTAAATCTCTTTAAAGTGTGCATGCCTGGGAATGATCTCAGAGAGAGAGAGAGAGAGAGAGAGAGAGAGAGAGAGAGAGAGATGAGTGGGTGGGATGCTGATTAAAGTCAGTAAACAGTGATATTTTCATTTTGTGTAAACTTTTAACGTTTGAACTATATTCGTGGTTTTATATATAAACACAAGTTTGAATGTATATATTGACACCTTGAAAATCTCTCTCTCTCTCTCTCTCTCTCTCTCTCTCTCTCTCTCTCCCTCTCTCTCTCTCTCTCTCTCCCTGTGTCAAAGGAAATTAAGATTTAAGGAAAGGAAAGACTACCCTGTCTGATTTGATAGCCCGGAGATGGAGGTGTATTTTTCCCTCTCTCTCTCTCTCTCTCTCTCTCTCTCTCTCTCTCTCTCTCTCTCTCTCTCTCTCTCTCTCTCCTGTTTTTGATAGTCAGTATTTCACTGCTATTTCTGGAGTAATAACTTTCTTTAATGATCATTCGCTGGTATTTATGTTGAAATATCCGGAGATTTGGTTTCCTAATGACTTCTGGGAAATTCTAGTTGCTGGAAATATTCGAGATTGAGATTCCTATCGATTTCATAATGTTGGGTCTCATCTTTTCATTTCTAAGTTGTGATTGCACTTATTTAAGAGAGTAATTTATAGTTTTCTAAAAAAAGAAAACTATTGTGCCGGCTTTGTCTGTCCGTCCGCACTTTATTCTTCCTGCACTTTTTAAAAACTACGGAGATTAGAGGGCTGCAGATTGGTGCGTTGATCATCCACCCTCCAATCATCAAACATACCAAATTGAAGCCCTCTAGCCTCTGTAGTTTTCATTTTATTTAAGGTTAAGTTTAAACATGGTCATGCGTCTGGCACCGCTATAGGCGCCAAGAACATAGGCCATCACCGAGCCGTGGCTGAAAGTGTCATGGACCGCGGCTGAGAGTTTCATACAACATTATCCGCTGTACAGAAAACTCGATTGCGCATTTTGTACTTGATATTTACGAAAATAATTCATTTGTAAGACTTTTCAAATTGCTTTCTGTCTCATTCTAACTGTATTCCTTAAGCCAGGGAGACAATATTCGAGAGAGAGAGAGAGAGAGAGAGAGAGAGAGAGAGAGAGAGAGAGAGAGATCTCCCTCACCCTTTTCCCCTCCGTAATTCCATCAGGAAATTATCCTGGCCAAAATAAAACCCCTCTATTCTGCTACTCATCGGAGAGTGTTGGCTGGGAAATGTCCATTGAGCATTATTATGAAACATTTTGGGTTGTCTTTCGCTAAGGGATGAAATCAAAGTGCGCAGTATTCTTTCTTTGATATTATGTTGTGTGTATAGATATATGCATATGTATATATATATATATATATATATATATATATATATATATATATATATATATATATATATATATATATATATATATTTACATATATATATTATTTGTATAGTTATATATTTAAATATATATATTTATTTATCTATATATATTTATATGTATGTATACAATATATATTTATATATGTATATATGTTTATACATATATAGTTAGATAGATAGATAGATCAAAAGAAAGATAGATAGACAAATATGTATGTGTTTTGTAGAATGATTTATCTATTAAAAATAAAAATAGCCTTTACGGTGGGCATAACTGCATTAGTACTGGAATGAATTACAAACAAAACCATATTTTAAAAAAAGAAAACCATAATGAACCACCCACACAAAAACCTCCATCAAGTACTTAAGGCTCCCCCCCCCCGACTCCCCCCTCCCCCCACCACAACCACCACAAAAATATTGCCAAAGTAAAACACACACGAAGCAATAGTTCGACCATAAAAGGAGATACGTGAGAAGATGGTGGAAATATACATTTGTATTCCGGCCTCGTCCCGTGTTTCACTTTGCCCCTGGAGCCAAAAGGAACTTGCTAGGAAATATTGTGCTGGATTTTTTTTTTTTCTCGTTCGAAAGGTCCATAAAGTTATTATAGTTTTATGGGGGCCATTAGTGTCTGGTACTGTTTAACTTTAAAAAGTTTTTTTTTTTCGAGATCTCCTTAAGTTTTTTTTTTTATAGTTTTAGGGGGCTATAAGTGTCTAGTTCTGTTTACGTTTAAAAATCGGTTTTTTTTTTAGATCCCCCTAAGTTTATTAAAGTTTTGGGGGGCCGTAAGTGTCTGGTTCTGTTTACGTTTAAAATGGGTATTTTTTTTTTTAGATCTCCCTAAGTTTATTATAGTTTTTTTGGGGGGGCCATAAGTGTCTAGTTTTGTTTTTCTTTTATTTTTCGAGATCTCCTTAAGTCCAATAGAGTTTTGGGAGGCCATAATTGTCTTCTTCTTCTTACCTTTGGGAAGACACTGAACTTGGGAGTGAGCTGTGGGCGTATTCCTTTGAAATTATTAGAGATAAAGCAACGATTAATACTCTTATCATTTTTCGAAGGCTGAGTAAGGATGTATATATCCTACAGCGAGCAATTGGTCTTGTTAGCAACAATGAAATTCAACCTCCATTCGTTTTACAGTGGAACAGTTTCCCCGACAATGTTGTGCAATTAGAACCTCCAGAGTTTAGGCGAAGATGCAATGTTTTGCTACCCTGAAACAATTCACCCTGAAACAATTTTATCTGTTTATTTATGAATTTATCAAATTTATTAATTAATTTTTCTCTGTTTAGTCACCTTTAACTTCTTTCAATTGAATTTATTCAATGTTGATAATTTTTTTTAATTTTATCTGTTTATTTATGAATTTATCAATGTATCTTTTTTAGTGTCTACTAATTGATCTCTTTCTGTATTTCCAATCACTTTCTGTAACTTCTTTCAAATAAACACCCATGTCGGCTTGTTCCATATGAATAAGGGTTTACCTTCTGAGTAATAATAATAATAATAATAATAATAATAATAATAATAATAATAATAATAATAATAATAATAATAATAATAATAAGAATAATAATAATAATAATAATAAGAATAATAATAATAATAATAATAATAATAATAATAATAATAGTGTAGATTCATAAGATAAAGACAGTCTTGACAGATAAGATCATTTCATAATTATTCAACATCTGCTATGACCTGACAATTCTCCTGAATTCGTCTCCTATTCGTAGGAATCAGGATGAAACCCACAAGATGCTTATTGCGAATGAAGATCCCTCGTCCTTCCTTTGTTTAGGAAGGTCATCGACCTCTGAAGAAGGTCAAAGGTCACAGAAGCTCTGGTGGGGGATATTAGAGCGGTCCTCCTTGTTTTCCTCATTTGTCATGCATCACGGTCACGTCTAAAGCCAGGAGGATTTGTTTGGGAAATTCTCTCTCTCTCTCTCTCTCTCTCTCTCTCTCTCTCTCTCTCTCTCTCTCTCTCTCTCTCTCTATTGTTCCGGAGGATCTCGTGAATTGTCGGGAAGTCGAGGAAAGCAAGCATTCGGTTTGCACTTTATTTTAGTTGTTGATTTTGTTTTTATTTAAATTTAAAGGATGATTTCTCTTTATTTTGGAGATAAAGGTCTGATGATTATGGAAGGAAACTATAATGGATTAAACTACATATAGTTATTCCATATTAATGGTTATTTCTTTGTTAATTATTATTATTATTATTATTATTATTATTATTATTATTATTATTATTATTATTATTATTATTATTACTACTACTACTCAGAAGAAGAAGAAGAATTCAAAACATATGGAACAAGCCCACCACAGGGGCCATTGACTTGAAATTCAAGCTTCCAAAGAATATTAAGGATAATTCTAATTAGGAAGAATTAATATTAGCTCAGTGGTCTGGTTAAACTAACGTTAAAAAAAAAAGGAAGAATTAATAGAAGGTAAAGGGAGATACTTAAAAAGATATCTCATTTATTAAAACAGAAAAAAATAAATCAATAAATTAATAAATAGAATAATATATCAAATAGCGTTAGGCTCGTAATGTATTCATTAACTATAATGTATCAATTAATTACCATTGACTCTACATCTATTGCTCTTCCCAAAACCTTGATTACTTTGTAAAAAAATCACAAAAAAAAAAATTTTTATTAGTACAGTTATATAACCAATACAGTTAATACAGTTATAATACATATGATACTCGTAAGTATACAGCATTATCATAAAGGCTTAGTCACCTCTAAATAGTTACTTTAATCTAAAGTTTTGAGCAACGATTATGATAATAAATCTCTTATTATTTTAATGCAAGGTAATCGATGCTTGTCCTGAACAAGCAGTAGAAGGTAATTATTCCACGTTTTATCTGCAATGGATCTCAAAGTGATCTTCCTCTGCTGTGCTGGGAGAGAGAGAGAGAGAGAGAGAGAGAGAGAGAGAGAGAGAGAGAGAGAGAGAGAGAGAGAGAGAGATGGTCCTTTTGTGATCAACTTTCCTTTCCAGTACAGTAGGTAGAACAGATGACACCTGGAATTTCTTCGTCCATTTTTTAGAAAATCGGAAACTTTTAAAGTTATGTTATATATATATATATATATATATATATATATATATATATATATATATATATATATATATATATATATATATATATATATATATATATATATATACAATCATGAAGCTACAAACGTCGCTTAATGTCAAATTCACGCTACCTCAGGAAGATCCCCGACGGGGAATTATCACCGAAGAGGAACTCATAAGTGATAATTCCCCATCGGGGATATTCCCGAGGTATCGTGAATTTGATATTAAGCGACATTTGTAGCTTCATGATTGTATATAAATCACGGTGTGATAAAAAATTTCATATATATATATATATATATATATATATATATATATATATATATATATATATATATATATATATATATATATATAGATAGATATATAGATATAAATATATAGATATATAGAAGATCGGTTCTCATGGTTATAAAACAAAACTATGAAACACCTCCATTTCAAAACAGATTTCAAAGGACCCCCATCACCTGATGATTTCTTCACCTGTCCCCTAAAAGAAGTTCAATAACCTGTACATCTGTCAATATATACACCTACCAACCCAAAAACTTATACAGTACCTATCTTCCTCCCCACACTCTCACGCCCACCTGAAGTGGACGCAGCGATTTCGAAACCTGGCGTTCATCAAGAGTCGCTTTCCTAATTTCATGACTTCTCCCTGAATGAGATGCAAGATTTCGATCTTGATGCTCTTCAACTCACGTCTTGGTGCGTTGCTTTTCGTCACCAGCGTCGTGGAGGAGATTAGTGGCTGTTGCATAAACATAAGAAGGGAAATTAGGCACTTGGTGCGAGCGAGTGGACTTTTGAAGACCAATGGCGATGACGATTGTGGCAGAAGTTCACGAGCCTGGGATTATGATGTTCATGCAGATCAAAGGAAGGCATGTGAATTTAATTTAAAAGTTTGGGGCCCCCCCCACCTGTAGGGGGGTAGTGCCATCAGTGCTTCTCACGAGGTGCACTGTAGGCATTACTAAAAGTTCTTAGAAGAGTCCCTTCGGCCCATAAATACAACCCCTTCCATTCCTTTTACTGTAATGTCTTTGTTCCATCTTGCTATCCACCTTCTCCTAAATATTATTTCATGGTGCAACTGCGAGGTTTTACCCCCGTTACACCTTTCGAACCACTTACTCTCAGTTTCCTTTCCAGCGCTGAATGACCTAATGGGTCCCAGTGCCTGGGCCTTTGGCCTAACCTCTATATTCCGGAAGTCTGGGTCTCAAAAAGGAAGATTATGAACATGAAGAGACGTGGAGAGGAAAGGAATAAAAATTGGTCATAAAGTCGGCTTAAAAAAATCGAAAGTCATTCATGAAAAGAGAGATGAAAAACTCGAGAGGAAAATTATATTACTTCAAAAGAAAATATATGAAAAATGGTGACAAAATCGGTTTCAAAAAATCTGAAGTCGTCAAAGAAAAGAAAGATTAAAAACTTGAAAGAAAAAATGTCAAGGAACAGAGAAAGACGCAAAAAGGAAGTTTATGAAAAACGATGAAATAATCATTTTAAAAAATCAAGTTATAAAAGAAACGAAAAGTCGAAAAATTTGAAGTGAAGAAAATTAGTAAAAATAAAACTGTAGAGATAAAATGTCGAGCAAAAAACTGAGATATATAAAAAAAACGTATCAGAGAATTTCCTAAAAAAAGATAAATAGAACGTCTTTGCGTAATATCCCACGTTGCAAATATTGAAAATATAAAGTTTAAAGACAAAATTAACATAAAAATCCAGAACCCTGTCTTATTCACTGTGCGTTTTCATGTAACCAGTCAAGGAACAACCCAGAGGAGATTGCGAGCAGGCCAGAAGGAAGTGGCCTCGGGGCTAAGTCGACACTGTTCATTTGTGTATGTGTCCTGAGGTAATAAAAAGACACATTACCTGAGGAGAAGTTCATTTGCCAGATTCCCCAGGGTAGAGCAAACGTAAGGGTTGGAAAGGCAAGGAGAAGGAAAGTTGGAAAGGGTTGAGCTGACGAGAGAGACTTGTGGTGTCATACTCTTGCAGCTGAATGTACGAGGTAAGTATACACACACACACACACACACACACACACACACATATATATATATATATATATATATATATATATATATATATATATATATATATATATATATATATATATATATATATATATATATATATATATATATATATATAATATATATATCATAAATGTCATATAAAAATCATTATTATTATTATTATTATTATTATTATTATTATCAAATGTCATACTAAAAATATTATTATTATTATTATTATTATTATTATTATTATTATTTTTTTTTTTTTTTACAAGTCCTTTAAAACGCCAGTATAAAAAAAATACTTGTGTTAAGTTACAGTAAGTAGAGAAACGAACACTTAATAATAATAATAATAATAATAATAATAATAATAATAATAATAATAATAATAATAATAATAATAATAATAATAATAATAATAATTTTTAGCATGACATTGGATGAGAAGAATAATAATGACAATCATATATATATATATATATATATATATATATATATATATATATATATATATATATATATATATATATATATATATATATATATATATATATATATAAATATATATATATTTATATAAAACCAAAGATTAAAAATAACTTAATAGTTCAATTTCCTGCACGTGCAATACTCAAATTACTAACAGATGTTGACACAATAATCAGTAATGACGAATAACCATGAACAGGAGACGCCACGTGCGTTGATTACATTCAGTAACGGAACACGAGAATATCACCTAAGTCGCTCTGTCCTCATTATCATGGAACAAGTAATTAATCAACTCAGTCAGAAGCAGGAGTTAATGATTTTGTGTTAGCGATTAAGATTCGTACCTGACTCGAGATGATTCTAAGGATAAATTCGTTCGTATATATATATATATATATATATATATATATATATATATATATATATATATATATATATATATATATATATATTTATATATATATATATATATATATATATTTTTTAATAAACTTTCAAAATCTCCTAACAATGTATAAATCCATAATTAGATTGTCTGATGTTATTTGAACATATCAGTCTACCTGTCCTTATAACTCATTTTACATCTAATCCAGGTGGGATCAGGGTTTGATTAGTAATGATTAGATATGACAAGTTTAGTTGTTTTATAAAGCAATATACAAAAAATATAAATATTTGCATTTTTCTGATATTTCATTGACCAATCATAGGTCACAATTATCACCAGGTCCATTTCAAATCTACATAAAAGCTTTATTTATTTCTAATTTTGAAAAAGAAATTTAGAAACCAATAACTTTATTACAGTTCACGAATAATAAAAAAAAATAACCCTGGTTTCATCTCGTGTAAAAGACTACACCAATACACTTCCATTAGACCAATTACATAATTACTCAAATTATTTCCCCCTGCGAATAAGCAAACCTATTTTTGACTTATAATTGGTCAGTTCCCTCCAGGTATATTATTATTTCTTTGTGAGTCTGGCTCATATAATTGTTGTGATAATGCTCATTCGAATTAGGAAAATAATTATTTAGAAATTGCTGGGTAATTATTTATTTTATGTAGATCAGATAATAAGGAATGGAAGTTGATTCTGTATTGAATGAAAAGGTGAAGGTGGGAAACTTTGTCTTTGGATTTTCAGGTCAATCAGAGTTAAAATTAATTTAGGGTTAAATAAGGAAAACATTTAGGTATTTTACGTGATATAAGCTAAATCAATTATTACCTGAGGTGCTATTTAAAAATCCTCAGAAAGTATTCATTAAAAATATAACATTAACACAATCAAACATAGTTTTTTTTTTACTGTAAATTAGACAACTTATGGCATTCGTTACAGCTCGGAAAAAGATGAAATATCAAACTGAGCTTTTACCATAAATTCTGTCACTTATGACATCCGACAAAGCTTACGTTTGACATTGTTTAGCATATCATATTTTCATTATGTTTCTTACATTTTACTTTAGACATCCTAAAAAAAAAAACAAGTATTGTACTATGAATTCTATCACTTATGCCATCCGACAAAACCTTGCATTTTGCATTTTTTTAAGCATCGTTTTCTTATTTCTTACTTTCTTTGAAGAGTGAAAGTTTGAGCTGCAAAGGGAACGGATAAAGCAAAACATTTGGGAAATCGTCCGGAAATGGAGCTATTGCACTCCGGAGGTTCCTGGTTCTTTGATGTCCAGTTTAATTTTTTCTTTGATTTTTTTTATTGTTCTTTTGTTTTTGTTCATTTCTTGATGTTTTGTTCTATTGAAGGTTTGTCATTTCAGGTAGTAAGTTTTTAAAACTGTTATTATTATTATTATTATTATTATTATTATTATTATTATTATTATTATTATTATTATTATTATTATTATTATTATTATTATTATAAAGGAACACAGCACAGTATTACCAAAGATAATGATCTTAATTTCTCAAGAACTTCAATCCAAAAGGAAATTTCCCTCTCTCTCTCTCTCTCTCTCTCTCTCTCTCTCTCTCTCTCTCTCTCTCTCTCTCTCTCTCTCTCTCTCTCTCTCCAGAGATGAACATTTAAAAAAAAAAAAGCTGACGCCGACCAAGAAGAAGTTTCAAAGGCACTATTTCTTCGAGACCCAAAAAGTGTTTCATGGACCTCTCCTTTTTTTTTCCCCCTTTTTTTTTTTTGACCAAGAGAACTTGTGACAGGAATTCCTTTCAGAGGTGGGAGGCGAGGCTTACTAACTTACTTATTTAGAGATATTTTATTATTGTATATGTTTTAAGAGTTAGTGTGTCTAGTCTGCTATTATTTTGTTACCTGGGTTTTTTTAATGTTTTATTACCTGTTATCTTCTGTTACGTCTTTCAAATTAACACTATTTTGTTTGGAAGCTTGAATTTTAAGTTAGTGGCCCCTATAGGCTTGTTTCATATGGATAAGGGTGTATCTTCTCATTAATAATAATAATAATAATAATAATAATAATTATTATTATTATTATTATTATTATTATTATTATTATTATTATTATTATTATATTCTAACCCTTCGTATGTCGTGGTAGTTTTAAAGTTGTATATGTTCATTTTATTTTACATATTTTTGTATTTGAATCATACAGTGAATACAAATGTGTTGTATGATTCACATGTCTCATATATATATATATATATATATATATATATATATATATATATATATATATATATATATATATATATATATATATATATATATATATACATACATATATATACATACATACATACATATATGTTTTTATATATCCAAAAACTATTCAGTTCCCATAAAACAGGAGAGAGCTTAGAATATATCTTGTATATTTTGATATTCCAATTCATTTTATTAGAATTATGTTACACCAGGAGTTATTAGTATTTCAATATGGATATGAGTATGAAATTCCCTCGCTGTATCATTTATAAATGAAGGATATTGCACGACTGTTCTGTATCAAATATACACTCGCGGCAAAACGTAGGGAAGGGTACATATATAATTGAAATATTCCTCTTTGCAGGTCGACTGGTTTTATTCTTCATAATGTTTTCGTACGAAAGTTCCATTATTATCTCAAGGGCTTCGAACTCCGTGTCATTCTAAATGAGACACTTACTGAATAAAGTGAAATCATTTTTTTTACTTGGTCGTTTGTGCCACAGTGGGCAATTCCTGAGGAATAACTCTCTCTCTCTCTCTCTCTTTTACGCACAAATACACACAGTCACGCACAAACAAACACACACAATTTAATTCATGATTTCCTTTATATTTTCAGTGTTTCAAAGTTTTCGAAGTACAAAAATAATTATCCATTCTGTCCTTGCTCTCTCTCTCTCTCTCTCTCTCTCTCTCTCTCTCTCTCTCTCTCTCTTGCACACAAATGCACAAGCAAACACATATACATACAAACAAACACACACAATCTAAGTCACATTTCCTTGAAATCCTCGAAGTTTTCGAAGTAAAAAAAAATAATTATCCATTCTGCCCTTGTTCTCTCTCTCTCTCTCTCTCTCTCTCTCTCTCTCTCTCTCTCTCTCTCTCTCTCTCACATACACACAAACACACAGACACAAACAATTTCATTCCAAATTTGATCTACAGTCTCTCGACCTTCCAATACCCAAACATCCCTTCCTTTCCGACCCATGCTGGAAATTCGTCCGTTCAATCAGGCGGTTATTCTCGAACAAAGGAACCTGATTTTATCGTTAATTGCTCTCCTGATTAGCCCAGTTCCTCTTCCCTGGAAGAGAGGAGATCGGCTTAACAAGGGTGAAAGGGGTTGGAAAACCTTATATAATTGGCAACGGAACCCTTTTGTTATTCCTCGGCCATTTGGGCTCCGATGCGTCAAACGGTGTCCCTCGTATTGTGGATCCATTTCTCCGTGTTGTTTCTCCCCCCCCCCCCGTCTTGTTTCTTCGTGTTTTCCTAATTCCCTGTATCTCAGGGGATGCTGAAGAAGAATGGCACGGTTCGACGGTGCTTCCAAGCAAATGTTCTTTAAGTAAACGAGTCGCGAGGCAAAGTAAGCAGATGGACTTTCCGAATAACAGGTGAATTCAGTTCATGCGTGTTGATCTCATTTCCGAGCGTTTCTCGCTCTTTCAGTCCGTTTTGGGAAATGGCGACGAAAGGTTGCACAGGATATTTAGAATCAAAATAAAATAATTACAAAGTCAAAAATATGGAAAAATCAATTGCTCAATATTTTTTTTAGTAATTGTCAGCATATGCTAAGAACAATCAAAATTTTGAGCCTAAAGGCTTCTATCAAGATGCCTATTGAAGGAAGTTTAATTTTAATTTTAATTTTTCGCTCATGATTTGATAAAAACCATAGATAATTTCTTGAACATTGGTCATTTATACAAAGGTGTACAGTAAAGATTTATTTAATTACGCCACTAGCATCAAAGGAGTGTCCTTTTTTTATTTTAATTCAGTGACTGACTTCACAATCCGTACTTCTCATTTTAATTTTGATATTTTACAATTGATATGATGAACGCCATAAATAATTTCTTGAAGATTGGTCATTTAAACAAAGGTATAAAGTTTTGTTTAATCACAACACGAGCATCAAAGAAGAGTCCTTTTTTTTCTAATTTCAATTCAGTGACTGACTTCAAAAAAAGCTAACATCAAAGGAATTAAAATCACGAAGTGCTTGGAAGTCCTTTTTTTTCTCATTTCAATTTAGTGACTGACTTCACAAACAGTAATTCAAATTTTAGTACTTTACAATTGATTTGTGAATACTATAAATAAATTTTCGAAGACTGGTCATCTAAACAAAGGTATAAAGATTTGTTTAATCACAACACGAGCACCAAAGAAGTCTTTTTTTTTAATTTCAATTCAGTGACTGACTTCGAAAAAACCTAACGTCAAAGAATTTAAAATCACGAAGTGCTGGGGAAACTATCAGACCCAAACTTCAAAACACGTCATACATTATACTCTGAAACTCCAATAAATAAAAGTTCTATCGCCCCCGCTTGCGTTAATTTCGTTTTCCCAAACTTAATTAAGACGGAGAATGTGTTTGCGAAAGACAATACACTATTGCGTCACTGGACCTGTGAAGTTCAAGAGAAAGAGAAGGTCTGCTCATTTCCCCCCCAAAATCCCCCGAGTAGGTGGGGGGTTTTGTCTACCCCCTTACTGCCTCAGCAGGTGCATTGCCGTAATGAGCAGGTACCTCTAAGATACGTCATCGCCTACGTAGTTACCCCAGGTGGGAGGCGACTCCACCCAATTGGGTAGACCTTGTCTCTCTTGGCTTTGGTTTGAACCGCGTAAAATTTTGTCTGGCTTAGTAAAGATAATATTCTGTACCCTGGAAGTCTTACAATTCCTGAAACGTCTGGTGGCTAATTTTTATATATATATCTTCGTAGGGAGTTCGTCCGGTAGGTATGTTTGTTATATGTTTGTAAGCTTTTGTATGGGAAATATATACGTTTGTGTGTGTGTGCATGTGTGCTTACGCATACACGTGCGTCGTGGTAGCGAGTATGATTTTATTCGCGCGCTAAATGAAAAGACCTAATTCCGAGGCACGTGGCTATACAACGCGCCATTTTCCAAATGGTTGCGGAAAGGAGGTACAATTTTAATGGACCTTTTCATCAGCAGCATGAACTGCTTTTGTCAACTTTCTTAAACTCGCAACAACAACAACAACCACAATTTTCCCTTAAAGAAATGCTGCCAGTTTTGTAACTTTCATTTTTTTCCCTGAGCAAACCATTGTGTTATTTTTTTATTTTTTTTTTTTGTCTTTATGTCTTCCATAAAACGAAGATGTTGAACAACTGCAATATTTAGAAAGGAAAATGCATGATAATCATGGTTAAGTAAAACGAAAAGTATTCCAAAGATATTATGAAAATTAGAAGAGGAAAGAAGAGAATTAATAAAGATAACACTCATTTCACCCCAGAAATGTAATCACTTTGCGCAGCGAGAAATATGATCCAAGTGAATTTTGCGCAGCGACGAAACCTGCGCATATAGAGGCGCCAAGAATTCACATGGCACACACGTATATACAGAGAGAGAGAGAGAGAGAGAGAGAGAGAGAGAGAGAGAGAGAGAGAGAGAGAGAGAGAGAAGAGTCCTTTAAAGAACTGAAGTCCCATGCACAAGTGTGTCTTCATCTGCTCTGGGACACTGTAAGAGGAATTAAATGAAGGAGAGGAACAAAAAAGACAGGTCATTCCACGGAAATTTCTCTCGCTAATTCTCCTTTATTCTTGCTCTTCTCTCTCCCATTAGACGCGTTTCTTCGCCTCTGCTGCTCTCCCCACTTTCTCGACGAAAGGCAGAGAGAGAGAGAGAAGACGTGATGATTCTTCACTAAGCTGATGAGGTCTTTCTTTGAAATTTTTTATTTTTTTATTTTTGAGGAATTTGTCTAACGTCACCTATGTGTACACCTCGCGTTATTATATAAGGTTATCTGCATCAAATGTAAATATTTTCCACTTGAAAATTCTATTTGGAAAAAATGTATCATAATTTAGAGAGCCATATCAAAGCAGTGAAATCTTTTGATTCCATCGGAAAATAACTAATGATAAATTCATAGCAAGTGTACCTGGCCATTTAGTCATTACATGTATTGCTCAATTAATGAATTACTCGAAAGCCTTCTGCTTCCATTACCATGCAAAGAGAAAATTAGATCATTTTAGAATTAGATCATTTTCTGGTAGCCGGACTCCCAGCTAGCATTATCTGGAGATGTAACCGAGTTTCGGGACCTTTCCCTGAAAAAAGCGGTACGCTATATCTTAAAAACTAACCACGGAATTTTTCTGCAAATAATCTCATTATGTTTCCCACACCCAAATTACTGGAGGGTCCCATTTAACTTAACCTAACCCAACCTAACCTAACCTAACCTTAGGGGCATGGCAAAAAAACAGGGCTGGTGCAATACTCAGGAATTTGCTCCCAGGTACGCTGTAAGAAATATGGGATATTGAATACTTGTCATGGACATATTCTGGGTTCAAAAACATGAATTTAACCTACAGGAAAATCTCCAGTCAATATAACGAATGTTGTCTGTAGTAGACAGGAGCTTTTGGTCCAGTTCACTATTTTTTATTTAAAATCAAAATTTAGAAAATACAAAAAGTAGTGATGCCAATTTTTTCTTTGGGTTTCAGGTTGGTGAGCTACATGTTCCTGGTTGGTTTTCAATAAATAATTGTCAGAAATGGATAAAGACCATCTAAGGAATTTATAGCAGATACCACTACACTTGAGGTGAATGTTCTTCCTGTGATGCGTAAAAAAGAAGTTGGAAGGTAAGACTTTGAATTATTATTTATTCCAGAGTGCAGGAAACTATATAAGTTATACGTAGGAATTATAAATAGGTAAATGCTATACAGAAAATATTTCTGAAGCTGGAAGATTCAACCTGAAATTTTAAGAATCAGTGGACTTGAAAACAACTTTAATTTTATATATATATATATATATATATATATATATATATATATATATATATAGTGTGTGTGTGTGTGTGTGTGTGTGTGTGTGTATGTGTGTGAGTGGAGAGAGAGAGAGAGAGAGAGAGAGAGAGAGAGAGAGAACAACTTATACATTGCATTTAAAAATCATAAAGTATCGTAACCATATTTTCATCGCTATCCAACACATTCCTATTTACGTATCTTGTTATAGAAACAACATTGATTTCCAAACATACCTTCAATATCCCATCTCAACCCAAGACGCAGAAACGGGTAACACAAACCATTCGAATTATTGACTTAAGAAAACCTAGACAGAAAAAGAAAAAAAAAATCAATGAAACTCAAATGGGGTATTCGGGTCACTTCTGCTGGAAAAGTAAACAGCAAACGAATCTGCTTTTTTCTCTTTTTTTTTTTTTTATCCTGAGTTCAAACGTCCAACGCTTCAAAAGGTTTATATCTCTTTCCGTAAAGAGGAATTTTTTTCCCCCCCTGCGGAACGTATTCCGCGTATTTGATTTCTACCTTAGTGGGATGCTTATCTCTTTTCGATGGTTCTGGATTAAAAGGGTTGATCCAGGAAAGAGCAATATTTCTATACGATATATATATATATATATATATATATATATATATATATATATATATATATATATATATATATATATATATATATATATATATATATATATATATATGTGTGTGTGTGTGTGTGTGTGTGTGTGTGTGTGTGTTCGTGAATACCCTATAGATCTTCTTGGGATCAATTCTCCTTCCTTCTTTCGTGCCTTCCAAGGAACTTAATTAAGAAATGAGCTCAGGGGAAATAGAGTTTCTCTCATTTTCACCTTTTCCTGAAAGGGGAATATTGGTGTCTGGGGCCACCAATTAGACATAAAAGTTTTTACCTACTTTTCTCGGATCTTTCCAGATCTGATCTAATTAATGGGGGCACCTATTTTCTTTAAAACTGTCTTTTAATTCACCCTTTTTTTCTGTTTTTTATTTTATTTTATCTGTAAATTTATACCATATTTATCGTTAGTGTTCTCCCTTCGATTTGTATTAGTTCAGTCTTAGCAGTTTTCATTGTATCATACCAAGACTTCATTGTACAAGAAGGTGTCTCGTTGAGCCCTAAAAAATTTATCATGGCCAGGATTTCATTATATATAATGTTTTCTTCAAGATTTGACGAAAATTTCTTTTGCTCTTAAAAAAAGAGCAAAAGAAATTGGTATCAGTTTAGCCTTAGCAATTATCATTGCATCAAGAACAGGATTTCATTATATGTGAAGTTATGTTCTATATTGGATTACTATAATGATACCAGTCTTATTTGGAATAAAAAAAAGCAAATCAGTAAAAAAAAATCAAGTTTTAAGTGCTATAATGATATCAGTTTTGTTTGACCCTAAAAAAACTAAAAGAAATTTGTATCAGTTTAGTCTTAGATATTATCATTGTATCAAGCACAGGATTTCATTATATATGTAGTTGTCTTCAACATTTGATTGCCATAATGATATCAGACATTATTTGTCCTAAGAACAAAAAACAAAAGAAATTAGGTAAAAAAAACAACTCAGACCTGTACACTTTAATTCTGTGAAGATTGGCTTCTTTCGGAAGAAAAAAATATCACTCCGCTGTTGTCCCACGCGGCGAAAACATATGGAAATATCTCTCGCGTTTTTTAAAATTATTTTCACATTCTGAGCCTTCCTGCGTGTCGCCGAATGTCCCTGGATACAAAATAGTTTTTCGATTTTGTTTCTGCTTGTGTATGGCTGTTACATTGATATTCTTTCTTACCCCCTCGCCCTTATTCTTGCCTCAACATTCTTTGAAACAGGTTTTTCAAAAGCGTTTCTCGATTGGGTAGAATGGAAGAATAAGCAGAACGAGATTGGACTAGAATACTAGATAGAGGGTAAGGGAGAACTTTCTTTCTTTATTCTAGTAAAAATTAATATGTCTCTCTGGATAAAAACAAAATTAAATTAGCAAGCTATCTATATATATGAAAATATAAACCAACACTTTGAGTTCATAAATCACTTCTATGAGCTTTCTTTTAGGAAAAATCTATTACAGTCAGGAAAATGGTTTTGACATTTTGTATTTATTCTGGGTATCAGTTTAACCTTTCTTTATGGATGAAAAAATAAATTAGCATACTATTTGTATATATGAAACATATAAAATAATACTTTTAGCTTATACATCACTTCTATATCCTTTCTTTTAGGATAAATCTTCTAATGGAGTCACTATTTCTCGTTCTTCATCCTACTATAGGAATCACTTTACCAAAATGCCCCAACACCACGATACTTCCAGCCCAGCCACTGTGCAAACATTACACCCACCTCACCTGTGCATTTAATTAAGCCAATCAGGTAAGCTGGACTCATCTTTATGATTTAAAACACTCCTTAAAGACCATTAAATTTTCAGCTCACGCAATCCAGTGATCAAAATGGCTGGCTTCTTTCCATCCAATATAATACAGATTATTAATTAATGTTAGCTTGGCTAAAATTAAAACAATACAGACACCAATTCTGCTCATTTCATTGAAATCAAGCGAATCAGATGCTAAATACAATGTGAGGTGCATTTAATTATCGTGCGTATTCGGGTCACGGGAACAGAATAAAAGTGGATTATTAGAGTTTTTTAATCACTGACCCTACCGGATAAAGCATATATTAAATCATCTTTCACAGATATTGTTCAGATATGAAAAGTTTTAAGTTCGGAGATTCAGTCACCTCCTTTTTTTTTTTTTTTTAACAAAGTGGTATCAAAAGTCCAGTAATCTTGACTCACTAGAGAATACAATATGAAGCAGAATTATAATACCGTGAATGAAAGGATATCAGGGAACCTCAAATGATTTTTCACCCCCGGACGAAAGTTACACGTATAATTTGATATATCTCAAAATGCGAAGTTTCCAGCCGGACGCGATTTTAAAATTTTTGCAGGATGTCCCGGTCGTCATATCAGCGGAAATTCGTGACAGAAAGTCACATAACGAAATTCTTTATCAGCGAACAAGAATTAGGGAGATTTATGCAATTGCCTTTGTACAAAGAATTTTTTCTTTCGTAAGAATATTCATCTGAACTGGTTTTCAAGCGGATGACATGATATGATCATCAAATTTTAAAAGTAAAACTCTTTTTTGGGGGGATTCATATATTCTCTCTCTCTCTCTCTCTCTCTCTCTCTCTCTCTCTCTCTCTCTCTCTCTCTCTCTCTCTCTCTCTCTCTCTCTCTCTGTCGATACTTCTTCATCAGTATAGGCCGTGAAGGTTCTTTAACATAACTTGAGGGTAGGACCTATTACAAATCAGCATCATCAGAGTTACCTCTCTCTCTCTCTCTCTCTCTCTCTCTCTCTCTCTCTCTCTCTCTCTCTCTCTCGATGTTTATATATGTATGTATGTATGTATATGTATATATATATATATATATATATATATATATATATATATATATATATATATATATATATACTATATTATATATATATATATATATATATATATATATATATATATATATATATATCTATCATCAATAACGAGATATCATCAATAACGAGATAAGTGCCAAAGTCACCGACACAACTTTCCAAGTGCCGAGAAATTAATAAGCAGTCTCATGCGACTCTCCCTGGCTGCTTCTGCAAGAGAGAGAGAGAATATGCAGATTTAATCAAAGAGTTACTGCATTTGACAGACACTTCGTCTTACAGAGTGACAAGGGATCCGCTGTCATGTCGATTCTTTTTTTTGGGGGGTGGGTGGATGGGGAAAGGGGTGTTGCTTTTGCACGCAAACGTGTCTCTGATATCTGGTTTCTTAGTGTGTGTATATATATATATATATATATATATATATATATATATATATATATATATATATATATATATATATATATATATATATATATATAAAAAAATTCTTTATCCTTTCATTGCAGAAAAAATTCTTTTCTTCAATGCAGAAGGGAAAAAGGGACCTGAACAATTTTAAATGACCCTGTTTTATTATATATATATATATATATATATATATATATATATATATATATATATATATATATATATATATATATATATATATATATTCATTAAAAATATGATTTTCTGTAAAAATAAATTAGGTTTCTAATCCTATTTCCTTTTTAAAATACTTATAAAATGCGTTCTCCCAAAATTCATTTCAATTTTCAAGCAAATCCATAAACTTCATCAAAGTCTGCCTGCTTACCCCATTTTTGGTAAAAAATATAACAGGAGGTAAATAGAGAATTTCATTATTAGCTACTTCATTGGTTAAATGATTACCAAAATAAGTCTTTAAACGAATTATGGACACATACAAGAATTCCACAATTCAACAGAGATTATCCTCAACACTGAAATGTTCCGGATCGATGCCCAGTACGCAATCTTCTAAAAACCCTTTCCTATTTTTAAAAGGCTTAAATATGTGGTTTTTATTTTTGGGAAATGTATATAATTACCGGGATAATTTTCTCCGGAGGGAGGGAGACTATTTTTTCACTCATAATTGAACGCCTCCCTTCGGGGATATGACTCGTCCATCGTAAATTTTGCCTAGAATATTGTGTTCATTATTTTTCCGCGTTGGGGAATTCAAATGAAAATGACTCTGAAGTTGCAGCAGAGGTATTGTCAGGCAATATGAAGTTTAAAATGGAATAATTTGATTTAGAGGAGGGCAGTTATGAAAAAATTGTTGCTGGCAAAGAATGATGTCGTAGTTTTGTTTACATAACGATTTGGTTCTTCAAAATTTAATTAAACATGTAACAAAAACAAGTAAAAAATGCGCCGAAGTTTCTTCGGCGCAACCGAGTTTTCTGTGCAGCGTATAATCAAGGCCACCGAAAATAGATCTATCTTTCGGTGGTCTCGTTATAATGCTGTATGACCCGCGTCCCATGAAACTTTAACCACAGCCCCGTGGTGGCCTGCCCATATCGTTGCCAGATGCACGATTATGGCTAACCGGGCTGTGGTTAAAGTTTCATAGGCCGCGGCTCATACAACATTATACCAAGACCACCGAAAGATAGATCTATTTTCGGTGGCCTCGATTATACGCCGTAAAGGCTGTGCAGAAAACTCGATTGCGCCGAAGAAACTTCGGCGCATTTTTCACTTGTTTATCTAATCTCTCCTTATCGTTTCTTATCTTTCTCCATCTTTTTTTTCGATATCGTAGATATTCGACGATGGGGGGCCGTCCTTTGCGCTCAATGCATTTTGATCGGAAATCGATATTGTTGTCCTGCCAGCCGTAAGATTGAAACGAAAATTTAAAAAAAATGGTTTGATAAAAAAAAATCTGTGTAAAGGTTTATCTTTTTTATGTTTTGTATTTATGTTGTTTTTGTTTTTGGTTTTAAAGGTGTTTGGTGGGAATGGTTTATATAGATTGCTGGGGTTCCTATAAATAACCTTTTTTCATTTTGTGAAATAATAATAATAATAATAATAATAATAATAATAATAATAATAATATCTTTTTTCATTTATAATAATAATAATAATAATAATAATAATAATAATAATAATAATAATAATAATAATAATAATAATAAATTTACCCTTCGCTCGTATAGTCACTGGTTAATCTAATTATGAAATTTATGATAAATCCTTATTGTTAATCTTTAGCCCATTTATTTTCTATTCAATAAGTAATTATTATTCATTTCCATTTTTTACTAATGACTATAAATTTTCTTTAATCTTTCTACTCTTTCTTTCACCACTAATGTTCTCATTTTTTGTTATTAATAAAAATGCATACATAATAACAATGGCTCCAACAATTCCATTACCTGCTTGCTATTAACATTCGACATCAAAACGAAATCATGAGCGAAACGAATGATTAATGATCGTAATAATTCTAATTGATTTCAGCCCTTCACCGTTTGCCAGGTATAATGGAATATATCATTTCGTCATTATTACCATAATGATCATTATAATACTGATATGCGACGCCAGTCATTACAGCCGCTGAAACACAAGCTGATGCGGCGAGTTCTGTTTTGTTTGGTTGCTGGAATATTTTAGTTAATGTCTCGAAATTGTTTTCCTAGGTCCAGACACATACAGAGAGAGAGAGAGAGAGAGAGAGAGAGAGAGAGAGAGAGAGAGAGAGAGAGAGAGTGTTACGAAACCTATCGGTGCCAGTTTCATTTCAGGGGGATAGCTGGAGCCTTCGAACTATGAGAGAGAGAGAGAGAGAGAGAGAGAGAGAGAGAGAGAGAGAGGTGTTACCGAAACCTATCGGTACCAGTTTCATTTCAGGGGTTAGCTGGAGCCTTCGAACGATGAGAGAGAGAGAGAGAGAGAGAGAGAGAGAGAGAGAGAGAGAGAGTGTTACCAAACCTATCGGTGCCAGTTTCACTTCAGAGAGAGAGAGAGAGAGAGAGAGAGAGAGAGAGAGAGAGAGAGAGAGAGAGAGAGAGAGAGAGAGAGAGAGATTACCAAACCTGTCGGTACCATTTTCATTTCAGAGGGTATACTAGGGTCTTTGAACTTTGTTTTTTCAAAAAGTTTGGTAACCTCTCTCTCTCTCTCTCTCTCTCTCTCTCTCTCTCTCTCTCTCTCTCTCTCTCTCTCTCTCTCTCCACTTTACTGTTGCACAATTCCACTCTGCAAAGTCTTGTAATGCAACCAAATTGCAACAGCAAGAACAGAGAGATTCGAAAGTTAAGTTGGTTACCTACAGATCAGCCCATGATGTTCCGCGGTAAACTTTTCCCTAATTCGGTTTTGGAGCAATCTTGTCCCATCTTCGAGCAATGATATCATTTCTGCGTCGTTTAGAACTGGAAGGGGATTTTACTGAACATATCGCCAAAAATCAGAGGACTGTGTTCAACAAGGCAGAGAGATACAAGGTTTACCCAGTGTTCACGAATTTCCTCCCTCTTAAGCGTTTGTTTACGGTAAATTCAATTGTTACTGACAAGTGCATAAAAGGAGAAGTAGACATTCAGAGCAGTCTGTCAATTCTTAACAAAATATTTTCAAAGGAGCTTTTTGCTTTGTCGTTTAATTCGATAACTTCAAATGATAGTGTGTGTGTGTGTGTGTGTGTGTGTGTGTGATATGTGTGTGTGTAGTGTTTTTGTGCAAACAAAAAGAAATTTGATTTTAAAACAAAAACAAATCTGACCGTAAACTAATTTATTTTTCGTACAGTAGACGTCCTTAAAATCCACGACTTTGTGCATTTTCCTTTAGTGTTAAATAAACGCAAAATCAATTAATTTCCGACCCTGACTCGCGATCATATCTGCGCACCTTGGAAAGCTCAAGCAAAAATACGAAGCCTTCCAGTCGTCTGTGTCAGAGAGAGAGAGAGAGAGAGAGAGAGAGAGAGAGAGAGAGAGAGAGAGAGAGAGAGAGAGAGAGAGGGGACCGAAAGCACTATTCTTGGAGAAGAGGATAACCGGATTACTCCTCCAACGAGCCCCTTGCATCTTCTTCGCGACCGTTTAAGCAGGAAGTCGGCGCCGTTCCTACTTGGAAATCATACCCATTGGCCTTCGTAAAGATCTTAACTCACGTTAAACAATGATCGCGGGGGCTTCTCTTCCCTTCCCTCCTTAAGGATTTTTTTTTTTTTTTTGGGGGGAGGGGAGGAGGGCGAGGGACCAAACGGAAAACTTGGCCCCAAATCACCTGAGTTTGGGAGCTCTCCGTCGGTCCATTTACCAGCCAGGAATGAGGGAATTTGGGGGTTTTATGGGCGCTTGTTCTTCCGTGATTAATAAAGTGGGCTGGGGTGGAGAATTGGGGAGGGGGCGAGCTTATGGGTCTTGTTGCTTGCTTGCTGCTTGGGGAGAACACACACATACACACACACACATTATGTATGTGTGTGTATGTATATATATATATATATATATATATATATATATATATATATATATATATATATATATATATATATATATATATATAAATCTGACTTACATCAGGATCAGAACCCAGGTCTTTCAAGTGAAAGACGAGGCCGGTTGTGTGGCTTGGTTGGCAGCGGTCTCGTCATTCAGTTGAAAAACCTGGGTTCGATCCTGATGTGAGTCAGAAATTTATACCCGTTTCACACGTGATAGTGTTGATTATATATATATATATATATATATATATATATATATATATATATATATATATAATTGTATGTATGTATGTATATATATACATACATACATACATACATATCCAAATATCCTCCTGCTGATAACATTCGAATTTGAACCATCCCAGATATAATAACATTTTATTGCACAATATGCTGTCCAATCAATGGAATTATACTTGTAATTCCCGGTAATATAATGAATACCAGATAGGATTACCCGGTCCACTAAAATTTTATATGAAACAAAATTAAAAGTAAGGCGACATTTTAATGCGGTTTCCTGAAATTGGCTGAAAGTTTTGATAACATAGTTATACGCATTCCTCAATGCACATAAAGAGATATTATTGCACCTCTCCGAATGCATGAATCATTGATAGTCAGGATTATTTTCTATCGGAGATCCTTTCGTCATTTGAAGGCGATTCGATAAATGATTCAAAAGGAATTATTTTGAAGACGCCTTCGTTGTCAGACTGATCAATATTTACAAGCAAGTATTTTTCTTACACAGCCACGAATACTTACAGCAAATTTTTAATTGTTTTTATTTATATTCTGACTATAAGACAAGTTGTCCAGTTTGAATTATGACTCGTGCAGTTTTAAAAGAGAAAAAAATGTCAAAAGTACATTGTTCTAGATGAAATTTTCTTTAGATGAGCCATTAAGAAACTTCTTTTTAAAAATAAGGATCAGAACATGTCGATAACTTTTAAGTTTAGCTGAGAATCATCATCATTGGTGCTCCCAGTATATCACTTCGAAGACTTAGGAACAAAGATTCACATAACTGGTTTTTTAGTTTTTGATATAGTTGATAATTAGAGACTCAGTCTGCGGTTTGATATTGTTTGTTTCCATAAATTGTTTACTTTCTTACTTTTTTGTTTTTTCAACTCTACCTATATATATTATCACTATTGTCGTCGCTGTGACAAGCATTAAGTTTGTTGTTTCTGATGAGAATACAAAATATTTACGTCTTTTCTTCAATATATTATTTCTTGCCTAATCAAATTCTAAGAAAATTACCAACGAAGAAAATAATCTTAATACAATTCCTTTCTTTGTTTATATATTCCCTTTTGTTGTTCCTGATGAGAAAACATAATTTCTATAAATCTTATTTCAGCATAATACGTAATCCCTAATTAAATTCAAAAATTTAAAATTATCTTGATACTTCTTCCTCTCTTCCTTCCATATTCCTCACTCTCTCGATTCTGTCTCTCTCTCTCTCTCTCTCTCTCTCTCTCTCTCTCTCTCTCTCTCTCTCTCCTATATGTTGTTTTCTCTCGCAATTTTCAGAGTCATTATGTGCAAATGTTTCCATTATTAATGGGACTTTTAAAACCTACGAGCGTGGCGTGTATAAATTGCGCCGAATTCAAACACTGACCCTTTAAAACATTTTCGTGATTTATTAGGCTTGCGAGAGAGAGAGAGAGAGAGAGAGAGAGAGAGAGAGAGAGAGAGAGAGGGGTAGAAGCTCTATTTGTCTTGCAAAGGTTGCAATGGGTGTTACGTTCCTGTTTTATATATTTAAGTATTAACGGAGTGTATGTGCATGTTATTATTTTGATAGCTAATTCCACTAAAAAAATTTTAAAACAACGCAAAAAAAAAGTTAATGTACAGATAAATAGATGCACCATAGAATAACTGATGCACTTATTGAGATCTGTCTAAATAGAACTTGGCCTAATGTCGACAGACCAATATATGGAGTACCTCATTTTTGTTCTGATGACATAATTTTACTGGGTGTTAGTGAAAATGAGCTGAAGTATCTATTGATTATGAGAGAGTGAAATTCAATTTGAATGTTAGCATGATTAAAAGACTGGGGAATAATGGGACCTAGTAATCTACAGAATAAATATTAGCATAGATTTCTGAAGAATATATTTGACTCGCCAATATCGGAACCTATTCATCGAATCTTTTTAACTTGATCTTACAAAGCTGATAATACATCATGTTTTCTTTAACGGTATTAACCTGATAATCTAAGTTATATTACAAGAAAAAATAAAGAAAAATAAAATCTATTATCTAATATTTGTAATATCACAGGAGATGCTTGAAGGAAATCTTTGACGGATACATATTGGAACATATGATTAGAATCTATTTAACCAGACCTTACAAAAGCTGTTAATACACCGACCTTCTTAACGGGATGAGCTGATAATCTGAGCTTTATTAAAAGAAAAGCTAAAGAAACAACTAAAGCTTTCTTAAAAGAAAAATTGAAGAGAACTTAAACCCATTATCTAATATTCATATCACCTCCAAGTCTGGAATTTCCACGGCGACATTACGACCTTCTGAAAAGACCCGAAGAGCCTCTATTGAAGACATTCAAGAAGCACGCGACCAAGTAGGGCGCGTGTTTCCCTTTCATTCCCGGAGCGAATTTCCAACGCAAAGACGAGGCAGGGTCTTATTTACATTCAAGAGGCACGCCGGATTTCATCCGTGACCCCGTTTCAAAAGTAAGCTTCAATATGATTCAGTAAGATTCAGGAAATCTTCCTGAATCTCGATTCTCTGTGACCTCGATTTGAAAGCCTTCTGCAGCCTCATTCGTTACCTTGGGTGATGACGTCGTCAGATATAGTAAACAGAGATATTAACGCCATTCATCACTTTGGCTGATGACGTCATCAGATGTAGTAAACAGAGATATTAACGCCATTCATCACTTTGGCTGATGACGTCATCAGATATAGTAAACAGAGATATTAACGCCATTCATCAATTTGACTGATGACGTCGTCAGATATAGTAAACAAATTGTTAGCTGGTTTTAATTACTTATATATCTTTCTTCTTATTGTTGTTTTGTAGTTATTTCATGCCAGTTAATTCATTTGTGATTTGTTATGTACTCCAATAAGTTTATTTGGCAGAGAAACCACTTAGAAAGAGTATTCCCAATCAAGATGAGTGCTTGTAATTTTTAGAATAAAATCATTAGGTAGGACTTGATTTCAAGCAATGGATATAGTGTACTACATGTACCTGTAACTATATATATATATATATATATATATATATATATATATATATATATATATATATATATATATATATATATATATATATATATATATATATATATATATATATATATATATACATTATATATATATATATATATATCAAAGGAAAATTATTCTCACAGTATTCCCAGAATCTTATATAATCCCATCCCACAGCACACCACCACAGAATAAAGACTCACATACCGCGTGCCCTTGTTCCCCTCAGGAAATTCTGACACTCAGCCCAGATCAAAATGAACATGTGGTACCTCCGCAGATAATCCCACTTATCTTCACCCTCAGGCGAGTTCCGTAATTCCCATCTCAAGAATTAATGCTTTACGGCCGTTCGTAACGAGGAGTGCCCCTGTAATAAATCAAATTAGCACTCCCTAATTAGCAGTAAAAAGGTGCTGTTCCGGCCGCGGTTGTAAGCGGATTATCTCTCGCACAAATTTGTGAGATTAGCCATAAAATCGAGACAGCCGCATCGTTTCGTGATTAGTCGGTTGGAGTAAAGATAAAGGGTAGGGGATATGATGGAACTTTGG
The DNA here is from genome assembly GCF_040412425.1 of Macrobrachium rosenbergii. NCBI lineage: Eukaryota > Metazoa > Arthropoda > Malacostraca > Decapoda > Palaemonidae > Macrobrachium > Macrobrachium rosenbergii. Next base: position 7,848,760 of record NC_089780.1, on the reverse strand, counting down.
CTCACTGAGGCATATCTGAAAGTGATGCAAATCTCCCGTAGTGGGGGCAGTGTCGTCAGTGCACCTCATGCAGTGCACTGTAGGTATTACTTGGGGTTATCTGCAGCGTGCCTTCCTCAGACCCCTAGCTACAACCCCTTTCGTTCCTTTTACTGTACCTCCTTTCATATTCTCTTTCTTCCATCTTACTTTCCTCAGTGCAACTGCGAGGTTTTCCTCCTGATACACCTTTCAAACCTTCTACTGTCAATTTCCGTTTCAGCGCTGAATGACCTCATAGGTCCCAGTTCTTGGCCTCTGGCCTAAATTCTATATTCAACTCAGTTCGTAAATGAAACCAACAGGGTAGTTTTATCAAATCTATCTTCTAATTCTGCACTGAAGAAAATTTTTAATATAAAAGGTATAATGCAACTATGGCTTCCTAGGTTAAAGTTTTATCTGAAGGAATTGCAAACCTACAGAATGCTTTTATAAATTAATCTATATTAAGGGGTCAACACTCAGTAATTCTGCACTGAGATTGCATGTGGAATCCATGAAATAAGGTAATTAATGACCGTACTAGAATATTACACCATTTATGCATTGATATGTAATTACGAAAGGCTTATTGCGCATTGGCATATCTTTAATCAGCTTTGCCTGAGAAGTCTGTGATCAGAAATCATAACTGAAGAGTTACGAAAGCTGTTCTTGCCAGGTTTCATTTCATAGCGTTCATTAACGATAGTTTTAGTTCAAATCAGTAGATCGTTTTAATTTAATTTTAAACGATGAATTATGAAATACACCACGAAACCTCGAGAAGCTAATACAAGTTTAATTATCAGGTTATAAATTTATTTGCAAAATTGATTCAGGTTCATTGCAAAATTGCATGACAGGTTCGAAAGGGAATATTCTTGTAATTATAAGAATTTAGTTTTCCTGAAACACTAAGCTGTCACAAAACTGAGCATCAGCTATTCTCTGTGTACCTGGTGTTTGTAAAAGCAATGTTTGTTCAATTTTTATTTGAGTAGTTTTAGAAAAAGACCTTAATTAGGTTCTTATCTTCTCTCTCTCTCTCTCTCTCTCTCTCTCTCTCTCTCTCTCTCTCTCTCTCTCTCTCTCTCTTAATTTACTTAACTGTAAGGAGCAGAAACCCAATAAACAGCTTTTTTAAAAAACATAACTCTCTCTCTCTCTCTCTCTCTCTCTCTCTCTCTCTCTCTCTGTGGATTTACGCAGCGCAAAGAGCATTTTATTTAAAAAATGAATTACTTGAAAAGGGTTTAATTTTCAATTTTCGTACATTTATTACATACGATATCAACCCATTTTTTTTAAAGTAACTTCTTCTCTTCCACCTCGCGATCTCCATAAAACATTTATCTATCATTCCCGGGAATCGAAATCAGGAACCACGTAGGATGACGCAAGCGTTCCCAGCACTGCTGTGCAAACCCTAGCAGGATGTAAACACATCCTAGTGTAATTACGGAGAAGCAATTGCAGGATTGCATAGCAGGATTCTATTTAGGGCAGCCTCGCGCAAATGGAACCGTTGTTGCCAAGGGCACGACTACACTGAAGGGGATATTACCCGTCGGTCCTGCTTGATGTCAAGGTCGTGTCTGTGTTTTGCTTTTACCCCTGACTGCTCTTCTTCCAAGGCCTCGTGGTCCCTTCAAAGCCTTGAGAATGGAGCAGTATGTTTTCTTAAACTCTTCCAGTATGTTTGGAACTATTTTTACTGGTTTCTGGGTAATGTATGAATGCATTGTTTATGATCAATTGTCAAGACAACAATTACCTACGGTTATTTGATTCATCCTGAGAATCCCTCGCCTTGGAATAACTGTTACATCTTTTTTGGGTAATGTCTGAATGCATTTTTGTGATCAGTTGTCAAGACAACAATTACATATAATCATTTTGCCTGATCTTGATAATCCATCGTCTTGTATGAGGAATTTTACGTCAATGAATGGTAATTGTACCCTGAGGTAAATTTTTATGATTCCTGTACAATACGTATTATCTTTTAATGAGTTTACGTCAATTGCTGAAATTGAGGTTGATTCCTCTACATCACAATATACAACACGTATCGTTTTTCTTAATGTGTATCATTTCAAAATAACAGAATTTAAATATAATTAAGTTTATTGATAAAAATCAGCATCAATTCCTATGCAAAACGTAATTTTTTTTTAATGAGTGTCGTCTTAAAAACTCACTTTATATATATTTAAGTTTTATTGATAAAAAATCAGAATCAATTCCTATATAATACATATCGTTGTTTTTAATGTTTCATCTTAAAAAACTGACTTTATATACATTTAAATTTATTGATAAAAATCAGCATAAATTCCTATACAACACGCATCTTTTTTTTAATGTGTCGTCTTAAAAAACTGACTTTATATATATTGAAGTTTATTGTTAAGAAAAATCAGTATCAGTTAAACTACAACTCTACAGAACATGAGACCTCAACGTCACAAAACAGTCTTACTATTTGCCAATGAAAGATTTTATCATTTCTGTCATAGTCTAACCATTTGCCATTGAAGGTTTATTATTGATTTCGAATCCAGGTGAAAAAGTCACAGGGAAAAAAGTCACAGGGAAAAAAGTCACAGGAAAAAGTTACAGGAAAAAATTCACAGGAAAAAAAGTAACATTAATCGTTCGTAGATAGTGTTCTCCCCAAGGTTTTAACCCGGTATGTATCCACCTTTGCGGCGTGTTTAGTACAAGCCCGTCGGGGATTACCGTAAAAACATAAACAAAAGACTGTAAAAATCATTAAGATAATAACCCCTAAGAAATATTATAAATTTTTCCCTGTGACTTTATTACAGGCCACCATAAATTAATGTGACTTTTTTCCTATGCCTTTTTCCTAGGCAAAATTGTGGCTTTTTTTCTAGCCAAAATTATGACTTTTTTCCTGTGACTTTTTTCCTAGCCAAAAAGTTACTTTTTTCTAGCCAAAATTGTGACTTTTTCCTAGCCAAAATTGTGATTTTTTCCTGTGACTTTTTTCCTAGCCAAAACTATGACTTTTTATATCCAAAATTGTGACTTTTTTCCTAGCCAAATTGTGACTTTTTCTAAACAAAATTGTGACTTTTTCCCTGTGACTTTCTAACCGGCCACCATCGATTTCACACCTAAACACCAAAAAAAAAAAAGTCCTTCCTCAAAAGAAAAGTCACTCCAGAAAATTATACCTTCCCTTCGCAGGGGAGATTAACCGGACAGCGATGCTTGTAATCAGATAACCTTATCTGAAGTCACTTTCGAGACGCGATCTCCTGTTATTGTCGCTCTCTCGTTCGGGCACAGGCAAGGATATTACCAATCGCTTCTTCTTCCTCTCAGGCATCAAAGTTTCAGATGGACCCTTTCGTCGGACGAGCTATGAAGGGATTTTCACTGCTGGTGTTGTCAGTGTTGCCAACGCTGGCGGAGCTTAATTCTTGCTGTGTCTGGGTTGTGTTTTGATTGTGTTTTTGTAGTTTTATGGTAAATGTCATTTGATTTTATATATATGCTGTGTATACATACTGTATATATATATACATATGTATTCTGCTTTCTTCATTCTATGATAATTTAAGAATTAAAAAACAGTTAAGGTTACAATGTTAAATATAAAGCTTACACCAAAATCAATGAATAATATATATATATATATATATATATATATATATATATATATATATATATATATATATATATATATATATATATATATAAATTCTCTCTCTTTCTCTTCTCCATTACCAAAAACAGTATCTCTTTCCTTCCATTATCTCTGCTCTTCTTCTTCTTCTTCTTCTTCTTCTTCTTCTTCTTCTTCTTCTTCTTCTTCTTCTTCTTCTTCTCGTGTTTGCTGAACCAACGGTAGAGAAAGTAATCCCGTCTTCTTGAGACCCCAGGCATTTGCAATTAAGCCTTCCTCTCTCTCTCTCTCTCTCTCTCTCTCTCTCTCTCTCTCTCTCTCTCTCTCTCTCTCTCTCTGCTCTGCTCTTTTTGGGATGAATTTTCTTCCGTATTTTTGTCAAGCAAGGAAATCTTTCTTTACGTCCATTTTAGCCTCGAGGAATTGAGTGAATGTCAATTCATTTTCTACTGAATTTTCACCCAGGTATTTTTTATGATATTCTGGAATGGATACACAAATAATAAAACTATCAAAATGCCTATGGGTTGCAAAGGTGATGTGATTAATTTTGTGTATTTTTCACTACTTTCCCTTATTCTTTCTTTTTTTTATACTGCTTTCGGCCAAAGAATAAGTTAATTATTTCTCTTTCAAACATTATTCTGAAAATTTCCCAGAACAGTTTCTTTTCTTGATAGCTGTAAATGCTTATTAGATTATTATTCAAAAATAAAAATTGTTGATAGATTTGTGTTTATCAGTTGCCAGATTTCAAGAAAACATTTATGGGGGTTAGAAAAAAGTGTGTTATGTTAGTAAAGTATATAATTTCTTTAATAACTTTCAGTTCTTTATATTCATAACATCAAGTTTTAGACAAGACTGGAGTTATTATTTCCTATTAATAACCCTGAGAAAAAAACAGTAAAAAATGTAAAATAAATCTTGTTGTCAATGAGGCTGTTGTTGTTATTTCCTATTAAAATAAACCGTATTAACTCTGAGAAAAAATAGTAAAAAAAATGTAAAAAAGTCTAGTTGTAAACAAGGCTGGTATTATTATTTCCTATTAAAATAAACCGTATTAACTCTGAGAAAAAACAGTTTAAAAAAATGTAAAAAAGTCTAGTTGTCAACGAGACAGGTATTATTATTTCCTATTAAAACAAACCGTATTAAACCTTGTAAAAAAAAAAAAAACAGCATAAACAAGGTAAATCTTTCTTTCGATCAATCTCCGTCAGTCTTAAATATGTCAGTGGTGTCGATACTCTTCTCCACCGGCTACTATATAACAGACAGATACTGTTTTGCATTTTGCCAATAATGACTGATCGTGCAAGGACCATATTTTTCGTAAATTTGTATTCATGAATAGTATTGGGTAGTAAGGAAGGAAATGTGGACTGCATAAATATTACATACAGGCTCTGGGAACAGAAATAACAAGTTGAGAGAGAGAGAGAGAGAGAGAGAGAGAGAGAGAGAGAGAGAGAGAGAGAGAGAGAGAGAGAGAATGTTGCCTGCATAAATATTCATCTACAGACTCTAGAAGCAACAGAAGCAAGTTGGGAAGGAAATTCACTTTCAGAGACAGACAGACAGACAGTGAGTAGCTTCTGATAAAGTTTAGAATAGGGATGGTTAGACCAGGATTGTTATCTTTTTATTCGAAGAAATGACATCTAAATATTTTTTATATTTAGTACTCAAACGTCGGTTTAAACAACAATATAATTAAACTCTCCTTTTATATACCTGCATATTTATGATCTGGTTATTAATACAGACGAAAGTAATATGTTCACCTACAAAAACTTCAGATAAGAAGAGGACAAAACCTTTTTGATACTTGTAAGTTCGTCCATTTTTTTTATATCCTTCATTACCTTTATCACTGACAAACAATGATAACTATCTATGACTTTTCTAGGTTATTTACGTTAGCCTAGAATTTTCTAGTGTTCGCTACCATATTCATCTCTGGAATCATCATAGAATCGTTCCCTAGCAGATCACTTACGCTACCCTAGAATTGACTAGAATTATCAGGTGTTCCCTACCGTGTTCATACCTAGAATCATCCTAGAATCATCCTCTAGATTACTGACGCTACCCTAGAATTGTTTGGAATTATCTAGTGTTCCATACCTTCTCAATATCTAGAACCATCCTCTACTGCCTCTACAGGAACCTAGAAAGAAAACATTCCTCCGTTTCCCAAAACGGAACAAAAGTTTGTTTGTCAGATTTTGTTGTAAGGGATTCTTCATCTGCTTCCTGGAGAGTGGACATATATCCACATCAGACCATCACCATACCTTCTCAATATCTAGAACCATCCTCTACAGCCTCTACAGGAACCTAGAAAGAAAACATTCCTCCGTTTCCCAAAACGGAACAAAAGTTTGTTTGTCAAATTTTGTAGTAAGGGATTCTTCATCTGCTTCCTGGAGAGTGGACATATGCGGCCACATCAGACCATTTGATGAAATTCCAGCGTTTTCATTTGTAGCTGTTTAAAATTCATGCAATGCTGCCTTCCTCTGCGGCGTGCCTTGTTTACAATGCCTTCATTTTCTCTGAGTTTTTCTGAAAGATCTTTGTAAAGTATTCTTTGTTTCTCTGGGCCTACTTGTAAAGTATTCTTTGTTTCTCTGGGCCTGCTTGTGCTTCTTGTACAACTGAAATAGATAGACACAGCTTTAGAACCCTAATCAAAATTAAAACAACGAAAAATAAAGATAAGTTTTCAGTTTATTTCTTCTTTTTCTTTTTATATCAAGTTTCTTTTTTGGGTTGATTTAGAGAAGCCAACATTGTTGCCAGGGACTTGTTACTATTTTACAGTTTAAGGGTTCGAAATTTTAAAAAATATGCCTTTACTTTCTATAGTTAAAAACATACAATTGTTAATCATTATCATTATATATTGTCAATGACAGCCAAACGACAGGAAAATTTAAACTAAATCAAGGTTTTATCATTTTCAACTTAAGCAGAAATGAGAAACACCTCAACACTCGCTTCACTATTTAACATCTCATCCTCCCTCGACTTAACAAGAAGTCTCTTTGAGAGACTGTCAAGAGACTTTGACCCGAGAGAATACAGGCATAGCTCGAGGTGACAAGAGAAGGAACATGACGTGCATGGAAGTGACAAAGAGTGGATGTTCAGCTCCCTTGTCTATCGCTTGCAAGAAGAAGAAGAAGAAGACTCGAGTGTTATGAGATCTCCTTGAGTCACACGAGCTTTTGCTTTGTAAATGTAGCCTGCTTGCCTGAAGCACAATGGCTGACGAGGGCTGACGAATTTACTTCAAGTTTTTTTTTTTTTCTGATCATTCTCTTTTGTGTGTCATATTTCAGCTCTGACACATTATAGTTGGAGTGGAGTGACTGTCATAATATGCCAAAGAAATGTTCTGAAACTTTTTTTTTTTAATTTTTAATATTGTTTTTATTAATAAAAGGGAGTTGCTTTAGACGAGTGCGTCTTTCAGGATGAACCAAAAATCAGTAGAAATAATTTTAAGAATTTATTCATTTTTTCTTGCAACTTATCTTCTCTCCATATTGATTTCTCTCTGACTCAAGACTATACTGCGCTATCGTATCATACTCTCTCTCTCTCTCTCTCTCTCTCTCTCTCTCTCTCTCTCTCTCTCTCTCTCTTTCCAAAAATCGAAACATCTCTAATGAATGGGGACCTCTCTTAGCTCTCTCTCTCTCTCTCTCTCTCTCTCTCTCTCTCTCTCTCTCTCTCTCTCTCTCAAAAATCAAAATATATCTAATGATTTCTATCTTTCCAAAAATCAAAATATATCTAATGAATGGGAACCTACCTAGCGTGACTCCTCTCTCTCTCTCTCTCTCTCTCTCTCTCTCTCTCTCTCTCTCTCTCTCTCTCTCTCTCTGACAAACTCAAAATAAGCTTAATGAATGGGAAACCTACCCAGCGTGAAATCTGGTGGCCTCCTGAATCGACGATACTCTCCCCACCCCAAAAGTAAAACGAGCGACCTCATTCAGCCAAGTTTGATTCACGGATTTTCTTTTTCCGAGACTAATTAGCAGCACAAGTTTCGAAATGTCCCACCCCAGCTGCCTTTTCTTTCCTTGCTGTTGATTAGGGTGTGTAGTATGTGGGTGTGTGGGTGTGGGTGGGTGCTTTTTGGGGCGTGGGTTGGTTGACGGGGTGTCGGATCGTGTCAGGAAAGAGTTGGTGGAAAAATGATAATGAATAGAAGTGAGAAGGTGCCAACTGTGAGATTGTAAGTCTTGTTCACTTTTCTCTCTTTAGTGCTTACCTGATTACATTATTTAATCCACAATTATATATTTCTTTATGTCACATCAACCACAAAAACAATCCGTCTCAATATCTTCAACCTTTTTCATTTATGATCAATCTCAACACTTCGCTTCCATAAAGGATATTTGGCTCAACAATCCTTTCAAACATTTCCACGTTTGGCTTCCATAGACAAATCAAATTGTATTTCGAATAGTTTGTATTTTCATATATATATACACACACATATACATACATATATATATATATATATATATATATATATATATATATATATATATATATATATGTATGTATGTATGTGTGATACATACATATGTATGTATATGTATATATATTATATATATATATACAATATATATATATATATATATATATATATATATTTATATTATTTTCCTACTGTTAGAAAAATATCCTTTTCAATATTGCTGTTCGATAGCTGCTTTAAAAATCCATTTATCTATGTGTTTCATTTTGCTAGATTAAAAGAAAGTTTCCCTGTGTCTTTAAAGAATGTGATTTTCCTCTAGTCCAAGAAAGCCTGCTTTTATTAATGCTGTTGCATATAAATATTCCTTTATACATTCAATAACTCTGCTATTTTTTTTTTATTTATTTCGCATGTTTTTACTTATTCCTCTAAACCTTTATCCTTTTCTTTGGGACTTTTTCAAATATAGTTGTTCCGTTCCATGCTGTGGAATATTGCAGGGTAGGTTAAGTTCATTTTTATTTTTTTTCTTTATTCTAAGAGATGGAATAAAATAATAATAATAATAATAATAATAATAATAATAATAATAATAATAATAATAATAATAATAATAATAATAATGGTAAAAACATATAAACTAACAAAGTACACTTGCATATTATATATAAGTGTTGATTTGTTTTGAAGAAGGAGTGGACATGGGAAATAATAATAATAATAATAATAATAATAATAATAATAATAATAATAATAATAATAATAATAATAATTATTATTATTATTATTATTATTATAAAATAATAATAACAACAACAACAATAATAATAATAATAATAATAATAATAATAACAACAATTATTATTAATAATAATAATAATAATAATAATAATAATAATAATAATAATAATGATAATAATAATAATAATAATAATAATAATAATAATAACAATATAATAATAATAATAATTATACCTCTCACTGGCGCGGACTTAACATGACAGCTGCTGAAACATTTTAAATTTCTGTCATTACCCGAATTCTCGAATTTCAAGAGAGAGATGTGACGAAGCATCGGTTTTACATTTGCTTTTCACGGAGCGTTTTGGGATGAAATATTTAGACAGAGAGGAATGTCCGGGTCGTTGGATACGGGATAGCTGGTTCCAACACCTTTTTTTTTATTTGTTTTGTATTACTGGAACGCGTACCATTTTGGAAATTATTTAAGGCTTTTGGTTTGATGGTTTTCGTTAGGTATAATTCTGCAGTGGTGGTTGGTTGGTTGTAGTGTGTGTGTGTGTGTGTGTGTGGGGTGTGTGTGTGTATGTATATATATATATATATATATATATATATATATATATATATATATATATATATATATATATATATATATATATAAAAAAAAGGAATCCCTTCCTCAAACATTCGACAAAAACCTGGCATAAAGAACAGTACTATGTACCCCTCCATTATGGTCGAAAATGACATTTAATGCAAAGCATTTTACTTCTATCGGGAGCGACTACAAACACACAAACATATTGAAGAAACATTTCGACGGATTTTTGTCATCGAGAATCATGTTATACGCCTTTCGGCCCGCCAGCGAATCTACGCTCCGTGTTTCTGGTGCGCCGTTGTAAAGAATAACTGTTACCTGTGAGACTTCTTACGTGGCCGAGCGAGAAGCCAGCCAATCAGCGCGTTTGTTATTGTCGTGTGAGAGCTAATCACAGCACAGGCGATTCCGCAAATAAACAATGTTTTCACGCTGTTATCGGCGGTATTGTTGATCGTAGAGTGATAATATTCCGTCTATAGAGAGTTTAGACAACGTAGATTCTATAAATGTGAGAGCTATGACCGGGATATTCCCGGATAGTGTGAAACTGGGCAAGAATGGAAATATCTCTGTGTCAGCGGGTTCTACGTTGAAGGTAAAGCTATTCTGGATGATGTTTTGTGTTCAGACGATGGCAAGATATCCTGACGATAGTGTAGTTACTAAGCAATGCAGTCTTAATAGATGGCGTTACAGAATTCATTGGCTGCTAATGTTGATAAAAGGCAAAACATTGGCCTGTTCCACCAAAGCTTTGACAAGAAGACACCTACCAAGAAAACTGTTCTAGAAGAAGGCCAGTATCCTTTGCTACTGTAAGAAGCAGTGGTTTTGCACAGTGGGGTATGAGGCTATTAATGTGATCTTCAAGGCATATGGCCAGTTCGTGACTGCAACATGCAAAGTGTCTTCCAAAAACAGGAATCTATCTAAGGCAGAAAAAAAAGAAGAAGTGGACACTGAGCTACTCTGCTACCTTCAAGAGCAGTGGAACAACAGTTTGCAAGGCTGCCTTTCTCTCCATTAATGCAATATGAGGTCACATATCACAGAAAACTTGTCTGGGGAAGGAACAACAACGAGGCACCAATCCCAACACCAGGTAGATAACAGAGGCTGTTCTAGAAGCCCACGAACATACGAAGACTCCCAAACTGTGATGACGACTGGTTCTGTGTCACCATGCACTTACAGTGGAACAAGTCATCGTCTCGTCTTTCTGTCAGGTAAAAGTACTACAAACACCCTCTTCTGGATAACAGTTGCCTATTTGTGGATAAATGCAACTGAGTACTCTACGAAACTAACAAACAAGAGAAGAACTTGACCAGTTTTGGTGAGTACAACTATCTTTTGCCTCTGCATCCATCAGTGATTATTTCTAAGCATTAATTGAATTGCCTTCATGAATCATTATTCACAAGTTTATTGGGCTTATCAGTAACATACTCCATGTTAATTGATGTTTGTCATTTATTTGTGACAGTGATTGTTTGCATTAATCACCAATATTTGCATTATTCGTCATTATAGACAGGTTCTTTTGGATTATTATTAGAATAGTCCATGGCTTATTTATTAATATTTATTTATTTATTAACTATGTATGACAGTTATTTTTGGAAAATTTAGGATGTTTTTAGATAAGCAAAATTTTTGGGGGGTGGTATGATGGGATTTTAAGCGAATGTTTTCTCATCAGTATCATGCAACATTGTAAAACAACATGAAACAGTTCATAAGACTCTCTCTCTCTCTCTCTCTCTCTCTCTCTCTCTTCCCTTAACAAATTGGGAAGACTGTGAGAGATGAAAATTTCATTCCCGCTCAAGACCTTCTTTCTCTCTCTCTCTCTCTCTCTCTCTCTCTCTCTCTCTCTCTCTCTCTCTCTCTCTCTCTCTCTCTCTTCGTATCCACAGTGGTCAAGCTAACATGCATCTGTGTTCGTTTTCCCACGTTCAGCTCGGAACAGAAATGAAGAGTAATATTTGCAACATTTTCTCATTCTCTTTTATTCCACGACGAAAGCGCTTTCTCCAAGAAAAGAAAAGGAAAATACGGATCGACTATAAAAGCGAAATAGGCATTTATACCCCGAAGGTTATTGGGAGTTGAATCTTTCGCGCTTTTTTTTGCAGAGAGAGAGAGAGAGAGAGAGAAAAGAGAGAGAAATAAATATTGTAGAGAGAGATCTTTTGAGAGAGAGAGAGAGAGAGAGAGAGAGAGAGAGAGAGAGAGAGAGAGAGAGAGAGAGAGAGAGAGAGTTTTCTTGCTAAAAGTAGAGAATCTCCCCTGCTAAAGAAATATTGTAGATAGATTTTAACTCAAGTTTCTTGATGATCTTTTGACCTTTTGTGCTTTTTTACAGAGAGAGAGAGAGAGAGAGAGAGAGAGAGAGAGAGAGAGAGAGAGAGAGAGAGAGAGAGAGAGAGAGAGAGTTTTCTTGCTAAAAGTAGAGAATCTCCCCAGCTAAAGAAATATTGTAGGTAGTTTTTAACTCAAGTTTCTTGATGATCTTTTGACCTTTTGTGCTTGTTTACAGAGAGAGAGAGAGAGAGAGAGAGAGAGAGAGAGAGAGAGAGAGAGAGAGAGAGAGAGAGAGAGAGAGAGAGTTTTCTTGCTAAAAGCGGAGAATCTCCCCACTTAAAGAAATGTTGTAAATAGTTTTGCAACTCAAGCTTTCTTGATATTCTAGTCGAGATTTTGTGTCGTTTTTATTTTCAGAGATTTTGTTCATGAGCGTAAAGCTTTCCTTGTTGTTCATCTCCTCATAAAATAAACAAGCCTGGAATTGAGATCTGTTAAATTAAAGAAGAAACTTTGGTTGAAAAAGGTTTAAACGTCTATCTGAGCCCAGAGTCAACGTTTGAAAATAATATCATGTTCGCGAATTACTCGTTATTAGCTGACCCACAAAAGTACAATTAAATATCTATTCTGTCTCTCTGTAGAAGCTTAGATTCGTTTTGCGTGAGTATGTGCTTGCGTGCGTGTGTGCTTGTATTCGTAAAATGCACGAAATCGTATCCAACTCTCATATTGATATATTATCACAGTCGACACAAACCTAGTTCTTATAGGTAATACAATGATCCTTTGAGACTTGTAAGACAGATTCTTTATGACTAGCAAAAACTTCTCAAATCAAAACCAAAGAAGAAGACATTCATTTCATGGTACCACAGTCTCCCTAAAGGTGGTCATCTTCTAAACCAATTTTGTTGGAAAACGAAGACAAAACTATTCACTCCTCATTCGAACTTCCTTCATGACCACGAGGCAATGCGAAGAAACTCCTTGGTGATTCACCGCTAGCTGGCGGAATGCGGGAAACACTCCGCGAATACAGATGAACTTTTAACTGCGGGATCATGCCAGGAGCAGACAAGAGAACTTGTGTCGAGAGAGAGATACCGCCGACGGTGAAGCCAGACGCTATCTTGGAATTCTCAAGTGCCCGAGAAGTTTGAGTTTCGGCACTTTGAAATTCAGGGCGATAGCGTGTTATGAGGTGTGTCGTTCAGAGAGATGGAAATGCATCAGTGTTGGTGATATGATTATGAATAATGGACGGACGGGGGATAATGTTTCTAAAAACATATGTTTGATTTTAACATTGTGTTGATTTTAATCGTGATATCCACATTGAGTGGTCAATTTGCATTTGCCATGGGATATTCCATGTAAATTTTTCCTTATTGAGAATTTTTGTTTTGACATTTCTGGGACGTGAAAATTTTGACAAAATAGTCACTTCAAATTTGTTGTTCTAGGAAAGGAAAGAGAGAGAGAGAGAGAGAGAGAGAAAGAGAGAGTGGATGCTGCAATGTGTATAAATAAAAAAAGCTTTAAAAAAATAGTCACAACACCTTTATGCTGTCCTAGAAAAGGAGAGAGAGAGAGAGAGAGAGAGAGAGAGAGAGAGAGAGAGAGAGAGAGAGAGAGAGAGAGCGAGAGAGAGAGAGAGGACGCACACATATAAAAATTTCCCCTTGAAAAATATCGTTACTTCACTTCAGGAATTTTTCGGGGGGTAAAAATGTAAGCTCGCTATTTTACGCACGGCCACCAAATTTAGTAAAACCCCCCCATCTGTTAAAAAAAAAAAGTCTATTTTTCGTTGCTGCCACTCCCGAAGCTACAAGCCATAAAGGCTGAAACATGAAAAGGCTAAATTAAACCCCAAAGGCTGTTGGTTATGACACTCCCCACTATTTTTGTTTTACTCTTCAGAATTGTTTGCTGGCATCGTTGGAATACGTTCAGAGAACACCGTGTTTGTGAGAGAGAGAGAGAGAGAGAGAGAGAGAGAGAGAGAGAGAGAGAGAGAGAGAGAGAGAGAGAGAGAGAGTATATAACCTCATACACATAACATACATATATTACCAGCTAATATAAACATTCACACCGCATAAATGAAAGTCGACAAAAGTGAATCTGAATAATCATACGTAATACCCATGCTTTTTCAACACTTTATCACGAAAAGCAAAATTATAATAATTGAAAGGGAATCTCGTAAAGAAGCAATTGGTCTTATTACCATGTTAATGTGGTTTCCCCATTTCTGAATTGGCGTCCGTCGGAAAAACAATTAGAGTGGCCGCTGTATTTACGAAAATAAAAACTAGGAGTTTTATTGCTAGTCACTTTTGATGAAGCTGATTGGTCGAAACTTTTTTTTTGGGGGGGGGCAGTTGGGGTTGGTAATTATTTTGATTTGTAAAAGAATAAAGTACAATTAGAGAGAGATGTGCAATTAATTATTATTTTTTTGACAATTCGCTATTGTTCGTGGTATGTTATTTAAGTTTTTTTGTTTGGCCACAATCAAATAAGGTACGAAAAAAATGGTGTTTATTGTGTACAGATAATCACACTTACACACACATATATTATATATATATATATATATATATATATATATATATATATATATATATATATATATATATATATATATATATATATATATATATATATATATATATATATATATATATATATATATATATATATATATATACACTGTATGTGTGTCTGTATGTATATATATACGATATATATGTATGTATGTATGTATGTATGTATATATATATATATATATATATATATATATATATATATATATATATATATATATATATATATATATATATATATACAATGAGAGAGTCACACAGGAAAATAGGATAAATGAGTGGAATTCTCCTAATTCCTGATCTCCTCGAGGTAATGTAAATTTGAAGAGGCACTTTTGCCTCTACCTTAATTAACTCAGTCTTACTGTTCCCCGGCCTTGGGAAACTTCATGTCAGTCAGATGTAATCTTGGGTCTTATTTATGAAACCTGTTTCGTTTTTCATAATAAATAACGTGGAAGGCAGAGTAAGGCTTGCTAAGTGATAAATACATAAAATTTTTCTTTTTTTATTTGTTTATCTGACCCAGCTTATTTTAATATACAACTTTAGGGGTTTTGTTTTTAATGATAAATGACACAGAAGATGGAGAAATGCCCACTAAATATATATAAATATAAAAGGATTATATTTCTTTGTTAATTAGGATATCTTAGATTTACCCATTATTGACTTTCGTTTCTTCGTAAACTCAAAGTTATCTTGTTAATTTCGACTGATAAAAAAGCCTAAATGTCCTCATTCAAAAACGATCTTTGGGTTGATTTCTTGTTTTGTTTAATGTTTGAAGCCAAGGGTAAATAACTCAATCTATGTAATAAGTTTAAACTTTATTGCAAGGTTCCATATCTTAGTCATTAATCAAAATTTAAAAAGAAATGTAAATTTTCCCTGTTACTGCTAGTGGAAACTGGCATATTTTACCACGAAATAACTTGATTAGTTTTATGTAAAAGAGGCTTAACAGTCATTAATCTTCCTTCTCTTGTATTCAGAATGCAGAGTTAAGGTGAACTTTCGTTTTCCATGGCATTTAAAGCCTCCTTTCTACACGACTGCTGTTAAAACTTTTAGGGCGTGTTACATCCCTACAAAATATTGATATCATTTGGATTATAAAATGAAAAGGATATGTTTAATATATCCGTACTCATGTTCTGATATTGCGGTGAATTTTTAAGTGATCAAAAGGTCTCTGAAATGAAAATAACTCGAAAATAGCCACCCAAACCAGTCTTAAAGAATTTATTCGAGTCAAACAAACCTTCCAGTGCTCTAGACTAACTGCGTCAATGAAATGGGTCTCAGAGAAATTCGCCAGAAATTGCATTGCATCCCTGGCAGTGGACGAATTAAATCCAGAACGAATTTCGACCCTCAAAGGAGGGTATGCTCCCTGAAAGAGCAATCGAAAATTACGAAAGGAAATGTGAACAACCGTGATAAACGTGGGATAGATAATCCTTGCGTGGAAACTAGGTGGAATTCTGTATAATGCTTAAAGCTTCTGCATTTACACTTGACTAAACAAACCCTTTGTTAGATATGACAGAAATCTCAGGAGATTCTAAAAGATAGTGTTTACGACTTCTGAATTTACACTTCTGACTTAACAGTTTTTTTTTATTAGATCTGACAGAAATGTAAGATATTTGAAGCAATGACTCTGTTTATTATAATCACTAAATTGCCTAATTGTAATTCGTTCATTTACAAAAACCTTTATCGTTCCAGAAGCCAGAATGGTTCGTGTTATTATTTTTCTACGCTAGATTCCACTGGTGTAATATCTAAATGTATCATTTAGTAAATCATATACGTAATAATTCGTGTTAGTATTATACAGCTATACATTATTAGATAACCAAGATCTGTACAAATAACATCACGGCATGAAAGCTCATCTCATTTCGAATTAATAATTTTTATTTAAAAATTACAGAAAATATTTCACTCACTTAGCTTCGTTTTTCTCAATTCTTGGAAGTGGAAATTCATGAGAATCACTTCTATGAATTAAACAAATATGTCCCTTTGCAATCAGAGTCCTTCCTTTAGGCATTACCAGACCAAAATACCTTTCACAATGATTGTCAGACAATTGAAAATTATCATCATTTTCCTCAATATCACTTGACTAAAATTTGTACTCATGTAAATCCTTTGTTAATCTGCGCTATCTCTCAATCTGAGGTGCAACTGAAAACCTCCAGTTTGAGATTTTTCTTGCCATTTTAAAACCTGCAATTCGAGCTGTTTTCATTTTCTTTCCGCGTTGTGACAGGGAACGTCAGGTGCAGTTTATTTCCACGGAATTCCTTCTTGCCAGTCTGGTTACGAAAGCAAAATCGGAAATTCTGACTGCGTTCTCTCATTGTTAGGATGTCTATGCTTATGCAAGTAAGGTTCTCAACTGCTTCTGCACTGATTTTTATTATATATATATATATATATATATATATATATATATATATATATATATATATATATATATATATATATATATATATATATATATATATATATATATATATATATATATATATATTAATAAATCTTTGCTGCGTGTCTAAG
Organism: Macrobrachium rosenbergii; assembly: GCF_040412425.1. NCBI lineage: Eukaryota > Metazoa > Arthropoda > Malacostraca > Decapoda > Palaemonidae > Macrobrachium > Macrobrachium rosenbergii. Next base: position 7,831,721 of record NC_089780.1, on the reverse strand, counting down.
TTTACAGCTTAATCAGATTATCACCTTGAAAAGCTTCACTGGAATTCTGGGAATTTTCTGAAATCGACTATGAAAGGCCTTAAGTTAATTGGTAGAGAGAGAGAGAGAGAGAGAGAGAGAGAGAGAGAGAGAGAGAGAGAGAGAGAGAGAGAGAGAGAGAGAGAGAGAGAGAACCTGTTGCACTTAAGGAACAAGGCGTGAAAACGTGTTGGTACTCAGATAGATAAAATACACAAACAAAAAAACAGATGTTTTAGTTATTACTGAAATTAAAGTCTTGATTCTTGAGTTATCCAGCGTCAGTTACATTCAAATTAAATCTAATTTAATAGTTTAAGCACAGGATAAGAGTCTTGTTGTAATTAAGTACAAGAAAACCAAGTATTTCTGTGTTAAAAATTATGACATTTAACTTAACCCTAAGCCTGTTTTTTCTTTCTCTTTCACATTTACTTTACAAATCAACATGAGCAAAACTTTCACTTGCATGATAAAACTTGGGTATTAACTCCAGACTTCTGCCAAAAGTTAGTCCAAACTTTGTGAATGAGACCTTCATTAGCCTTTTTTCGCTCATTCTTTTTTTTTTTTTTTTGTCTGGTTGATGAAATTTATCAAGGGATTCTTCAGTCTGAGTTTTTATTATTTGTTTTATTATTTCAAAGGTTTTCAGAAGCATTTTTAACTCCTCTTGAGCTAGTGGAGCAGAAGTCTTCATTATGAGTGTTGAGTGGGTTTTAATAACTGCTTGTGTGACGTGCTAATTCATATTCATATTTTATGAAGTTACTTCTTTCAAATTAACATCATATTTTTGGAAGCTTGATTTTCAAGTCAATGTCCATAGACTCGTTCCATAGGAATAGGGTTCATATTTTCTGAATAATAATAATAATAATAATAATAATAATAATAATAATAATAATAATAATAATAATAATAATAATAATAATAATAATAATAATAATAATATTAAGGAATGTGGGTTTTTCATTAACACAGTCTGATAGGACTGGCACATTGGTACGATATTAACACAAAATATAACATCAAACATACAAAAATGCATGAAACGTAGTTTATATATATATATATATATATATATATATATATATATATATATATATATATATATATATATATATATATATATATATATCCCTAGTTTGAACAACCTCAGAATCCAATTTCTATAAAATCATTTTTGAAAGACTGCAAATCCTCCTTGTCACAGCCTCAGCTCACAGCAGAGAGAAATCCTATCATAAACAACACGACCTCTACGCCTGTGCTATGTAGAAGACTTTGACTGCAAATGGCCGTACTCTCCCGTGCGACGAACGTTCCAATATTGGAAAACGACAACAAACTGAAAGATAGAATGGTATGGTTAAATGCCCTAATGACTGACACAGAGGGAATATCGATGCATGATACGAGTATTTCTAGTGGGGCGAAAAGATTTATTCCCTGCGTGGGACTGTGGGTTGAAAATTGTTCACAACGCTATGTTTGTTATCAGAAAGCGATTGACTGGAGGAGAATGTGCATTTGATATGGTGCAATGTCTATCCTCACAGATATTATTATGGTTTGTATCAATACGATATGAAGACAAGATTATATATTGATGAACTGTAGGAAACACAAAAGCCTTTCTTTATGAATCTCCAGCGATAAATTATTTGTTACGTGAAGCCAGTATATCGCCGCAAATTTCTTCATATCGTATAATAGCATATTATTAAGTAGTCAAAGGTTAAAGGTGGGACATTGTGCCTTAGGACAATGAACTCTTTATCCAGTTGTAAATCACATTTATGAAATCACTTCGGTGTTCTCAAATGGCATGTCTCTTATTAATAATTAGGAGCAACTAAAGTTAATATTGCATGAAAGTTTGAAACGTGATATTCAGGAGGGAAATCTGTATGACTTCCTAACAATATCTGTCATTGTACGATTAAAGAGACTAACGTAACAATGAATATAATAGAGAGAGAGAGAAGGATATTATGTCCAGATCATGTTGCAAATTGTTTTCAGAGGATCGTATTTTATATCTGAAACGGGTTCTGTTAGCAGAGAATTTACAGAATCTTATTTGCTCCAATGTAAATGTTCTTAGACAACTGTAGCTGTTTGTATCCTTATATTTCAAAATAAATGGATTGCAGAATAAACAGTTTCTAACGCAGGACTTCAAAGGTTGTCAGAACAATATATATATATATATATATATATATATATATATATATATATATATATATATATATATATATATATATATAGAGAGAGAGAGAGAGAGAGAGAGAGAGAGAGAGAGAGAGAGAGAGAGAGAGAGAGAGAGAGATGACATTCAAAATAAATATGGATTGCACAGTAAACAAAATTACAAATCAATTGCTTCAAAGGTAGCCACAACAAAAGAGAGAGAGAGAGAGAGAGAGAGAGAGAGAGAGAGAGAGAGAGAGAGAGAGAGAAGAGAGAGAGAAACATGACATTCCCTATTATTCAGGGCAACCCAGGAACTTAAATGACATAACATTTCCAATAAGAGGATTGTCTCGGAAACTTAGGGGCTCAAGCTGACCAACTTGACAACTTAGGTTGTAGTTTACAACAGATCATGGGTCAAATGTATCATTGCATTGACTTGTGTTGTTAAATGTTTACATTTCGAGTAGGACCTTGGCAATAATGATAGTTTGTAACTTGGTTGCATTTCCAATATTTTATCTGTTTCTCTTAGTTTAAAAATGGTTGCTAGATTTAATATGATCTCATTACTATATGAAAATTCGTTTAATTTTGATAAAGGGATGTTTTATATTAACAAAATACCTTTAGCAATTTAGACAGTACAATGAGTGACAATTAGTATCTCGCAAATAAGACTTATCAGAATTTAGTTGTTATTAATGACGTTTGTACGAAGTTTTTCTAATTATCAGTCGTGATTGTCAATTGTCCCTCAAACTATAACATCAGATCAAGTGCGTCCTTGTTTTTATTTTTACCAACACGATAATTCGCTGAAAATGTTGTTCTTTTATTTAAATCAACTAAAAGTTACGGAGGCAAGAGTCTATATTTGATGGGGAAGGAAATTATGTCGACTTTGACAAAATACGAAAAGTTCATGATTGTCAAATATATCATAGCTAGAACCTTGAACGAATTTGTCAGACATTTCTTTCAAATTGTCCACACGCTTTAGTTGATTACAGATTTAAAAAGAAAAACGAATGGATAAGGGATATTACTTGAATATTTATAAAAACAAATATTAAAACATACTCCCTCTCTTGCTCAAGTACTTAGTCAATAATTATCAAATCATTTCACTGAAGAATGAACATTCCATTGCAAGAAAAACCCCAAATGCTTTAGTCAGCGTCAAAATTCGTACTGAGAATGTGTTATTCTGTTCCTTTAATGAGAAAAATTAGCTTAACTTTTTCATAGCAGAATATAACAATTCAGTTCTTTCTGATAATGAGACTTTCTTTAAATAACTTTATCTCAATGCATCAGAATTTCAGTTTACAAAAAGATAAAATAACCTCATAAATTGACAAAGTTAGATTACGAAACATCACAACTCGGTCCTTTTTAAAACATTCTGATAATATGAACGAAAAACTCTGACAAATGAACTATAAATTCCTTGACGCTTTCTGCCCTAATTTCCACAACCATACGAACATTCATCTTTTCTTCAAAGTCTTATTACCCTTCTCGTCATAAAGAGAACTTTTGCGTCTATAAATTTTATTTCATTCAAAGATGAAAATAAAAGTTTTAGTGAATTATTATCACTTTGGTAAAAGGGAGAACCTACCTCGCCTGATCCAATGTAAGGTTCAGTCACTGGAAAATCTGATGTTCTCGTCAGAGGGACGATGATAATCAGGAACGATTATTCGAAAAGGTTCGCGCAGAAGTGATTAAACTTTGGTCATCTGTTTATTATTTGCAATGATTAAAAGTAGAGCAGCGTCATTGGGGAGAGAGTCCTCGTCGCTCGTTGTATTCAACATGAGGGATTCCGTGAACGAAACGAAAATATTTCCCCTAATTAAAAAGCAACAAACTTTTCAATAGCAGTTTTATTATAACAGATTTAATCTTGCACACATTTTAACTTGAACAGTTGTATCGTAACGATATCGGATAGAGGAAGTACTAAATATTCAATAAGTTTTTATTACATTATCATCATTATTTGTACGCTGTACCGTAATAATACCAAATAGAAAATACAATGGAAATACAATATGTTTACCTACATAATCATCCTTTCCCAATTCTATCGTAACAATACCAAATAGAAAATACAATGGGAATACAGTTTATTTACATACATTATCATCATTTCAAAGTTGTATCGTAACAATACCAGCTAGAAAATACAATGAAAATAAAGTAAGTTTACATACATTATCATCCTTTCCCAGTTGTATCGTAACAATACCAGCTGGAAAATACAATGGAAATACAATAAGGTTTCTTAAATTATCATCATTTCAAAGTTATATCGTATCAGTCCCAAATAGAAAATAAAATGGAAATACTATATATTTACTTACCTTATCGTCATTTCAAAGTTGTGTCATAACAATACCAACTAGAAAATACAATGGAAATACGATACGTTTACTTAAATCATCATAATTTCCATGCCACAAACGTAAACAAACACAGTGCTCATATTGAATGATAAACGCAATGCGTGATTCGTCGTGATTACAAACTCCAGGCTCACTAGTTGGGCGTCATCTGCCCTCAAGTTTCCAAAACAATTCCCTTATTGCATATGTTACGTAACATGAGTTCCTGGGAAGCCTTACGTCATTCGTAATGTTAATATTATTTTTTTATCTATGCTTTTTTTAATATGGGGTATCCTGTACGTTCTTTCTTTAAAGCTGTTTGTGGTTGTTAAATTTTTTTTTATCTAAATTTGTGGCCATATTAGATCCAAACTGAGTAAAATTGTATGTAACTAGCAAATTGTTTAAACACACTCACAGACCTACACACATATGTATTACACGCACACACACACACACATATATATATATATATATACATATATACATACACACACACACATATATATTTATATATATAGATAATTATACATACATACATACACATATGTGTGTGTTGTGTGTGTGTGTGTGTGTGCGTGTACATGCAACAAAGACCATAAAACTTCGTCACTCCCAAAATGCTGAGGGATGTGTGTGTGAGGGGCAAGAATCCAAACAAACTTAGTTACCAAATCCTGAAAAATAGTGTAGGATTCCCCACTGAAACAGATTCTGCAGAAATAAACTCTCCATTTTTTTAAGATTTTATTTAAACGACATATTTTCCTGCATATGTTTATTAATAAATAATCACCCGATCAGTCTTAAGGTGTCCCTGTAGGTAGAAGGATAAAGCTGAATGTCCTGAGTTGGTAAGGTCTTTTACAATGAGTGGAGTAATGATAGGATGGCGAATTACTATATAATTGAAAAGAGTTGATAGTTAGGAATTTGGAAAATGTATAAACCAAAACACCCTGTGCCTCTAAGGTTTAAGTGTTAGAGACAATAGCTCAATATTAAAAAAAATTATGCATATTTTTATTTGCGTTTTTTGTGAGCCTGTGAGCGTATGTGTATGTGTATTTATGTGTGTGTGTATGTTTGGAAATCGCACAGGCCAAAACACCTTACACCTCTTTCGAAAAAGTACAGGTATCTGTGAGCAAGGCGTGAATACAATCAAGCTTTATTAAGGCAGCGCGAAAACTAGTGATGGATTTCTCGCTGAAACAGACTCTTCGGAAATAAACCCTCACTTTTTTTGGGACACTATTTCGGAATAACTACGACTTTAGCTAGAGGACATCTTTTTCTTCGTGTATGGGTGTGGGTGTGTTTGTTTATGGGAGAGGAAATTTATTTGAATCTTTATCTGTAGGTGTGTGTTTGTTTATGGGAGAGGAAATTTATTTGAAAACATTGCCAGCATTTGTCTTTATGTAGTGTGGTATATAAAACTAACAAAAACTCTTTAAATGCAAAAAGACACCCATTTAAAAGCAAAAAAGACACTCTTTTTGAATACAAAAGGAAACCCCCTCTATATACAGCGAAATACCCCTTTAAATACAATGAGAAAACACTTTAAATACAAAAAGAACCCCCTTTAAATACAATAATAGCTCCTTTAAATGCAAATAGAACCACACTTTATACAAAAGACACCCTTTAAATACGAAAATACACTCTTCTAAATAAAACGAACCTCCTACAAACACAAAATAACGCCCCTTTCAATACAGAAAAAAACCCCTTTAATTATAAAAAGACTCCCATTTAAAAAGGAAAAGATACTCATTTAAATAAAAAAAAGGCTCCCCTTGTAAATTCAAAGGACACCCCTTTAAATGTAACAAAGATATGCCCCTTTAAAAAACATATATATTAACTCTTTAAATACAAACAAAAAGACACCTCTTTAAATACAGAAAGACACTCCTTTAAATAAAAAAAAAAACACATGCATTACCCCTTTAGATACCAACACACAAAAAAAGACGTAGATCAGTGACTCAGAAAGGAGAGAGAGAGAGAGAGAGAGAGAGAGAGAGAGAGAGAGAGAGAGAGAGAGAGAGAGAGAGGCTGACTGTGTTATTATGCCCTGAGTGCCTGCTTATTAGGGACTTGAAACTGTGTTGGCGTCGTTTTTCGGTTCACTCGTTGTCAATGAGGACAAGACGCCATTTCATTTCAGCTCTCGAGACGAGTTGTCAAAACAGGATATTATCCTCTTCTTCTTCTTCTTCTTCCAAAGGTCTCTGTGAATGTGGCCTTCTATTATTTTTTCCCCTCTCTCCTTCGATTGATATTGCAGTACGAGTGTTTGGCTCGATCGCCATTGATTGAGCTGGAGTGGCATCTGGTCGATTCCTGTGAAAGACTGGGAATGAATGTAATTGTAGACTTTTGAATATTTGTTAATATCAAAACAGTGACGTGAAGATGCATTAAAGTTCCTTTAACACGTTACAAACGTATATAAAAACATAAATAAAATGATAATCATTAAGGTGAAATAAAGTGAATTCCAACAGACTTTTAAATATTGACAAACATCACAGCATTGACGTAAAAATATATTTTAAAAAAATATTTTAACGCAAGCAGACATATATAATGAAATAAACAAAAAGACAATTATTAATACGGAATAAAAATGAAACACCAATTTCCTTGTCAGAAACCAGGTGTATGTTTACAGAAAATTCAATTATCAGTTCCTTGAACACGTACAAACAAACGATGTTATAAATAAGATGACACTCATTAAGACGGAATGGAGTGAATTCCGACTTCCTTAGTCAGAAAGCAGGTGTAGGTTTACTGAAAATTCAGTTATCGAAGTGCGATTATCGAGATGCCGAGAGCCGTTCAGAAAAGGTTGAATTTCAAAGCAGATGTCTTCATCGTTTCATATTCATAGGAATGGAGAGCCAAGCGGTTATCCGGGGTGTTTTGAAGGTTAATTTGGTAAAGAGGAGAGATACACAAAGGATGATAACAGGTAGAAAGCTGGGATAAATAAAGATTGTGGGAAGTGAGGTAAGATAGGAAAAGATAGAAATTTATAAGATATAAGAGAGAGGAGTGATGGTTTTATTATTATTATTATTATTATTATTATTATTATTATTATTATTATTATTATTATTATGTAATTTTGTTATTTTTCATATGATTTCATTTTCTCGTACTGCATTCCACCAAACTGCTATATTTCTCAATCTTTGATTGATTGTAGGTATATATTCTTTGGCGGAATTCCTTTAGTGAAAAGAGCACAGCTCTTCTCAGCTGTAAAATATAATTCCAATTTGGAAGTTTTGAGGAGGTAGTGAAATGTGGCTAGCTTTAACCGTAGAGTTTATTCACACTTGGCGGTTTCAAGGCAGTTTCTAAGAGGTAGTTAAATATGGTGTGATATATCCGTAGGGTTTTACGCTCGCGGTGTTTACGTGAGAGTCTTGTGGCGGGCAATGAAATATGGCATGTATGCTCGTATGCTTTATCCAATCGAGGTGTTTACAGATTTTGTTCCTGTGCTAAAATATGGCGTGAACATCACTTAGATTTATTCAGCTTTAGGTCTATCTCAAGGAATAAAATCCTCCCTGGGAGAAAAGCATAACCATGTGACAATAAAAATAAATAAAATGAGTAGCATCTCACAGCCGCAGAAGCCTTTGGACGGCGACACAATATCCCAAGCGAAGCAATAAGACGGATAGGAGCAGGAACATATCATGCTTTGAAATTCCGCCTCAAAGGCTGAGGTGAGATGACATCTCGTCATTCACAACAGGTGGACGGAGGAAAGACATCGTCCCGGCTCCCAGATGCCTCGTAAATAAGCACTCAGAGGATATGAGCGCGGCTTCCGTCTCTCTCTCTCTCTCTCTCTCTCTCTCTCTGTGTGTGTACTTCTTTATGAGTCCCACAAATAGTCGAGTTTCTTTCAATGCTCCCTTTTTCTTGATCTTCCCCAAGTAATGACCTCTCTCTCTCTCTCTCTCTCTCTCTCTCTCTCTCTCTCTCTCTCTCTCTCTCTCTCTCTCTCTCTGTACTTCTTTATGAGTCCACAAATAGTGGAGTTTCTTTCAAAACTCCCTTTTTTCTTGATCTTCCCCAAGTAATGATTCTCTCTCTCTCTCTCTCTCTCTCTCTCTCTCTCTCTCTCTCTCTCTCTCTCTCTCTCTCTCTCTCTCTCTCTACTCCTTTATGAGTCCTACAAATAGTCGAGTCCCTTAAAACAATCCATTTCTCTTGCTCTTTCCTTAGGAATTACATCATACGTCATAGCAGATAAAACATCTGCATTGATTAAACTTTAATTAGAGGTGAAATAGACAGACTGAATGATAAGTAAATTCGACAGAATATATTGCCTCTTGCTGTTCAGTGAAACATCCATGTGAAAAGCACTATTCAGAATGATGAATTTAGCATAGCCTGGTA